>NC_081810.1:24181250-24512500 GCF_030704535.1 Vitis vinifera | reverse complement strand
TGGTGTAAATTATTACTTATTTTGCTATTTGGTGCATGAGATGCCAATTTGCGGTTATAATAGTTGTTCAGTCTATTGATTGAAATTGCTTTAGGTTGTTTCTTTAATAATAAGTTGACTTTTTTTTTTTGAAAGTTTATGGAATATGGAATGTTCTAGATTATTTGGTTTTTATTTATTTAGGACATGGAATGCGTATTTTGTTCTAGATTATTTGGTGTTCATTTATTTAGGGTATGAATCAAGCTGTTATAGTTTGCTGGTTTTCATTTTCATTTAGGTTCCTTAAACAGATAATTCAATATTGTATTTTACTTCTTTTGAAGTTTGCATCTCTATTGATTTAGTATGTTCTGCATTCTATATTGGCACATGCAAGAACCATTCCCGTGCTTTCATCTTTTAAATGGTTTTCAAGTTCAATGCCTTATACATACTCAGTTTGAATTTTATGAGGTCTGTCATTCCTTATAAGACTAGGGTTAGAGAAGCAACTGTTTTTACAAAAGAAGATGATCGGAACTTAATTAGTATAGATTTGATAAAAAATTTAATCATTTCTAATATCTTCTATTTTTGGATGAAGGGTCACAATAAAGAATGGATTTTATAGTGATTCATGACCTAGTTCATCAATTTTAATTAATGTAATATCATTTATGTGGAGAATCTTAATTGTTTTGCTAATAGTTTTAGGCAGAGTGAAGTATCTTCGTTCTGTTTACAGTTGCTTTTGCTATGTTAGCTTTTAAGATTATTTATTGATATTACAAGAAAATTATAATCCTTTATAAATTGGAATCTATTTGGTAACAATTTATATTCAAGTTTAGACAATTGTATCAAGTAGAGGCCTGAATTAAAATGTGGATTGTTTCATTGTAGTTTCAATTGGAAATTCAAGTCTTATCTTATGATGGACATTGACAAAACATGAGCAAAAATTATTTACTTTTGTGCACTAACACGGATTTTTAAGTGAATTGATATTGATGAAAACTTATGCTAATATGAATTCACACTTCCCTTGGAGTTTTTAAGGTTTGTAGAGTGTAGTTTATCCAAATATGATATTACAAGAAAAGTAGTTAATTAGAATTTTTCTATGGAATAAATAATATTTATATAGAAGTATAGAGTAAATAATATTTTATATAGAAGGTTGAGAAAATATATAGATATGTGTGATAAAGGCCACTACCCCATTACACATGATGAAACACCTGACGACACTATCTTGACCGTATGTGTGGTAATAGGTAAGTTTGAAGGCCATTTCCATCCCCTATTGGGGCATATGCCAACCATCTCTCCTTTCTATGAAGACGCTTGATGACATTGTCCTAAGAAAACCTCTACTTTGACTTCCACCCAAATTATCAATGAAAAAGGTGTCTTTGATGCTATTTTAAGATGTATTTGACCTAGTATGTATATTGGATTACATAACGTTATATGATATTTCTATTGAGATTGGTGGGTACCTGAAAATTGTGAGAAGGATTGTTGATCCCATAAGTAATGGTTCACCATTTTATTTGAAAATTTATTTTGAATTCGTATATTTTTTATTTTAATAGTAGTTTCAATTCTTAGAATATAATGACCAAATCAAGGCTTTTGAAGCCATCTATTATTTAATTAAATTTTTGAAAGGACAGTGGGTGAAGAGCTTACAAGTCAAGTGATGGAAGTTTTACATCAAAGCATAACTTTTTTTGTACATTTTCTTTAGGTTAAATGAATCATAATTATTATAAACAAGATTTCCAAGCTTAGTAGCAACTTGAACCTATGTCTACATGGTAAACTAGGTGCCGCTTTGACAACTAAGCTAGGAGGCATCACATTCAAGTCTTTTACCAATTATAGTAAAATCCTTGATAAATAAGTGTTCGTTAAATTAATATCTCACTTAAATAATAAAATCTTCTAGTCCTAATTCGAGCAAGTGTCTTAAGTTAATAACCTTGCTAAATGCATAAGATATAAATTTTTAGAAATCCTTAGGGATTGAAGGAAATATAAACTAATAAGTGATGAAGTTCATAAAAAAATAGCAAACAAAATTTCATAATATAGTATTGAGTAGCTTTTCACAACTTCTATTTTTCGCAATTCAACTCTTTTTCAAAACCATCACATATTTGAAATCTTTTTATCCTCTAGGGCATTATATTTTGACACCAAATCTCTTCATTTTAAGAGTCTTTCTATCTTCCATAAATAATAATCATCTCGTCTTTTTTAGAATGTCATGCTTTTATGTATTAACTTTTGATTACATTCATTGTTTTTGAATTTATAAGATATAATATTCTCTCTAAATTAATAAATATTCATTTATCGATGGTTTAATAAATTGTTCATTTATTGATAAATCAATAACATTGGTGAGATAATAATTTCTCGTGGTCCCAAGAGTATTATTTTATAGAGGTTTTACTATATGTATTTTAAGAATATGAACCAATGTGTGCATATATTTGATACCTTGATTTTCTTTGGTGACAACATGGACAAATATTTTCTTCTCTCTCTCTCTCTCTTCCATTTGTGGTTCTTTTGTACGACCATTGCTGAATTCCAAATGTGATTGCATATTTCCTCTATGGTTGCGTAAGAATGTTGCAAGACTACAGAAAGATTTTTGGCCTGCATATTGCTGCTGTCCCCCTACCCTCACACCCTAACCCAAGAATTTTATACATTTTACAATCTTTGGGCTGAGTTTTGAACCTAGTTCCATGGGAAAAAACTGTTTACTGCCTTTGACAAATAAGCTAGGAGACATTGAATTCAAATTTTGATTCAATGTGTACTTAAGGGATGGACAGGGCTCTCATAGGGAACCGAATGTTTACATATTTGATCCCCTAATTTGCTTTGCTGATGATGTGTTCAAATTCTTGGTCTTGTTTTTCTTCTCTTTCCATTTCTGGCTCTTGAATGTGCTCATCACTAATTTTGGTTGTTGATGTCTTTGCCTAGATAGTATAGTTGGTTCAATATGTTACCTTGAATGGCTTATGTGATGGCATATTTTCTATGGTAGCATATATGATGTACCATAGTCATGTACTCTTTTCAGCAATTGAATAGTTTTATTAATGTTTCATTTTTTTCTTTGGTTGCCACACAAATATGAGCATTTTAGTTATAATTCCATGTGATATACTTTTTTCTCATTTATCCTTTTTTTTTTTCTTTTCTCTTTTAAGTCAATGCACTTATGAAACTGTGATTGATGTATGTTTGCATTCAGCAAGTGCTTGGGGACTCATTTATTTTCATTTCTTTATAATTTCTTTGCAAATCTGCTTTTTTTCTAATGACATTGAGTGATTGGCAAACCATGGAGGCAATCCTATGTGGAATTTATTATGCATTAAACATCAAACTTAATATTAAGTGCAGGAATAATTAATTAATGATGAAAAGATAAATGTATTTTATGGAGGGCACTTCCATTTGGCCCCCAATCACACCATAACTAGGTTCATGATTCATGTAAAGTTTTGCAGAGCCCCCTAAAAGCTGAATGTCAACTTATCATATTATTGATGATGATTGGTATTATGATTTCTTACAGTATTTAATGGATAAGGTTTTGTAGTTTATGGATTTATATGAATTGTAATTGTTTTATCATATTTAATTCCTGTGTCTTCAAAATTCAAATGCCTATTCAGTGTATCAAATTGGTTAATTTATGGTTATCCTGAATCTCTCTCTCTCTCTCTCTCTCTCTCTCTCTCTCTATATATATATATATATATATATATACATACATATATACGTGTATATCTTTTACTCTTCTTTTGACAAACACATGAGGCAGTTGGTATCTGGCTTTCCAATCTGGCCTTCATGTCTGTTGTAGTCTTAATATTTTATTATTAGGTTTTGTTTTTTTGATTGGCTGGAAATCTTGCATCAAACCACCTGGGTCAAAGCTGATCTAGCTTCAGTTAGGGTTCGAAATATCGGTCGAGACTGGTATGACTCGATTGAGCCATATTTGCCTCGTCCAAGCTTGCTATGAAACCAATATCCGAGTTAGACTCGGAGATGGTATGGATCGATTTGGAAGGAGAAGTAGCCTAGAACTTGAGCCTTGGACAATCAATTGCAAATGGTTTTATTCCCATTCACCCAGTTGTAGAGAAAGAAAAAAAAAAGGGTTTGAAAGAGAAGAAGAGGATGGGGAGGATGAAGAAATGGGTCTTGGATAATGAGGTAATGGGTTTACTAAAGAGGATGTTTGGGTATTGCAAATGGTTTTATTCCCATTCACCCAGTTGCAGAGAAAGAAAAAAAAAGGGTTTGAAAGAGAAGAAGAGGATGGGAAGGATGAAGAAATGGGACTTGGGCAATGAGGTAATGGGTTTACCCGATGGATGTTTGGGTATTTATGAAATGGGTAATGAACATAGTGGTATTTATACAATGGATAATGAATATAATGAGATAAATATAAATATAAATATAATTTATAAGAATTTAATGTAATTACATTTTCAATAAATTACTAGTGTATAAATTAAATTTTATTAGATAACATATTACTAAAAAAAAATTAACAATTACTTGTATCAATATTAAAATGTGATACATAATTTGAAATTTTTTATAATTAATCAAATTTAACGTGAAGATATTAAATAAAAGATCTTTAATATTAAAAATTGATAAACAAATTTTATATTTATTTCAATAATATTAAATATAATTAAACTTAAAATTTTATAAAAAGTATATTTAATTACATATATTTGCGTATCGTCCAATACCAATCTAAGATACCGAGATTGATGTGCCTCATGACTTTCTGAGTCAATGATCGAGACTGCAACTTTGAGTCATGGCTTCAGTCTCTTCTTTTAGGCTTATTAACACTCTCAATGGTGAGAGTATGGTTCTGCATCTATTTTTGAGATGTGACTGTTAAAGCTGAGATCTTCCATTGACTATGACTTCTCATCTGTAGAAAGTGATCTCTGTGCTGAGGTCATCTATAATTGACATGAATGTTGTAGTAGACTTGATCTTTTAAATTTTATACTTTATTTTTATTTTTTTATCTTTTATTATTTTTGAAATTTTATAGAATTATCATATTTGAATTGTTGATTTGGAATCTGTCTCTTTTCCTTTTGCAATTACCATCATTAACATTAGTTCTTATACTGGGTTCTGCAATATTAACCATGGAATTTACTGAATAATATCTCTTGTTTACCTTGCTGCCAAAAATACCAACATGTTAGATTACTTGCTTCCATGTATTAAATTAGTATGGTTATGTCTTCTGGTTTGTTTGATCCATCCTTGTCGACGGAACATTTTCTTATGAGTCATTCTCTTCATGTAAGAAAAATACCTCCTTCCTAAATAAATTAGGGGTTCAATAAGAAAAATTAAGGAACCAAAACAACTAAGACAAACCGGTTATTAGTTGTCAAAAATGCATTGCTACTATATTCTAAGGTTCTGTACTTCTTTGTAATGGTTGACATGATATAGCAATTTGTATTGTTGGTCCATTCTCTTTACTTTAAGCTTTGCTAAGGCTTCAGACAAATAAATAAATAAATAAAATCGAACTGCTGAATTTTTTGTCCACTCAAGATTTATTTAAAATAAGATAATGCCTGAAATTGGAATTCAAGTGATTGGTTTTGCCCTTTTGCCTTCTCCACTTCTACTCCCACTTCCCTACATGTCTGCTGAATGTGTTGTGGCCCTTCTCCTCTGATCCTCTTCTTTGGGAATCATCAGGAGTGTTAGGGTTGTAAAGTGCAGAATAATCTTTGGATGTGCTGCCCAATTCTATTACTTGACTTTGGATTTGTTGCTTGGGGCTCTACTCCAAGAAAAGTCATTTCGAGGGAGGATCAGCTTTTGCCTTCTGAGTGAAGTTCCCCTCTTTTGCTTCTATTATTATCATTTGAAGCATCACCACTTAGAAGATTAATCGGTTGTCCTCCATCTGGCAGGGCATCTCCAACCAGTTCCCAACCTTCATCTATGAGATTCATTATTTCTTCGCCATCATATTAAATGTTGTGCCTTTTTAATGTTTTCAAAGGAATCACCACCCAACATTTGGGTTATCTTCGGGTTTGCCTGACTTGATTAGTTGTTCTCTACTATCATGGAGAGTACGTTTTGTGGGGAAGGAAATAAATTTGGAGAACAGCTTCTTTGTGTATTTTTTGGTGTTTATGGAAGGAAAGGAATCAAAGAGTATATGATGGGTTTGAGCTCTCTATTTTGAAGCTCAAAGATATGTTTCTTGAGTTTTGGTTCATGCAGTCTCTGGATGCATTTCGGAAAGGATGAATATCTTTTTTTGGTTTTGTTGATTGGCTGGGGTTGGAGTGGCTGGTCCTTGTAATTGTTTGGTTGCTTGTTTTTATTTTTACTTTTTTCACATTTTTACATTCTGTTCTGTTCTTCATGACCATGCTGTCTTGGTGGCCCTTTGTATTCTTCCCATGGTGCTTGAGTTACATATCTTATTATCTATTTAAAAAGGGCAATGCCTTCATAAGATATTTGTCTCTTGTCTACTTTTTATCTTGCTACTAACCAATTTCTCATCAAAGTTTCCCACAATGTAAGATGTTTCAAAAGCCACTTCCTTCCCTGGAGTATGCTCCCCCAAGTGATTTTCATCTTTATTGTGGTTTACTTTTAGAACTAGACAGGGATGTAAAAATGGCAGCCTGAAGTCTCGCTGAGCTGCCTCATGTTTCTGTAATTATGGGGAGGTCTCCTCATCCTTCTCATGGAATTTTTATCAATAATTAATACATCTTTTGTTTCTAATAATAATAATAATTAAAAAAAGAAAGAAAGGTCTGTCTGAGCCTGACCAATAAGCTGCCTAAGGCTTGCCCTGGGTTTCAATCTCCAGCATGAAGCAGCCCCAACCATCCAGACTCACATGAAAATACCCACAAACACATTCACAGGTCATGATGACTATTGTAAACATGTTCTTGCACTATGTGTCCCTCATTGCAATAGCCGTGTCTCATGATTTCTTGGTGGTATCGAAATTGGATTTTTTTTCCTTCCTTTTGTGTTGGATTACAAATGAGGATGCATCTTGATCTAGTGTAACTTGAATCAGCCAAACCTGGTAAATGTATGTTTGATTTCCTTCACATTGGGGTTTTATCTAGTGCTCATATAATAATATGATATATAGCATATAAAAGATGCACTTTTCTTAGCAATAAATTCTGCTCTCAGACCCTATGATGTAGCATAATGGTCCACTTTTTTAGCATCAAGTTGCTATTGGTCAAAATCAATTCTTCCTGAATTTATTGTATAAGAATCATACGCATATATGTACAAGGTTATTACCGAATTAGGCTGAAATCAGGCTGAGATTTAGGTTGAAATCAAGCTGAGATTCTACCACTTTCTAACTATAATACAACTGTCCTATAAAGAATAATATTTGACTAATCTAACAGCTAAGTCCTAGGAATATACATGGTAACAAAATAACAGTCAATTATATCTTTGAAATTAAGTCTGCAGATTTCTAACGCTCCCCCTCAAGTTGGTTCAAAGATGTCTTGCATGCCCAACTTGCTTGTCATAGAATTGAAACTTGGTGATGCAATTCGTTTAATAAATCGATCTACCAATCGAAGTTTAGTATGTATGTAAGGAGTCAGACAATCCCAACCTCAAGAGAATAATTAAGTGCCTATCAATTTCGATGTGCTTTGTTCTATCATGTCGAATAGGTTTGTGAGCGATGCTAATCATACCTTTGTTATCACAAAATAACTTCATAGATTCTTAAATCTCTACTTGAAGCTCCTTTTGTAGAGTATTAATCCACATAAGTTTACAAATTCTTAAGGCCACTGCACGAAACTCAACCTCAATACCTCCAAGTTACCAAATTACCTCTAACAAAGGTGTAGTAACCGGTAATTGACTTTCACTTAGTCAATGACTTGGCTAGTCCACATCTGTATAGACTTCAACATGCAAATGATTATTCTTTGAAAATAGGAGTCCTTTCCCTAGCGTAGCTTTTAGATACCTCAGGATCCTCATCACAACATCCATGTGTTCTTCAAGGGGAGCATGCATGAACTGGCCCACAACTCCAACAAAATATGCAATGTTTGACTAAGTATGAGAGATAAATCGGTCTTCCCACTAGCTTTTGATATCTCCCCTTATCTACAAGAACACTACCTTCTTTGGTTGCTAACTTTTGGTTTGTATCAGTTGGAGCATCTATGAGTTAACCCGTTTCATTAAGTTGAGTATATATTTCTTTTGAGAGATGTAGATCCAATTCTTTTAAAAGAACTGTTCTTTTAAAATGACATGGTCCAAAACGACGTTGTTTTGGGCATTGTTCTTTTAAAATGACAGGGTCCAAAACGACGTCGTTTTGGTCATTGTTTTTTTAAAATAACAGGGTCCAAAACGACATCGTTTTGGTCGCTGTTCTTTTAAAATAATAGGGTCAAAACAACATTGTTTTGGCCCTTTTTAATTTTAAAAGGAACAGGCTAAAACGTTTGGAGCCTGTTCCTTTAAAAAAAAAAAAAATACAGGCCAAAACGATGCCGTTTTGGCCCTATTTTCTTTTCCAACCCCCTTTTCTGGTATTTTTCAACCCGACACCACTCCCAATCGTGCCCTAGCCTTAGTCGTGCAGTGGAGAAGTGAAGAAGAGGAAAAATAGGGGGGGAAAAATAGAGAAAAAATAGTCATGTACCTTTCGGGACCTCGGTATTTTTCTCTTTTCTTCACTTTTCTGCATTTTTTTCCATTCTTATCTCATAACTCTCATTGGCAATTTTTTTTAAAAAAATATATAAATATTGTATTTTGACATGAAAATTTTACTAAATAAAATAAATAAACAAAAAACACTCATATGCATATTTTTCTTAATGTGATGTGCATTTTTTTTTTCAATTTTTTTTCTTAATTTAATTATAATTATTTTATTGTAATATAGATAATTTGTTTGCAAGATGGATAATGAGAGTGAAACTCAAGTGGACTCTAGTGCAAGTGGAAGAAGAGATCCCAGATGGAAATATGCTCGTTTGATTAATGAAAAAGATTTGAACACCATCATATGCATTTTTATTGATAAAGTAACCAAATGAGGCATATATAGACAAACAACATCTTGTTGGTGGATATAGTAATGCTAAAAAGTGTAGAAAATGTCTGGAACATGTTAGAGAAGAAATGGAAGAGTATATGAGTTCCAAGAAAAATCAAAAAGAGCAAATGAATATGGGGAGCGACGATGTTAATGAAGATTTGTTTGGTTTGGAAGATGGAGATTTTGGTGAGGAGATTAATAGTAGAATGAATGTCACCAACATTTTTAGTAGAGGTAGTAACCGAGGAAGTGGTAGTAGGATGTTTTCTTCAAAAAAACCAAGACAAAAAGGTCCTATGGATCATTTTTTCACTTCTAATGCAGAGATGGTTGTTCAAAATCGAAGGAATGGGAAGATGAATCAAACTATCATCAATGATGCCTACAAAAAGGAAGCAAGAGAAAGAGCTTGTATGCTTATCACAAGGTGGATGTATGAGGCTGTTATTCCATTTAATGCAGTCACATATCCAAGTTTCCAACCAATGATTGAGGCTATTGGCCAATATGGTGTGGGTATGAAGAGACCAAATTTTCATGAGGTAAGAGTTACTAACCTTAAGAAAAAATTGACTCTCACAAAAGATTTGATGAAAGATCATATGGTGGAATGGGGAAAAAATTGATGTTCAATTATGTTGGATGGATGGACTAATAGGAAAGAGAGAACTTTGGTGAACTTTTTGGTTAATTGTTCAAAGGGAACCATATTCATGCAATCCATTGATGCTTCTTCAATGATTAAGACGGGAGAAAAGATGTTTGAATTACTTGACAAATGGGTAGAGCAAGTTGGTGAGGAGAATGTTATTCAAGTTATAACAGATAATCACTCAAGTTATGTGATGACAGGTAATAAATACTATTTCTTGAATTTTTATTTACTTTTAAAATTTGAATTATTTATCTTGAGAACTTATGTAAATTTGTTATCTACAATGTCACATAGGGAGGTTGTTAGAATTAAAGCACCCGCATTTGTATTGGACACCATGTGTTGCACATTGCTTTGACTTGATGTTGGAAGATATTGGAAAACTACCAAACATCAAGAGGACATTGGAGAAGGCTATATCACTAAATGAGTATATTTATAATCGCTCAAAGCTACTCAACATGATGAGGCGGTTTACCGGACAAAGAGAATTGCTTAGGCCTGCTAAGACTCGGTTTGCAACTGCTTTCATCACATTATCGCGATTGCATAAACAAAAAACAACTTGAGAAAGATGTTTACAAGCTCAGATTGGTCAGATAGTAAATGGGCAAAAGAGTAGAAGGGGAAAACTATAGCCAACATAGTTCTAATGCCTTCATTTTGGAACACCATTGTGTTTTGCTTAAAGGTTTCGGGTCCCCTAGTTCGTGTGCTTCGTTTGGTTGATGGTGAAGAAAAAAGCTCCTATGGGATACATCTATGAGGCCATGAATAGAGCTAAGGATACAGTTGTGAGAAGTTTTAATGGAAATGAAGAAAAGTACAAAGAAATCTTCAACATCATTGATAAGAGGTGGGAGATTCAGCTTCATCGGCCTTTGCATGCAGCATGGTACTTTTTGAACCCGGAATTCTTCTATGATAAACCAGAAATAGAGCATGATGCAGAGATTATGAGTGATTTGTATAAATGCATTTTAAGGCTAACAAGAGACCCTGCTAAGCAAGAAAAAGTTGTGGCCGAAGTGAGTTTGTATACAAATGCCCAAGGACTATTCGAGAATGAGTTAGCTGTTAGGACAAGGAAGATTAGAGCACCAGGTTAGTTATTTAGTTTTGTTTATTTAAATGATTAGATTGTATTTTTACTAAAATAGGTGAATTGTTTCACTAAATTGTTAATATCTATACTACAGTTGAATGGTGGGCTGCATATGGAGCTTCAGCTCCAAATTTACAAAGGTTTGCAATGAAAGTCCTCAACTTAACATGCAGTGCATCAGGTTGTGAACGGAATTGAAGCATCTTTGAAAATGTAAGTGATCAAAATAATTACAAGTAATAGTTTAATAGAGTTTTGAATGTAACTTAAAAGTTAAAACTTTAAAATATATTTATGAACTTATGAATTTTTGCTGATTCATAGCAAGAGGAGAAATAGGTTAGACCATCAACGCTTGAATGATTTGGTATACATTAAGTATAATCGAGCCTTGAAGAGAAGATACAATGAACGTAACACCATTGACCCAATTTCTTTGAAAGATATAGATGATAGCAATGCATAGTTGATAGGAAGAATGAAAAATGAGGATTCTCATGGAGGTGCACAAGAAGATTTTGTATTTCATGATGATAATTTGACATAGGGTGATGTTGCTAAAGCTACTGGAGCTGAGGAGGCCAGGTTTGATACTAGAGCTAGAGCTAGAGCTAGAGCTAGAGCAAGCTCAAGCATAATACCACCAACGAGGGGAATAGCTTCAGGTTCTAGAACTTTGCCTTCTCATTCACTAATAGATGAAGATGGAGACATGGTTGATTCAGCCGATGAAGAAGATGGGGAAGGCTACGAATGTGGTGATGGAAATGATGATGATTTTGTTGATTTAGAGGAGGAGTGATGATTGCTTGTTGTGGACAAATTTGTTATTTAAGTGTTTTTTAATGATGTTTTTGAATTGTGGACAAATTTCATGTTTTAGACCTTTTGGTTTGGAAACTTTGGATTTTGATATGTATTAGGCTATTAGCAATATGGATTTGGATTTGTTTTTATACTTGGAGTTCTTTATTTTTATGTTTTTTGTTGATTAAATTGAAGTTTTGGATGATATTTGATAATTTATGTGTTTAGGACAAATAAATGATTGTTAAGTTTGATTATATTATATAAAAATATATATGTAAATTAGGGTGCGCCTCACTTCACTAAAGCCCGCATCTTAGGTGCGCCTTGCACCTTAGGCTTCAGGACTACTTTGCGCCTTGAGCCTTTTATAACTATGATGGGGAGAGACTCCCCAAAAAGCCCAATCGGGCCTTATTAAAAGTAGGCCCAAAAGGCCCCATAGAACTGACGCCCATGTCTGCCTCCATTGGGTTGGCTGGAATTGGGCCTTTGGCCCATTCCTCTCCACCACTTATATCCAAAACACCACTATCTTTGTGAGCCTCCCGACTTGCTGTCCTAGGCCCAGGCCCACTCACGGAAGAGTCTAGAACACCTGCACTAGCCAGTCTACCCCCTGCCCCTGCTGCAACCCTATGCCTTCTGCCACACTCAACCTGCGCATCTGCCCCCCGATATTGATTTCCAATTTGAACATCCCCCACGCTACTGCCAGCGCATGCCTCACCCCACCTTCATCCCTGACCTCCCATCCCTCAAATTTATGCCAAACAGACCTTGGCACTACCTAAGAAACCCAAGGGGGGGTTTCCCACCACAGACTAACCGCCTAGTAGAAATTCCCGGCTACTACCTGCAACGAACCAGGCATAATCTTCCCAGAGGCTTTCACCAAAATACGAGCCCACTACAACTGTTAAAAGAAAATTGTTTCCTCATCAACAACTATGAAACCCCCACAACTCTCTCCAATACTCTTGAACACCTCTCTACTCCAAAGGTGAAGAGGAAGCCCTACAACCTCCACCCAAACTTCCTTGGCTTGTCTCCCATTCCACAAGCACCCCACTTCAGGTCCCCATTTCTACAGTAGAAACTCCCTATCCTTAATACGTCTGCTGCCCTTTAAAAGCACCGAATCAGCTTCACATTTATTTTCAAATTCAAACAGCACAAGGGCCACACCTAACTTGGAAATATTTAAATCTCCCTTGAGAGACCATGTTTCAAACGCCCACTCCTTCATGGCAACCAAAGGAGGAACGGACTCAAAACTTTCCCCAAAGCAGCCAACCAGGCAACGACTTAACTGCTCTTCCCTACGAGACAAGTCACGGTCCCCTACATGCACCCATAAAGAATCCTTTGTTTCCTCTGTCTTCACTCTCGCAACTTCTACATGCACTCCTTTCCCTTTCTCTTTCTCTTTGAAACTATAGCCATCCTTTTCAGATATGGAAGTACCCAAATCACCTTTGCTCAAAGTTGGAGTGGCAACTCCAAGGGCCCTCAACTTCTAAGCCAATAGAAACCATCCCCTTACTAAGCCTTTTCCTTCCGGAAAAACAATGCAAAACCTTTTAGCTTCCAAATCTCTCATTGAACAAAGTAAAAACCTCCCAACTACATTTGAACGACACTCAAGCCTAAACTTTCTTCCTCCTTCCCAAACTTTTAGACACCTCGAGCTTGACTCTCCTCTACACCAAGCTTCCACAACTTCCAACAGCAAGCTTAAGCTCTTTTCTCCAAATCTTATCCAAGAGGAGAAGCCTTTACTCCTTTCCAAAATAATCCCTTTCTTTTTACCTCAGACCTCTTCAATGGAGATTTCGAACGTCTTGGATTCAACAGCAAACCAACACTTACCACCTTTCGAGACTCCTCTCCCCTCCGAGAGAGCAGCCATCTCCTCTTTGCCACAATATACTTTATCAAATAACCAAACAAGAATCACCCTACGTAATACAGGAGAAACTGGGAACCTTCAGCCATAGTTATTAATGTTTGGAGATATATAATTAGTTTGAAAATTCTCATTCCTACAATAGTAAACGTCATTTCTGTAATGTACCCTAGGCTCTCTGATTCCTTTAAAATGCATGTTAGCGCATTATCTTGCACCCACCAATCTCAAGTTTCACTTGAAAGCTTGAGGCCAGATTTTATGACAAAGAGCATTTGTCATAAGTTGATTTATGTGTAATCTTCTCTAAGATGCAATGAAACCTAAGCCTGTCCTGGTGCAGTTAAAAAAAATTGTTTCTATTTCATGGGTTTGGGTGTGGGTGTCAGATATAGATGTGTCTAGGTGTCTAATCTTTTTTACCTACAAAGTTTAGGATATAGAGATTTGGCTAAAAAGGATCTCAATAACGGATATGGACAGTTTAATATGACATAATAAAAAGAAAAACAAAAGTAGAAATTGATTAAAAAACAATGATGCCTTTGTAAGAATTCTTTCTTATTTTATCTCTATTTTTTTTATTATTCCTAAATATTTTTGTGAAAGTTCACTTCTAACAAACTGTTTTTCTTCAATGTGATTATCTGCTGAGGAAGTTGAAAAAAAAAAAAAAAAAAACAATGACAATCAAATAGCTAGATCCAAGCAAAGTGAGAATCTGGAAAGAATCCTATACCCACTCTCCTGTCTTATCATGTCGATATGGGTACGCTGGGTAAAGTTTGAGGATTCGGGTAAACATAGAAGAGTGTGAACAGAGTGATTTGAAGCTGCTAGTTTCCTTTCTCATGTAAAAATTTTCGTTTGTATTTGGATCCATTATCTCTCCTGGTAGAATACAGCAAATAAACTTTTATTTATTTAAGTACTTGTGATAACTACTTGGTATGGTTTGGATCATTCACCTGAATATGGTGATATTATCCATTTTTTTCCTCTCTCTCTCTCTCCCCCTAATATTTGTTGTTTCGCCTTTTTCTTTTTCATGAAAATCAATTTGGTTGTTGGTTGTCTTGCCTGCTTTGTTACCTGATAACTTTTGCTCAGGTTTGTACTTGGTAAAAATTTATTATAGTTTGGATCAGTCACCTGAATATGGTGATATTATCCATGACACTTAGTTTGCCTTTCTCTCTCTCTCTCCCCCTATTATTTTTTGTTTCACCTTCTTCTTTTTCATGAAAATCAACTTGGTTGTTGGCTGTCTTGTCTGCTTTGTTACCTGATAACTTATGTTCAGGTTTCTACTTGGTAAAAAATTATTTACAAGTGGTCTAGAGGACTCCTATTATTCTCATGGTTTTTGTTCCTATTCCTAGAAAGATAATGCAACAGAGAAAAAAAAGAGTGAAAAATGACGAATCTGAGCATTGAGGCAGCCCATTTCTCTAAAGAAAAAAAATGTCTAGGGTTGCTTTTCTTCATTATGGCTTTATTGGTTTCCTTTTTGAATTGAAGTTTTCTTTATCTGCATTTACAGTTCACTCCAAAGAAAGGTGGGACCCCTAGGAGGAATGAAATAATTTTTGTTTCACCCACAGGTGAGGAGATCAAGAATAGGAGCCAATTAGATCGGTTTCTCAAATCTCATCCTGGAGGTCCTTCTTGCTCTGAATTTGACTGGGGCACAGGTACTTGTCTTCTTCTTTCAGTGGTGCATGTGTATATGCAATATGCACATAAAAAGCAATTAAATGAATCCCTTTAATGGGTAAAATCTCCTGGAATTTTCTTGTGAACAGGTGACTCTCCAAGGCGGTCTGCCAGAATAAGTGGGAAATCAAAGGCGACAGAGACACCAAGAACTAAGCCACCCAGGAAGAAGCAAGCAAAGTCAAATTCAAAGGAGGGGGTAAAGGGGAAAAATGATGATACCAATGGGGAAGGTGAGGTTACTGAAAAACAAGCTGCTGCAGCTGCTGATGGAACTGAAGCAAGTGAAGACGTGGAAATGAAAGATGTTAAGGATGTAGGGAAAAAGAGCAAAGTAGAGGTTGCTGCAGCTGAGGATACTGAAAATGACTCTCAGCTGAAATCCAATGAAAAAATTGATGAAATGGACATTGGGCAACTGCAGAATCAGGAAGTTGATAATAAGACAGATTCTGATCCAAAGGAAGAAACTGATGAGAAACTAGAGGGGAAGCCTGATATATCACCAAAACTGGAGAGTAAGGAAGCAGTTGATAAGACAGAGGGAAAAGAGGCTGGGAATAAATCACTGCCTGCACCAGGGCAGGATGAAAAAAAGGAGGAAGAGGAGAAACAGCCAGCTGACCTGGAAGCACCAGCGAGCCTAACAGAGAAAGAGGGGGATGTTTTGAAAGATGCAGTTGCTGAGGTGGATGCCAAGCTTGAAGAGGAATGTGAGGCCAAAGTGGGACAAGAGGAGAAAGAAGCCTCAACTGAAAAGAGGGGTGAGTGGGGGAGAAGTTAGACCAGAGAATGAGAGGCTGAGGGAGGGAGAGGAGCTGGCAAAACCTAGTGAAAGTCACACAGAGGCACCGCATGAGCCTAAGGCATCTCAAGTTACGTGTTGAGATGTGTTAAATCTTTAGCTTCCATGTATCGTGGGCATAAGTTTGCATTCCATTAACAGTTCGTTCATTTTATGAGTTAGGCATATCTGACAAAAGCTAGACCTGTGGGTGCAATCGCCCTGTAGGAGTGTTAGAGCGAATGATGGGTGGTGTGTGGTGTATCTACATAGTCAAAGTCGTCGTGGCCGTCATGGTCATTGTCATCATCATCTTCAATTGTGTGTGCACTGTGCTGTAGCATATTACTGTGAAGTGAAGTTGGGTGAGTGGGTTAGTGGTGTTAGCAGACATTCTTGACATTGTGGTACTGTTGTAATTTCAATCCCTCAAAAGCATGGCTCATATTCAAGTATATATGTCTGTGAGGACAATATGGAATGTCGATTGTCGAGACTGGAAATAATAATGGCGAGATCCCTTGAGCTGAGGGCAAGTTTATTAATGGCTCCGGTCGGTTTATGCAAGGCCTGTTTCTCCTTTTCTTCTTTTGACGTTGCCTGGTCCCAGGAGTACAGGGCCAAGGCCCTTGAACTAATTTCGACCGTGAGGATTTTTTTATTTTATTTTATCAAATTCAATTTAATATTTAAAATTAATATTAATATGTTATTTATATTATGCTCATTTTTATTTTTCAATAAATAGATTTTCTGTTAAATTTCCCCTTTTGTTTAGGTTTTATAAAAGTATTTTTCCAGTGGTAAATTGCATGCAAGATTTTACTGATTCCAATTTTCAAAAACTTGATTTTTTATTTTATTTTAATTTTAATTTTAATTTTAGATGTGAATTTTTTTGGAAAACTTGAACTTAAATGATTTCCTTTTTAAAAAAAAACCTTCTGTTCGCAAAATTAATTATACTAGTTTTATCATGATGTTCTAAGGTATTATTTTCCTATTTGTAAAAGGAACTTAAAAAAGTAAATTTATTAAACCACTTTTAAAAATAGAAGTTCTACACAAATAAACTATAATTTACAAAAATAATTATGGTTATGCTAAACATAACTAATATTTATAAGGGCTACTTTTACTTAAGTTTTGGTATGAATGCGTTTAATCATTATTGGTTTTAAGTTTTATAAGTTAGAACCTCTATATTTTTATTCTGTTTGTAAAATTTATTTTTTAGAGAGATTTTTAGTAGGCGTATTCCACAATGCTCTAAAAATAAATTATATATATAAGATATATTTATAGGGGTGTTAAGGGATGAAATTTGAATAAGAAAAAATGGTGACTTAGAGCCTGTTTGATAGTGATTTTACAAATCACTTTTAATATTTCCGATAGTTGAAATTTTTTATCATTCAAGTATTAGAATTATTAGAAATGTTTTCTAGAATCACTCTCCAACGAACTCTTAGTGTACCTATACTAAGTCTATGGGAGTGAATGAAATTAATCCATATTTATGAAGAATGATTATACTTAATAGGGATGGTAACATAATTAGTTTTGGTTTTGGAAGGGGCACATGTTGATTTCAAAGAGGCATGCGCAATGAAATATACAACAAATTAAAACTTTTAGATCTTTTAAGGTTGGCTTAAGTAAATAATGTCCCATTAATTAAGCTTAAGTTAAATAAAAACTCAACTAATAAATAAAACGAGCCCATATCCAATTAAATTACATGATCTAGTGTGTCCTTATGAACCTTAGTGCATCCAATTGCACCCATATGTGATTCTCATAATTTCTTCCTCAATCCCTAGTGCTACAATGAATTAAGCTTGTGTGGAAATTGTTGGTGCCCATAGGAAAATACTATTAAGTTCTTGAGCTTACTACCCCAAGTTAATCACCCATGAGGGGGTGAATTCACTATAGTAACTTTTGGAATCTCTAAACTATTCCCCTTGGATTATGGTTCCAATGAACCATTTCAGGCAATACCCCACTCTTGAGCTTCCTAAGTGATCCTACACTTGGTAGTACCTCACAAAGTTACAATTATAGAAGATTGATCCTAATACAAGTTTAGGCTTAAATCGATACAAGACAAAACTAAGATTGAGGTGCACATGAAATGCAAGTTTTGAAGCAAGGTGCACTCAAACACCCTCCGTTAAGGCTCAAATAATATTTAAGAATGATTTTGAAATATTCCTTATACAATAAAATAAGCATGAAACCTTTATATAGGAATTGGAAGCTCAAACTAGTCGTTAGATATAGTTTGGGTCAATTATCAACCTTTCTATTAAATCGACTACTGGCCATTGGGCTTTTAGTGCACTGGTATATAACTGTTAAGTCTCAAAAGCTCATTAGTCAAGCAACCAATTGAAGTTTCCACTTCAACCAGTTGAAACATGCTTCTGTGAGTAGTAATAAATTGAACTAGTTCCTTGAACACTATGAGACTTTGCAAGTTTTTTACCAAATAATGAAAGGTGAATAATGACTATTGACTCCTTAACCTTCGAAAAACCTTTTAAAATTATTTTAACCAAACTAAAACCTTAGTTTTTTTCCTCAAATCAATTTTTCATTTGATATAAAAGAACTTTAAAAAAAAATAGCACATGTATAAACTTAAGAAAGATGATCCTAATGCACCAACAACCTTATAAAGAGATCCTAAAAAAAATATGATATTAGGATACTATTTATTTTAGGTCTTATCCTTCTTCTTGATTTCTTTTTAACTTGATGTCTTCTTGATTGTCTCTTTGAACTTACCTAATCACACTAGAAATATAATAATTAGGTTCAAACCTTTTCTTTGTAATCATCAAAATTAACCAAACCTTGATTTGACAAATACTAGCTCCCATAGAATTACAATTAATTCTATAATTAATTCATCACACAACTAAAGAGAGTTAATTCCACTCCAACACCTCATAATATTGAATTCAAAATATTTAATAATCATAAATGATTAATTACTCAAGTTTAAGACCTACTATTCTAATACAAGTTCTCTATGAACTAAGTCTATAATCCAACAAGGTAGTAATTAGGGTTACCTTTGAATTCTTGAACCTCAAATACTATCCAGAAGGATAAATTTCAAATTCAACTAAAGAAATTACTCTGACACAATCTAGAGGGAATATATTGAGAAATCTATTTAAATTAGTTTCTTTACAACTAATACTATATCTAGATTATTTTTTAGTCCACAATTAAATCCAAATAATTACAAGAATAAAGGTGATAGCATTAAAGGACATGATATCCACAACAATAAAATTAAACTATGCATTAAATTGGGTTTGAGCATTCAAGGTAGGTTAGTAAGTTTATCAATAATGTAGTGATCTCAAATACAATATAAATTTATGCAAGGTATCCTAGTGTCATAAGGATCAAACCTAATTTGGGTAGGTCATAATTCTTATTACTAGGTAGAGACCCTCTCTAATTAATTACCTTGTCTTTAACTTGGAAAGTTTCCTAAGGTAATGATTTACCTTTTCAGTTTCACCTTAAATTATGCAAGGGAGACTACTTTAGTTGATTCTATCACTTTATATCTAAGTTAAGTGCATAATCAAGATCTTTGTCATCAATATTACTAAGTGAGGAGTTTCATCTTTAGGATTAGTCACTCTCACTATAAACATGTGTAGTCTAATCCTAAATGGAAAGTCTATACCCCTTGATTCATTAGGCTAACCCATCTTTAGGATGGTGATGGACCAAAATCAAGATAAGGTTGATCTTGGAGGCTATTAGCTTGTCAATGACCCTCTCCTACTTAATATTTTGGAAAAAAAAAAAAAAAACATTGTTTTTTAAATTTGGCAATTTTCTTAAAATAAATTCTCTATCATGAGAATTTGCAACTTTAATTACTTTCCTAAATTGGAATCCTATGTTTATAAGAGAAAATCATTTTATAAATATTTGAAATTAAGAAGGTTCATTTTAAAAATATTTGAAATTAAGAGGATTTTCCTAAATTTAAAAATATTTAATCCTTGAAGTGTTGGCATATTAGATCTAAGCAACATAATCAACACTAATTTTTCATAAAAATTGATCTTTTAGGGTTAAAATACTAACCTTTAGGTTTGGATGTTCCCAAACCTTAAATTCCAAATGTTGAAAAATCAAATCCATGTCCTTGAAAGTCTCATAGACCCACAATCTTTTGCTCGATGACCCTTCCTTGACCTTGGCACACTTTTGGTGGGAAGAGGAAGGAAGAGAATGTGGAGACTATGACTCTCTTTCTCTTTGGAGATGGAAGACAACTCTATTGAAAAGTTATGGAAACCCCAACCCCTAAGGGGGTATTTATAGTATTCCACATTGGGTTTAAGTGATGTGAGCCCACTAAGGAATTGGGTCACTTGATCTAGCCCCAAATGAGTCCTAACTAATTAATTAACCCAACAAAGCCTACTAATTAATTAATTAGCCCAATCCAGAGACCTTGTTCACTTACCCTTATGCAACTTTATGCAATTACTAAAATACCCTTATACACAAAAGTGAACATAGAGTCAATCTAACCCTCATAAATTGTGCCAATACAGTACATGAACTCAAGTAGGAACCACTAGAACCCATAAGATAGTACTAGTTTCCTCATAATCTAATTTTAAAGTTGATTCAACATCCTACTACAAAGAATTAACCGCACTCTAATACCTTACATAAATAACAACGAGATACTAAATGCTTGGGTCCATGACCTGCTATCCATTGCATTCAGTTTCTCCATGAACTAGTATTCACAGTCTAATAAGGTGAAAACTATTAGTATTTTAAACTACCCCTACTATTCTTTAGTTACAAATCATCATATTATGTGTTCAATTGACATGTCATAGCTCGCAAAGAGCTTATGTCAAGTTTTACTTAACGAACTATTATGGTCATAGTTTTCACAAACACACATTCTCAGGATCACCTAAGGAGACATTTTGTCTCAATCCTATGAGATATCATGGTGCTTCTATTGAAAATACATATTGCAACAGGCTTCCATCAATAGTGACCTAATTCATAGGGAATATATGTTGGCATATTAGATCTAAGTATTCACCTTTGTATTTGGATGTTCCCAAAACTTAAATTCCAAGTGTTGAAAATGACCTTGAAGTTGTTGGAAATCTCATGAACCCATGATCTTCCGCCTAATGAGTCAACCTTGTTCTTGGCACACTTCTAATGGGGAAGAAAAAATAGTGGAGGCTATGGCTCTCTCTTTCTCTCTGGATGGTGGAAGACAAGAGTCATGGAAGCCTTAACTCTTAGGGAGTCTAAAGTTCCTAATTGGGCTTAAGCAACTTGAGCCTACATGGGCTTGGGTCACTTAATCTAACCCAAATTAGGTCCTAATTGATTAATTTACCCAATAGGGTCTACAATTAATCAATTAGCTCAATTCAGAGACTTTGTTCACTTACCCTTATGCATCCTTATATAATTACCAAAATGCACTTGTGCACAAAAGTGAACCCATAGCCAATCCGACCCTCATAACTTATGCCAACAGGGTATATGAGCTTAGAACGAGGACCACTAGGACAAATAGGAGTACTGGCTCCCTCATAATCCAATTATGAGGTTGATTCAACATCCCACTACAAAGAACCGATTGAACTCCAATATCATATGTAAATAACAACGAGACACTATGTGTTCGGATCCATGACTTGCTATCCATTATGTTCAATCTTCCCATGAGCTAGTGTCCATAGTCTAACAAGGTGAAACTTATTGGCCTTTTAAGACTACTTCTACTATCCTTAAGTTACAGATCTTCTATTATGTTCAATTAACATGTCTAAGCTCTCAAAAAGCCTATGTTAAGTTCCACTTAAAGAACTACTATGACCATAATTTCCATGAACATGCCTTCTTATGATCACCCAAGGGGATACTTGTCTCAATCCCATGAGATATAATGGTGTTGACCCTCTATTTTGTTCTTTTGGCACATACTATTCAAAGTTTGCCCTAATTCATTCTTTATTATCTTGTTGTGATCTTAGGGTCCCCTTTTAAGCTATTTTGAGTCCTCATTGGTGGTCCATTATAACTCTTTTGGTCACTATCTTTTGCCTTTCTCTAGAGATATCTTGAGGGACTTTTTGGGGATCCCTAGTGTGATGAACAATGACCTTTAGTTTTTTTAGCTTAAGGTTTTGTTTGGTTTGAATTTGATTGATTTTTCTAGTGCATTTAGTATTGTGTTTATTTTCTCATTGCATGGTTTTAGGATTAGATGACTATTAGATTAATTTTGTTTTTGATTGCATAAGATTGATATTTCGATATTTGATTGTAAATTATTGACGTACATTTTTATTTTGATACACATGATTGATGTTTTTATTTTTATTTTTTAGGTATGCGTGTGATTGACTTTTTAATTTTTAATTTTATGAAATTGATTTTTAATTTTTGTGAGCAAGAGATTGATCTTTGTTTTTTAAATTGCATGATCTTGATTTTTTTTTAGTTGTATAAGATTGATTTTTAATTTTGAATTGCATGTGAATTAACCTTGATTTATTTTTACATGTGATTAACTTTAATTTTTTTCATGTGTAATCTACATTTTGATCATTAGTGCATATTCTTTTTTTTATTTTATGTGAGCTTAAAGACAACTTAAGGGAATATTCTAAAAGGGGCATTTTTGGAAAATTGAGAGATTTTGATATTTTTGGAGAGAAAATGGAAGAATTGTCCAAAAGTCTTTTTGAATTTTTGAGGAAAATTTGAGAGGGAAAATAGAGGATTCTAGAGGAGACTATAAAAAGTGAATTAGAAATTTTAGAGGGAAATTGACAACTTTTGGGAAATTTTAAAGAGAGATTGGCAACTTTTAGGACATTTTAGAGGGAAATTGGTAATTTTTGGAAAAACTTTAAAGGGAACTTTAGAGAGGTCTCTAAAAATTTTAAGAGGCCTTGAAGGAAGCTTTGGTGAAAAATGTGTTTGGATGGCAAGAAATTTTTTCAAGAAGAAAATTTGAGGTTGAATTCGACGAGGATTTCATGAAAATGTGTAGCTGCGTTGATGCTTGATGAATAGAGAATGTGCAACTGCAATTTGAGAGACCACCATCAATTTGAATAACACTTAGACAACTTCAAATTTAGAAAAATTGAGCACTTTTATATGTTATTAAGGTACGCTTTCTTTCCTTATCTCTTTGTTTATATTAATATGTATGCTTAATTCTCATTATTGGTTTGTCTTACTTTGTTTGATCTTTGTGTTTTGGTATCCTTCCTTATTTTTATTAGAATGAAGTTCTTGTTGTGCAACTCAATGTTATTATTTGCCAATTAAATTTTATGTTTTATGGAAGTGTTCGACTTGCAAATAAAGTACACTTTTCATTGTTTGATTGATGATATACACTAAATGTGCTTTGATATATTTAATTGATTCATGGTATCCATAGATTAATTAATCAATTCCCATAGTTACCTTGACTTAATTAGTAAAGACCTATTTTAGGGCTTAGAGGGGTGCTATCTTTTGGTACCTTCCTGATAGGTAACCTGATCCCTGGACTTAGACTCAGGTTTACAAAGACATGTTTTTCCAAACTGTGAAACCAAGGTTTGGTTGATCTCAGTTTTTATGATAATAAAACAAGGTTTAGAACTAATGATTATATTTCAAGTGTGACAAGATGATTTCCAAAGTGGCAATTATAAAGACAAATCAAGTTAAAGAGAATTCATTAAGAAGAATAAAACCTCAAAGAGAAGTGTTTTTCAAGACCCATGCTTTATAAGATCTTTTTGTAAGGTTGTTGGTGCACTAGGATTTTCATGCATTTCATTATTTACTTATGCACCAAAATCATCTAAGAGTTTTTTCATTTTAAATCCTTTAAAATTAGATGATTTCATGTTTTCAACTAAAACCTTGTGTCAAATGTTTTCCAAACTTGTTTGAAAGGTTTTAAGTTGAAAAATTGGTTGTTGAGCCAAAAACGACTTAACCGGTTGAACCGGATGAGCAATTGATCAACTCCTAACTCAATCGATTGAGGAGTGCAAAAAAACCTTTTCTCTCTTCCCGAACGATTGTTCAACCGGTCAAGGTTGAACCTTAACCGATCAACCCCCACCTCAACCGATCAAGGTCCAATCAAGGGGCAGTCGAGGTCCAACAGTCACTTGCCAAGTTTTAAATGCTAACAACTAGTTAAACGGTCGAACCCCTAACGGCTAGTTTGACATTTTTCCTCTATAAAAAGGCTTCAATCTTCATTGTTTCATGAGCTTAACCTTCTTAAACCTTTCTTGAATATATTTGAGCCTTAGGAGAGTGTTTTTGAGTGCACCATTGTTATAAAACTTGCATATCTTTAGTGCATCATTCAATCATAGTTCTCTTGTATCATTTGAGCCTAAAGTTTTGTACTAAGATTTTGTGAAATTATTTATATATCTTTGAGAGGAAGAATCTAAGTGTGAGGTGTCACTTAGGGATTCTCAAGTGTGAGATATCACTTGAAAGGTTATTCAAGAGTAAGGTATCTCTTGAGGATTGTAAAGGGTGCTTGGAGCCAAAAGTCCAAAAGGGTGGATTGGAACCATAATTCAATTGTATTTCTTGAAGGCTTGGTTTAGAAACCTTGAAATAGTGGAACCTCGAGCTTTGGATTGAAACTAGAAGAGAGTGGACGTAGGCCGGGTTGCGCCGAACCACTATAAAAATCTTGTATTTGCATTCTCTCTTCCCCACTCTCTTAATTTATGTGCAATTATTTTTATATTATTTTATTATATATTTGCATATAATTATCTCTTGCATTTGCATAATTTAAATTTGAAAAAAGAGACCATCACTCTATTTACCCTCGTCCCCCTTCTAGGGTGATTACCATAGGTTATATTAGCCTAATTTTTCTAGCACAAATTATAAGTCATTTTTAAGGTTTTACTTCTTATTTTATTTTTCCTTTAAAAAAATAAAAATAAGTGCCAACTTCAAATTTTTATAAAAATCAATTTTCACTAAAAAAACGAGTCTTGCCATTAAGTAAGAATGCACGTGAAAAATGCAAGTCCACAAAATGGTGACTCTACTAAAGATCACTAGCTTGAACTTAAGATGAGGTAAATGTGGGGTTTGATTGGTTGATCAGTGGGTACCACTTCTTTGTTCCTTTGTATGCTTGATTGATGGACGTCACATTGAAGATTTTTTATATCATGATTATCTATGATGCATGTTGGATTATGATACTTATTTATGATTTTGATATGATGATTACCCTGATTGATTCTCTTACTTATTGTGTTTATTATAACATGATTTGTTATATTCTTATTGTATGAGTATTGTATCTTAGTATGATGATTGATCTAGATGCTTGTTTGATTAGTTTTTCGTACCCTTGCTTATCTTAAGTGTAGAAATGGATGATTTATATTTGTATTACATGACTAATTGTTGCTTGACTACCATTTTCCTACTTGAAGCATGATTGTTTGTATTTGTTTTTTTTTTTTAAATGATAGGTTTGTTAGATTCATCCACACCATTCAATGTACACTTAATCGTCATTGAGTGTTGAGATTTGTGAGAGCCTTCACAATAGGAAACCCCTTGGGATGTGAGATAGCGCATGCGTGGAGGTGATGAACTCCTTGCATGGAAGTATCTCATCTCTTCATAGGCGTGCAGAAGGTTGTGTACCGTCAAAGGGTATGATCGTTTCTACTAAGGATCTTTTTCAGCCCACCCAACTATCTTTTAGAGCTACCTTATCCTTATAGGTTAAACTTAGATCATTTTATTAGTAATTCTCATCCTATATATGGGTATATCTGAGGGCCTTTAGAGGTTTGTCTCGTCACACTTGGGATCTTATACTCCCTCTATTTGGTCTCCCTTTGGAATGTTCATAGTTTAATGGTTTTTTTAGTTTCAATAGACCATCATGTTATGTTGTAATGGCTTTTGCCTATCATTCAGGTCAGAGTACTTCTCTCATGCTTCCCTTACATCATGTCTTATCTAATTCTCCCTTTCTTGAGTTAGCATTCTTCAATTTGTTGTCACTTTATTTGACGTTTTAGGATATGTTCATTGATCAAGTTCACCCTTCTACACTTGTCATGGGCCTAATAACTCATTCTATGATTGGCTCACTTGATTCCATTTTCAACCTAATGCTTATCACTTTCATTATGGAAAGATAAAAGATATGTTTTCACATTCATATCTCTTTTAGAGATTCGCATTGATCACCTTATCATTTTCCTTTGTGGAGCTCAAGTTGAAATTGAATTAGGGATATTTTGTTATAGATGGAGTATTAGTTTCATGATGGTGTTGTTTTTCATACCTCACTCATTTTCTGGATTATTAATAGAAATTATTTAGTCACATATGTAGCCATCTCACAATGGACACCTTTATGACTCTAGAGTTCTTATCATACATTCATATTTTGATTGTCATCATAGGACCACACATCGTGTGTTGTGTTAGATTTTTTTTTACTTGAGGCATTTGTTTACTTGCACATTGTGATCTTAAGGACTGACCCATCATGAAGGATATTAAGCTTTTTGACCTTAGGCTCAACCTAGGGAGTTCAGGATTATGACTCACCTATCTTATGATTAGAGTAATACCCACCCACTTCCATACCCTTTATCATTGTGTGCCTATTTATTTTAAGCCTTGTCTAACATCACTCCTCACCCCATTATCACTTGATTTTTCCATTCCTACATATTCTAGCCTTGCACAATAATATCACCTATTCTTTCTATCATTCTTTGATTCGTCCAGGTAGAGTTTTGAGTGGATTGTCCTTGAGATCATTATGGAGCATCCAATTCATGCCATTACACATGAATTTTGAGAGTCGGCCTAGTGACAAGGTTGCTTTTATGCGATGATGATGAGCAAGTTATGATATATGGTTTGAGTCGATTGTTGTATGGCATTTTTTTATCATTCTACTATTAAGAGGGTTATTATGGAGCATTCAAAGTGGGGTCTTTCACATGATTTAGAGTGTTGACACATTTGTGTTGGATGAACATCAATCTTTAGTGTTGATCATGTGACAGTTTAAGAGCACGATGTTTATGCTGGGAATCCTAGATTTTTCCATTCCTTTACCCTAATCATATAGGTTTATCCAAAACTATCCTATGCAACATAAGGAAAAAAAAAAACCATATTTTTACAAATCTATGATCAAGAAGAAAGCCATTAAAGAACTTTGCATTTGATTTGGATGTTCCCAAATCAATTCCACTCGATGAAGATGAAGAACAATGAATTTAGAAGTCTCGTACACCCAAGATCTTCTGCCCAATGACACAAATCACAATCTTGGCACTCTAAAGTCTTGGCTTTGGAAAGGAGGATCTCTTAGCTCTCACTATCTCTCTCTTTCTCTGGAGGTGGAAGACAAAGTTTCTCTCAAAGTTATAGAAACCCTAGCTACTAAGGGGGTATTTATAAGATTCCCGTACTAGGCTTAAGTGACTTGAGCCCACCAAAGCTTGGGTCACTTAATCTACCCCAAAATGGGTCTTAATTGATCAATTAACCACATAAGGCTAACTAATTAATCAATTAACCCAACCCAGAGAACTTGTTCACTATCCTTTATGCAACCTTGCATAATTACCAAAACACCATTATGCACAAGAGGGGACTAAGAGTCAATCCAACCCTCATAAATCGAATCATCATGGTATATAAGCTCGAAGTGGGGACCACTAGGACCCATAGGAGTATTGGTTCCCTCATAATCCAATTCTGAAGTTGATTCAACATTCCATTAAAGAGAATCAACCGCACTCTAGTATTCTATGTAAATAACAACGAGACAAAACTCAGGATCTATGACTTACTATCCACTATATGCAGACTCCCATGAAACCGGTGTCTGTAATCTAATAAGATAGTATTATCACCTATCAAGATTACCTATTTAATCCTTGAGTTACAAATCTTACTTATTATGTGATCAATTGACATATTTTAGCTCTAAAGAGCATATGTCAAATTTCAACTAAAGGAAATGTTATGGCCATAAACTTCTAGATCACATGTCCTTTGGATCACTCAAGATGACACATTGTCTCAATTCATGAGATATCATAGTGCCTTTATTAAGAATACCTGTTGCCACCAACCTCCATCAACAGTGACCCAAATATATAAGATGTATGACCACTTTAGGATCTCACCCATAGGTCAAAACCTCATGTTGGCTTTGGCACAAACTTAATATCCTCTCAAGGTTAAGAGTCCATGTAATATAGTAGCTTGATGAATCACAACAATCGATAGCCTTGTGTCATGATTCACCAAATGTCCTATCCAATGCACATCACATGTATTAGTGCACTCACCATGGGAAAACCATCCCGACGGCCAAGACAAGTCATCCCTCCAATTAAGAGGTAGTGCACTATAGTCCTAGATGGATAACCCAAATCTATGAACCGACTATGGACAACTCATCACTCTACAATGAACCCATGACTTGGATCTTTTGTACAACTCCTAATGCACTCAAATCATGTACAATGTAAGTGATATGGGGCATGTATACTCAAATAACCAATTAATAAAAATGGGATAATTAAGTGAAAGTAAGATACATAAATAAATAAAATTTATAAATGAATTTCAATATGTTACATCATGTCATGCTTTCTAGAGCTTAATCCCAACAAACTCCCACTAGCCCTAAAGCATGCTAGGAACACATCTGACACCTAAGCTACCCTATGACAATCAAATACTCTAGTAAACAAAGTCTTTGTAAAAGGATCCGCCAAGTTTTATGTAGAAGCAATCTTCTCCACAATCACATCTCCTCTTAATACTATCTCACTTATCAAGTGATACTTCCTCTCAATGTGTTCACCCTTCCAGTGGTTTCTTTGTTCTTTAGACTGTGCCACTATCCAACTGTTATCGCAAAATAATACCAGGGTAGTACAACCAAGGGCACAACCCTAAGTCCTAATAGGAAACTTCAAAGCCAAATAGCTTCCTTAGTTGCTTCAGAAATAGCAACATACTTGTCATTCATAGTGGGGTCAACCATACAAGATTGCTTCATACTTCTCCAACTAATAGCCCTACCACTTAGAGTGAACACAAAACTGGAGGTAGACTTTTGAGAGTCTCTATCAGACTAAAATTCTGAATCCATATACCCAAGGGGTAACAACTCATCGCAATGATCCATCAGCATATAATCTATCGTTCTCTGAAGATACTTGAGTATATGTGATTACTACTCAAAAAGTGTTATTTCATAGCTTGTAATTAACTCTTATAAAAACTTTTGAGTAGTAGTTATCACCTTTTAACCCAATTAACATATTAAGGACCCTTGCAATCAATTCTAATCAAATTGTGTTAAGTTTTGGTGTTTTGATAGTTTTTTTATCACCAAAGCAATCCGTGATTAAGGAGAGTTATTTGGAATCCATGGCAAAGCAATGGAAAGCTCAGAAACATGAAGAATCGAATCTTTGAAGTCCTTTGCCATAAGCAAATCTGAAATTCAAGGAGTAAAAGATGTCCGGATAGGGCGTCCGGACACACCATCGGATGGCGGCGGAACATGGTCTGTGGCAGGCTGTCCAAATGACGAAGCAAGGCTTGCTCACTTTAAGTCAATGATCCGGACAACATATCCGAATAGGATATGCTATCGTCTGGATGTGATGTTCACCAGTGTCGTGTGCTTCTCCCTGAGGGAGTTCGGATAGGGGAGTGCGCCACATGTCCTCTTGGGGAATCTGGATGGAGTTGATCCGAATAGCGATGCGCGCTCCATGTCATCAGGGGGAGAGGTCCCTACACCTTGCACACGCAGACGGTTCCCCCCCCGCGGCATAGCTCATTCCACCCAGGGGAAGAATTCTGTCCGGACGACATTCCACCTTCTCCGGATATCTCACATCCGGATGAGAGAGGAGGACATTTCAACTTCTCCGGTCAAACATATCCGGATCTTCTGATAGCGCTTACCCGGAGAGTTTTTCTCTTAGTATATAGTGCCGCGATGTTCTCCTGAAGCTTCCTGATATTTTCGACCGACATCTTGAGATATTTTGCTATAGATATTTGTTGTCTAAATCCCTAAAGTCTCCTTGTAACCCACCTATCATAGGATTCCTTAGTCTTTAAGTAAGAACAAATGGGTGAATAACCTCTTATATATAGTTTGTAATTTCCTTTACATAAAGGATATCATAGATCAGATATATCAGATAGATAGCATGTAATCCGACGAGAGGAAGTAATATATTTTACAGAGCACTTGCTCTATTTTTCCTTCATATTTTTGTTTTCTCGTTTTTTTTTATTTCTAGCCAACCAAACTTTGAGGATTTTTCCTCAGAGGATAAGTGGCTAGGCTCTTCGTCTCTTGGAGTGAAGAAAGCCGGGTAAGTTTCTTCATGCATAAATTGGAAGTTTTGTTGTTTTAGTTTTTAATGGAGAGAAAATATGACTCGTTAATGGTTTTTATCTTTTTAGTTAACTTAAAACGTCTTTAACTCACCTGGGCTAACACTTGATAAGGCAAGTGATCTTCGTTCATTGAGATGCACTAGTTTATCTCTTGAGAGCCTTTGGAAGGTGGTTTGAAGGTAGGATTTTCTAGAATTGCCAACACTTGGTAAGCTTTTGGACTCTAAGGAGACATACATTAGTTATCTCTTGCGAGTTTTTGACGGGTAATCCAAGGTTAAAGATCACCTTGAATGGCAAATGCTAGGTGAGAAGCATGAGTCATTGCAAGGTACATCAATGAGAGGGATTTAGTGTTTGAACCCATTAATGGGAAGCATCTGTACCACACCGGTTAGAGAATTAACTATATGTTAATTCTCTAATGCGAGGAAAAGAAACAAGTGACCAGAACTCTCCTTTTTGTATGAGGAACCTGAGCCTAGTAATCTAAACTCCAAGAAATACTTTTCTTTATAAGTAAAATCAGTTACTATTTTTGGTTAGCTTAAAACCAATCCTTTTTTAAACATCTTTATGTTTTCTTTTAAAGGCTAACCTTGAAATGAAAAGGCACCAATTCATCTTTGGATTAATTTCAATTGTGGAGTGAAAACTCATCCCAGTGAACGACCCTAGAGTCACTATGCTATGCTAGCTAAGGCTATCCTAGTACATGGTGTAATAGGTTATAAATTTTGTTGATTACTCCCTTCTGAGGACCACAATCAAGGGACACCAGCTGGACACGTATCAAATGGCACCATTGTCAAAGACCATTGAGAGAACATGAATCAGTTGAGACACCAATTGGGAACGAATCAATATGCTTGACCGTCGTCCAATGCTTTATGCTTGGATTGGACAGATATCTACTCACTATCCCTATAAAAAAGCAAATATTTGGTCTAGTACAAAGCATCACATACATAAGGTTACCCACCGTAAAAGCATAGGGTACTACTTTCATGCAATCTTTCTCCTCAATCATCTTAAGACACTGATCCTAAGAAAGAGACACTCCATGCCTGAAGGGTAACAAACCCTTCTTGGAGTTCTACATCACATACTTGACCAAAATCTTATCAATATAGATGGCCTAAGTGTGGACCCGCATTTTTCACGTGCGTTCCCACTCGATCAGCGAGACTCGCTTTTATTTGGTGAAAATTTTTTTTTGGAAAAGTTGAAGTCGCCACTTATTTTATTTTATTTTAAAGAAAAAATAAAACAAGAAATAAAACCCTAAAAAATGACTCCATAGTTTTTTGGAAAAGCGTGTCTTTGAAAAACCTGAGTCTAGATCCGGGGATCAGGTTATTTATTGGAAAGGTACCTTTATAAGGTAGCATCCCTCTAAGCCCTACAAAGGTCTCTACTGACTAAGTTGAGGGAAATGTGATAATTAACTAGTTGATCATGGATACCTAGGTAGGCTAAGGTGATTTCAAAACTAGCATGCCAAACAAGAAAAACCAATCATACTCATAAAGAAGATTTAGGGTGCGTACCTGGATTGCTTCTTAAGCGCTATCACAAGACATCAAAATTAGTTTGGAAATATAGCACACAGGTGTTTTATCCAAGCAAATTAAGCATACATTTAAGTACCTAAGGATCACATCAAGCATAAATAAGACTCACAACAATATGCATGTTCATAAAATTTCGAAAAGTAAGTGATAGAGCACGTACCTGGATAGCATGCAGAATTTAAATGATTCTTCCAAAAAAACTAGAGTGATTAGGACAAGTATGAATTATATAACATATTCATTATGTCTAGTACACAGTACCAAAGCCAAAATGGAGGCAAGATAAATCAAATGACTCTGAAAATAATAACAATTTCAAGTGAAATATAAAACCATCAGTATGCAGTTAAAAAATGAATCATCACAAAACAATTTCTAAAAAAAAAGGCTTAGAGTGGAATTTAATTATGAAAAATTTCAGGAAATGACTCCTACACATCTAGATCAACATACCAAAAGCCAAGTACTCATTCAAAGGATATATTGCAGCAAAGACACCTAAAAGTTCTAGAAAGTCCAGATTAGGTAAAAAAAAAAAAAATAGTGACATGCATAAACAAATTTAAAAAAAAAAATGAGACATCACATAAATTTGTACAAAACATCATAACCATCTTTCAAGGTGTCTATATCACAAGAAAAATAAATTCAGGGTCGGGTAATACTGAAAAATATTTTTAAAACACTCAAGCTAATGAGATGTCCAGAATTTAGCATGTGCAGTAGGTATGCATTTGAAAAATCATATCTCCCTCCAAAAGGCACATTTTTCAATATTTTATGTGTCTAATATCAATTTCAAGAAGCCTAGAATTGAGAAAAAATATTTAATTAAATTTAAAAAGTCTTATGGTATTTTATTTTTTTCAAAACTTTATCAGGTGTCTAGAATTGGGTGAAAATGGAGCCCCCCTAAAGACTCATTTATATCTTCTATTCCAAAACGGTTTTCTAACTCAAACGAAACTTTAAATTCAAGTTCAAGAAGTAAGGAAAGTCATACAAGTTTTGGAAAAATTTTAAGAACATTCCAAAGTTGCTAAAACGAATTTTAAATCTAAAGGGTTAGTGGTTGAGTGAAAACTGGTAGCAAGGAAAAGTTTTGAAAATTTTTCTTATGTAGGGGTTTCACCAATTCCCCAATTGGTATACACAAATCTAGCCTAGAATCATCCCATTTATTTAGGACCACAAGCTTTGATTCGTGTTTTATTCAAAACCGAAATTGTAATTGAAAACCGAAAAAGAAGCGAACAGATAAAAAAATAGTTGCATGTTATTTAAGAAAATGAGACTTGGATTTTAAGGACTCTAATTGAATTTTTAAAATAGATTTTTATGAGGAACGTTTTGAGAAAAGAATCTTATTTTAAAATAAAAGAAATTAACTTGAAAAAAACAACAAAATGCATGAGACAGAATACTAGGCAAAACAACAGAAAACGAAATCACCAAGTAGAATTTTTTACAACCGAAAAAAAATTGAAGTGGTGAGAATGGAGGCCAATTTTAACTATTTTCCGATGACCTCTGAAAAATAAATTTTACCATAGACTACCAAAGCAATAAACTATTCAAACTTAGATCATATAAGCTAACGAGATACCCACCAAGAATTAATGACTATTTTCGAGAAACACATCAATTAAGAATAACAATCAAGAATTACCATATGATCAATCAAACACACAAACGTATCTAGACTGATTAAAATGGACCAAATTAAGTCAGGGCAAACATGAATTTTCCATTATAGAATCAATTTTATTAGTGAGCTAATATTATAGAAAATATCTAAACTGAATGGATGAGTGAAACTAAATCAGAGTAAACTAAACACAGGTACCTTCTAATGTGGAATTGATTTTGTTAATAACTTATAATTATATATAATAAAAAAAACCTAATAATTAAAATGAATCAAATGAAATGAAAGCAAGCTAAAACAAAAATATGAATTCATAGAATCAGCTTCCTAAATAAATTTACATTATTAAAAGGAAATATAAGCTCAAAATGAATTAAACACTAATTAAGGCAAATTTAAAAAAAAAAATCAAATATTTAACACATAAGATCAATTATTTGAACAAAATAAAATTTTACTTAAACCAAAAATTAAATTAGGAAACTATCCAAAAAAAATTTTAAAACTAAATTTCTAACTTATAAAATTAATCTTATTAATAAATAATAAATAGATAATGTGTGAATAAATGAGTTTAGTTAAAACAAAATACAACCTCATGGAATTTATTTTATTTTATTTTAATAAACTTACATTGCTAAAATAAATAAATAAACTAAGCTTAACAAACGTTTTTAACATTAATTAAGGCAAGTCTAAAATATAATATTGAACACACAAAAATCAGTCATTTTGACAAACTAAAATTTTACTTAAACCTAAAGTCCAGTCAAACTAACCAAAACAAATTTTTGAAACTGAATCTTTAACCCATAGGATCAATCTTATTAGTAAATGAACAAATAAATAATGAATCATTAAATTAGTAGCACATAAGTAAATAAATAATAAATAATTAAATGAATCCAAACTAAATTAAATAGAGATCAAATTATATTTTTTTTTCAAAGTTAAAACTACACAAAATTGTATTTTCTGAATTTAATATAATAAAGCAAAACTAACTTTAAACACAATTCTAATCTTTAATGTAACAAATAAATAAATAAATAAAACGAGAGTGAGTTTCATGCTACCATAATAACACGTATATGCTGAAGCTAATAAAAATAAGTCAACCACTCAACCCAATATAATAATCCAACTTAAAATAAACTAAACTTTAGATTCTAGTGAAAACCCATATATATATAAAATAAAATAAATAAATAAATAAATAAAAACTATCTTACCTAATAATTGTGATGATACCAAAGCAAGGTGATGTGCAGCTGGTGCGATGAAGAACGAGTGGAGGATCACCAGCTGTGACGTGGAGTTGATGCTAAAAGTGCTCCCTATAGGGACCCCTCCCCCTGATGACACGTGGCACGCATTTCTATCTGGATCTCCCCAAGAGGACACGTGGCTCGCCTCCCCTATCCGGACTCCCTTAGGGAGAGGCACACGACACTCGCAAACATCACATCCGGACAACTGCCATATCACATCCAGACGACCGACATATCCTATCCGGATATGTTTGTCCGGATTGTTGACTAAAGTAAGCAAGTCTTACTACGTCATTCCGACAGCCTGCCACGACCCACGTTCCGCTGCCTGCAGAGCGAAAGGACAGGAATGATGGCAAGTTACTTCCCACGATCTCTGACAGCCGCGGCGCCTTCCACGATCTCTGTCAGCCACCCGTAGGGTGATGATGGCCCTGCCACCACCTAAAGGCATCATGACAAGCCAAAAAGTCTCCCTACCATTAAAGAGGGAGACAGAGCTTCTGATACTATATATAAGGACCTTCACACAAGGAGGAAGGTAAGCTTGCTATACCTAGTAAAAGGTCAACTGCTTTATCTCTCTAACCATGGCTAACAGAACCATCGGAGGGTATGTCCGGACACCCTGTCCGGACACCTTTTGCAGGGACGACTGAACCAGAACTCTATCTTGGTTGAAAGCGTGCGTCCATTTGGCAGCTACGTGGATCATTGGAACGCAAGGCCTTAACACTTCCCATGGAGGATCCGTTGAAACACAGACTGTTTCTTTCTCCGATGCGGTTGCCAAACTTTTCTCTCTTTGATACGTACCTTTTTTTCCTTTCTTCATCGATGCGGTTATTCCGAAATTGCTCCCAATGGTGCGACTACCTTTTTCATCTTCAAATTCAACAAGGTAGGTATGTACTCATCTTCACCATCACAGGGTGAATAGCCGGTGAATATCAACAAATAGATGTGTCTCTCCGTTCCAAAATAACAGCCTGAATCCTCTCTAAAACTTGGACTCCCTCCTCCCAAACGGTAGCCTCTAATCCCTTCAAAAAACGGATTGATCTTTGCCCAAACAGCAGCCTCTAAAATCCTTCAAAACATGGACTGATCTTTGCCCAAATAGCAACCTCTAATCCCTTCAAAATGCAGACTGATCTTTGCTCGAACAACAACCTCTAATCCTTTCAAAACGATGACTGATCTCTTCCCAGACGACAACCTCTAATCCCTTCAAAACCTGGACTAATCCTTGCCCAAACAGCAGCCTCTAATCCATTCAAAATGTGAACTGATCTCCTCCCAAACAGTAGCCTCTAATCCCTTCAAAACGCGAATTGATCATCTCCCAAACGGCAGCCTCCAATCCATTCAAAACACGGACTGATCTCCTTCCACATGGCAGCCGCTAGTCCCTTCAAAACGCGGACTGATCTTCTCCCAAACAGCAATCTAATCCCTTCAAAAAAAATGTTCTTCTCTCCTCTTCCACTTTTCGACTGAATCCTCCCTCCAAAATACTCCCTTTCTTTCTCAATAAAACTCTGAACATCACACCTCAAAATCCGCGTAATGCCTTTCAAAACCTCTCTGTATCTTTCTAGAAAGTTAGATTCATTCAACCAACGAGAAAATGTTCTGTCAATCTTCCCCATGTCTGCTCCTCATCGCTTGGAAAATCATCTTTCTTTCCTTCAATCATGCAGTTGTACTTTTCTCATCTTCCTTGAACGTGGACTCACTCTTTGTCTACATCATGGCCTGAAAAAACATCTTCCTATCTTTCCATCATGGGCTTCTTTTTCCTTTTTTTTTAATTTTTTTCAAACGTGGACTGAATATCTCTCGATCACAGCCTCCAAGTTTCATTTCCTAAAGAAGCCAAACTCTTCATTGATAAATCTCCCTACAAAATTCCAAGGTTAATAGGTTAAATTAAAAAAACGTGTTTTAGGAAATGAGTAAAAATTATTGAATTGACAAAAAATATAATATTTTATACAATTATTATATTAACTAAAAGTATTTGATGAAATTATTATATTAAATTAAACAAAATTATTGTACAAAATTATTAGATTATATTCAAAGTGTTTTATAAAATTATTAGATTAAAATAAATAAAAGTATTTTATAAAATTATCAGATTGAATAAAAGTATTTTATGAAATGATAAAAAAAATACACAAAGTAATATACAAAATGGCTAAATAGATAATAATAAAAAGGAAAGTCATGCAAGCCATGCAAAAATGTGAGCCATGAAGCCATGCAACCATGCAAGATGTGCCTAAAAGGTGACCTAGGCAAGACTGGTAAAACTAAGTGGGCTAGTCATGCCCAATGGCCCATGTGTGCCAAAAGGGCCTAGGGTGCCTAAGTGGGCTTAAGGTGGTGTCTAATGGGCCTAGGTGGTTAAGTGGGCCTAAAGTGGTGCCTATTGGGCCAAGTGTGCCTAAATGGGCCTAAGGTAACTAAGTGAGCCTAGGGTGGTGCTTAAGTGAGCCTAGGGTGGTGCCTAAGTGGGCCTAGGGTGCCTAAACGAGCCTAAGTCTAAATTAGGGCTGCTAAGAGTCACAATGGAGTTAGATAAATCCCTCAACCATAGTCCCCAAGGTGGCTTAGAAAAGATAGACTACACGAGTAGTAATGGGCCACCAGGGAATTGTTGTAAAATATCGGATAAATACTTAATAGGACATTTGCTAGAAGGACAAAATGGAGGGTCTATACTAAGACAATGCAATCTTCATATTCTTGCGATCCCTAAAGACTTTTATCCCAAGAATATATTGCACCTCACTTAGATATTTCATCTGAAATTAAGTAGATAACTAGATCTTGATTGATGATAATAACCCTACATCATTCCCAATTAGTAAAATATCATCAACGTACAAAACAAAAAACCACGATGTTTCCCTACATCTTTTTGTACATATAAGCCTCATCTTCATTCTAATCAATCAAAAGTCTTGATAACCTAATCAAAATGCCTATTCCATGAGCAAGATGCTTGTTTTAATCTATAAACGGATTTATGCAACTTGCACACAAGGTGCTCTTAGCATTTGCTATGAATCCATCCAATTGCATCATATAGATGCTCTTTTCAATATCACCATTCAAGAATGTATCTTGACATCCATTTTTCATATCTCATAATCGAGATACGTCGTAATATACATGAGTATTTTGATGGATTTAAGCATGGCTATTGGTGAGAAGGTTTCCTCATAGTCGAAACCAAGTTTATGAGGATTGGATTGACTCTAGGTTCATTTGTGTGCATAAGAGCATTCTGGTAATTACTTAAGGTTTCACAAAGAATAATGAACAAGGTCTCTAGATTGGGCTAATTGATTAATTAAATGAACCTTGATAAATGAACCTATGTGGTTAATTAATCAGATAGGACCCATTTTGGGCTAAATTAAGTGACCCAAGCCTTGATGGGCTTAAGTCACTTAAGCCCAATAAATAACCCTATAAATATCCCTTTAAGGGTTAAGGTTTCCTAATGACTTTTGGTGATAGTTGTCTTCCACCTCCAAAGAGAGAAAGAGAATCATAGTTTCCTCATTTCCAAAACCCACACTTTAGAGTGTCGAAATCATGGTTCGAGTCATCGAGCGGAAGATCCTGGGTGTACAAGGCCTCCTTGGATGAAGGGTTACAACACTTGGACATGCACAAGTCGTGTGCATGAGAAGCACACAAGATACACATAGGTTGCATGCATGGGAATCACACATGGTCAACAACATGAGGAAAGAGACTCCAGTTTTTCTAGACCTATTTTCCATTTGATAGATTTTGATCTGGGAACATTAAGATCATAGGTATGAGTTTCAAATCTCTAAATCTATAGTTATTGTCCTTTTATTCTATTGCGATAGATTTAAAGATGCCTAAGGATAGATGCATGCACCTTACAAGATCCAGGGCATGGGAATTGAGTAATCCAGGGTTCTTAACAGTAGATGACTTGTTCACAACCAATTCATGGACTTAAATAATCTATTAGAGGTTGTGGTGCACTACCTTCTAAATAGAGGGACGGTTGGCCTAGACCATCAAGATGGGTTTCCCATGATTAGTGCATTAATATGTATGGTTACACATTGGACAGGACCTAAGGTGAGTCATGATAAAAGGTTATCAAGTAGTTATGACTTCACCAAGCTACTCAATTGTGTTGTCTCTCAACATTGAGAGAATATTGAGGTTATACTGAAGTTAGTAGTGGCTTTGACCTACGAGTGAGATCATCAATTGATCATATATTCCCTATGGATTAGGTTACTGTTGATGGAGTTGGTGGCAATAGGTATTCTGAATAGAAGCACCATGAAAACTAATGGGATTGAGACAGTGTGTCCCCTTAGGTGAACCTAAGAAGGTGTGTTCATGAAAACTATGGTCATAGTGGTTTCTTAAGTGGAACTTGACATTAGCTCTTGGAAAATTAAGACATGTCAGTTGAACACACAATAGGAGGATCTAGAACTCATAGATAGTAAAAGTAGTCTTGAATGATTGATAACTTTCACTTTGTTAAGCTATGAATACCAGTTCATGGGGAGATTGAATACAATGGATACCAAGTCACGAACCTGGGCACATGGAGTCTCATTGTTATTTACATAGGATACTAGACTTCAATTGATTCTTTGTAGTGGGATGTTGAATTAACTTCATAATCGAATTCTAAGATAGTCAGTACTGTTCTATGGGTCCTCGTGGTCCCAGCTTGAGCTCATATACCTTGTTGGCATGGTTTATGAGGGTTGGATTAGTTTTAAGTTCACTTTTATGCATAAGGGTGTTTTGGTAATTATGAAATGTTGCACAATGGTAAGTGAACAAGGTCTTTGGATTTGACTAATTAGTTAATTAGTACACCATATTAGGTTGATTAATCAATTAGGACCTATTTTGAGTTAGATTAAGTGACCCAACCCCTTAGTGGGCTAAAGTCACCTAAGTTCATTGAATAATCCTATAAATATCTCCTTAGGGGTTAAAGTTTCCATAACTTTTGAAAAACCAAAGTCCAATAGGGTAATACCTAGAGGGGAAAAGAGAATGAGGGGGGTGTGAATGGGTGTAATTAGAAAATTTAAATAATTATTTTTGTGTTATGCCTAATTTTTCCCTATGAGAAGTTAGGGAATGTAAGTAAGATAATAAAGATATGCAATGAGGTATAAGGATTTTTAAGTAGAAAACTTCCACACTAACTATGAATGGGTGCTAAGTGCTTGAACATTGCTATTTGCTCGAGCATCCCCCTACATTTTTCGTTTTCTAAAATAAAATGCATTTTTTATTCCAAAAAAATATCGTTCATCTTTGTACCTTATAAGAGCCTAACTTGCCAAAGTTAAACCTTCTTAAATGTACCTATGACTTCCCAGTTGTGAGAATAGCAACCCTTGATCTTCAATTGAGAGTAAGTCACTATCCAAAAAGATTTCTAAGGCCATAATTAACTTGGAACAAAATCGCCAACATACAAGTAAGACTCAATGTCTTAACAATCTCCCCCTTTGGCAATTTTGTGACAAAACATCATTACATAAACCTACCTAAACTCTCATAAAGGAGTTTACATAACACGCATTAACGCTCAATTAAAAATAACTTAAGGGAATCCACTGCATCATCTTGTAATACTTATCTTCCAATCTTGTAACATGCACACATAAAGAAAATTATACCCAAGGTAAAGCAATGTGCGGGATAAAGTAATATCAAGAAAGAAAAACATGATAGTTAGAGATTTTGCTTGATGCATTATGAAAGCATGAAAGAGAAATAGATTCATGTAGTGACACCAATGTACAGAGCAAAGCTCAAAAGGAATATAGATGCATGTAAATCAACCAAACATGATAGAAACTTGATAAGACACAATAAATCAACAATAAAGCATAAAGGTCTTTCACCAAATAGAATATATGCAGTGAAGAGCATGGGAAAAAAGCTTCTATGACTTAGAATAGTTTTAGAGAAATAAACAAATCTAAAAGAAATAATTTCCAAAAAAAACATCCATGTTAGGAATCTCTCTTAACTTCTAAGGCATGATTTCAATAGTTGATTTAGTTTTCTCCAATGTCTCAAGATTAGTTTCCTCCAATATTTCTATTAATTTCCCTTAAGTATTAAATCTATATAAAAAAAATGAATTCAACAATTCAAATGAATTAATAAATTAAAAAAAATATTTCCCCCTAAAAAATATCTCTATTCCACTTTTCTTAAAGAAAGTCTATCCATTTTTGTTAAGAAATAACTCAAATATCTCCTCTCAAATAACTCTTAAAACTTTTACCTATTTTAAGTGTATCAAATGTCTTGTCAATTATGAAATGATATTCCTCTTTTTGTCACAAAAATGGCAAAGAATATAATATATGAATTAGAAAGCACACACAAGTCAAGAGAGAAAGATAAAACATCATCATATATGTATCAAAAAAATTGATTATGCATGCAAGAGACATACAATATAAATCAATCTAGATCAATATATAAACAAAAAATAATAAAGTTAAGCATCAAGATGAGATGAAGGAGGAGCGAAGCTCGAGACACCCTAAGAGTGGATCCATGATATAAGTAAGCTGACCCTAGGTCTCACGGAGTTGTGTATTGTGAGTCCATCCTCAAGTGAAGATGGGTCATAGAATCCATGATCTCTTTGGAAGTCGAGTTGGTTGAAGTCTATGCAACGTGAAAAGCTCGGGATGTATTAACACGATCGTGGTTGTAGTGAGTCCTTAGAGCAGACTCTGGAAATTCGTCCTCTAAAACTTGAGCATCCTGCTTCATTGCTTGAATCTCATCCTCTTCTAAGAAAGCCTCCAAAGTTTTCTATTGGCTAGTGCAACATCCTAAGGACCATGGGAAGTAGGAGGTGTCATGAGACCATACACATGGCTATAGTGATTGGCCTAGGAGCTCCCATCCAAAAGGACATGAGAAGCTTGGACCCTTAGTGCAAAATCGATCTCAAACCCAACATCCTTTAGGATCTAAGAAATAAAGAGGGCAAATGGGAAGTCATTGGATCGGTAAGAAAAATCACAGTAGGGGATCATGACATCCAAAATGACTTGCCTTATGTCGAATTGCTTGCCAAGGAGAATAACATGTATAAACCTAGCAGACGAGCGACGAATCTAGGTATGGTGAGTGAAAAGATATAAAGTATAAGTGAAGAAGGTAGTGAGGAGCCATGCTGGCTTGGTGAAGCTAACAATGGAAATATAGGAGGGATTATGGCAATAAAAGCCATAGAAAGAGGTCAAAATGGCATCAAGCTCTCCTCGAGTGAGAGCTTATAACTCTGAAGAGAAAGAAGGAACATAAGGATCAAGTTGAGGCATGCCAAGTACACACCTGATAGATTAGAATGAGACAAAAAAAAAAAAAACTAAACGTACATAGTCACTCTGAATATGACACCGACAAGGACTGAGTGCATATTTGCGTAGAACACTTGCATAAGGTGGGGATAATAGGTCCCTTGAAGAGGAAACAAGTTCTTCCACCCTTGCTCATGGATGATGGTGTGGAGAAGAATATCTTGGAATGCACGGAAGTCAACAGGACATTCGATCTAAATGAAATGGCCACAAAAAAATACATAAAAACGATCACGAGACTCCTCATAGTGGAAACACTTCATTGAGAGGTCTCCCAAGTCAAAAGGACCTTGGAAAGCGATTCTTTGAATGAGCTTAGGTGACTTAGAAAGGGTTACCTCGCGTTGATGCCTACAACTAGCCACAAAAAAAAAAAAATGGAATGTGAAAAGACTCAAAAACCAAGAAAACTACGAAAGAAAACTAAACCACTAGAAAAGTTTTAAAAGGTATACTAAATAATACTATGCAGACGAAAACGTGAAAAATGAAGCAAATTGACCTCAAATCTTGAAGAAATGAAAACCCAAAATGCTCAAACTAACTAAGATGGATGGAAAGTGATGGCAAGTTGGAAAGTCTTTTTATACTTTTTAGGAGCACTCGATGACACTCTAGCACTAGAAGCAGTGTTTGAAACAACTTATAGCCCTCAAATAGTTTAATCGTTGAAAGCGACGCTGGATATAATTTATAGCGCTTGAGTGCTCGAAGCATTGGAAATGAGCGTTCAAGCACTTTATGTAGAAACTCATCACCAAGAAAAAGAAAAACATTTACCAAAAGACTTTGAAATTGTGCTAATTTACAAGAGAATTGAAAGAATGGCAAGAAAACAACTTAAAATCGTAATTATCTTAAACTCTCAACATTAGATTGATCAATAATATACCAATTGAATTTCCTAGATTGTATACATAAATCCATTAAGAATGAAATTTCAAGTCAAAATATCAAAGTCAATCTCAATTTCGATTTAGAATTGATGTTCAAGGGAATATGGCTTACTATCTAGTTCTATATTTCAAACTTGATTACTTAAAAGAGATCCAGTCATGCCTTTGATCAAATTAAAGTACACATCCAATCAATTTATTCTAAGATCATTGGATTTATGTTTAACATAGCCTCATTGATCTACATACTACACAACTTGACTGCCTCTTAATTTAATATCATGTTTTTTTTTTCTTTTCAAAGTGGAAGCATTGTACACTGTGATCTTTTTTTATTTTTCATTCCATTTTTATTCATGGTTACCTTTGTATCCACTTTAGGGGTGTTTCCAAATGTTTTGAGTGACCAACTTATGTTTAAGAGCATGAATCTTGGAAAGTGTATGAGAGTTGCGCTTAACCAAGGATTCAAGTATTCACTGACTCACCTCAGGAAACAATTATAATGATCTTAGTCAACCAAGACATATGGATAGTAAGAATTGAACATGGCAAAGGATCTTTCCAAAGATATCAAAGCCTACTTTATGAGTTAAACTTAAAAAGTCTCTCTCTTGATCATCACAAGATGTAACTAAGGTTGAAATTCCACTATACAAGATATTTAATTATTAGGGGTTATGTACATTAATAGTGATTAACAAATATTTAAGCATCAATCCACATCAAGTCTTGTAGACATAGTATATTTATCCAATTCAAAAATTCAAGATATTATAAATCATGCTAATATATCAAGTAAATAAACAAAAATCATAGATAACCGAAGGTCAAAGGAATAAAAAAAAATGAATAATAAAAACAAACCTTTTAAGGTCTATAACTCTATATCATCAGTCGATTAGGCATATGGTCAAGGACTTCGTAAGAAATTCAAACCTAAGAGAATCTAGGGGTTTTGTAAAGATATCTTCTAGTTGATGTTCAGTAAGGACAAACTCTAAAGAGACAATCTTTTCTTCAACAAAATCCCTAATAAAGTGATAATGAATTTCAATGTGTTTAGTTTGAGAATGAACAACGGGATTCTTTTATATATTAATAGCACTAGAGTTTTCACAATGTATATTCATGGTTCGTTACTCAATCCTATAGTCTTTCAGCATTTGTTTCATCCACAAGAGTTGTGTACAACAACTTCCAATAGCAATGTATTCAACTTCAACAATAGATAAAGATATTGAGTTGTGTTTCTTACTAAACCAAGACACAAGACAATCACCAATAAAAAAACAAGCACTAGATGTGTTTTTTCTATCCTCAGCATTTTTGGCCCAATCAACATTGAAATAACTAAAAATAACAATAGAAGAATCATACAGATACCACAACCCATATTCTAATGTCCCACTAACATAACATATCATTCTTTTAATTGAAGTTAAGTGTGACTCTTTGGGGTTGTCTAGTACCTAGCACAAGCCCCAACACTAAAGGATGTGTTTAGACAACTCGTTGTGAAATATAACAGACTTTCTATCATGCTCCTATAGAACTTTTACTTAACATCCTTTCTAGATGTGTTCTTGCTAAGCTTGGTGGTTACGCTCTTGGTGTCCTAGAGTGTTTTGTGGATTCAAGACAAAATTTCTTAACTAACTCCCTAGCATATTTAGACTATGAAAGAAAGATGTCTTCTTTTAGTTGTTTAATTTAAAGTCCTAGGAATAAAGTTAGTTCACCAACCATACACATCTTGAATTCAATTTTCATTTTTTTGGCAAAGCTTAGGGCAAGGTCACTTGAGATGGCTCCAAAAATAATATCATCAACATAAATCAGTGCCATTAATAACTCATCCTTAGACCTATGTATAAATAAGGTTATGTCAACTCCCCTACTCTAAAAAATTTTCTCCAAAAGGCAAGAATTGAGTCTCTCATACCAAGCTCTAGGAGCTTACTTTTATCCATGAGGGCTTTCTTTAACCTATAGACATGATTGGGGAATTTTGGATCCTCAAAACCATTAGGTTGATCAACATAAACCTCTTCACTAAGAATCTCATTCAAGAAAGCACTTTTGACATCCATTTGATAAAGCTTCATCCTTAAGGAGCATGATATGGCCCAAAGTATCCTGATTGATTCTAATCTAGCTACGGGTGCAAATGTCTCTTCATAATCAATCTTCTCTATCTGTGAGTATGCTTAGGCTACTAATCTTACTTTCTTCCTCACAATGACTTTGTTTTCATCTTGTTTATTTTTTTAAGATCCATTTAGTACTCATGACATGTTTATCTTTAGGCCTAGAGACTAAATACCACATATCATTCCTAATGAATTGATTTAACTCTTCCTGGAGTGTAGTAGTCCAAGACTCATCTCCTAAAGCTTCCTCCACATTTTTTGGCTCTAATTAAGAAGTATAGCATATAAGACTCGTCTCATATAATCTTGATTGTCTCTTAGTAATCACATGTTCATTCATGTTACCTATAACATTTGAGATAGAGTGGTTCTTAGATACTCTAGATTTATGTTTATTCTTTATTATTTCAAATGTGTCTTCTTGAGATGCATTTTCATCCTTGTTGGGAATCTTAGGATCAACATTACTTTCAAGGATATCATTTGGGTTATCTTTTACACTTTCCTCATTTTCAAGGTTCTCCTCATCTAATTACTGGGTTGAAATTTGATTTTATATTATATCCTGATCATACCCAATGTCATTTATAAACACATTAAAGGAATCCTACAAAATATGTGAATCTTGATTATAAACTCTATAGGCTTTACTCTTAGTAGAATAGTCTAAGAAGATACCTATGTCAAATTTTTAATCAAATTTCCCTAGGTTTTCCCCATCCCTAAGTATATAGCACTTACTGTAAAACATCCTAAACTACTTAAGGTTAGGTTTTCTCCTAATCCATAATACCTAAAATGTCTTCTTTATTCTAAGCCTAAGAAAAATCCTATTGGTAGTATAACATGCAATCATTATAGCTCCATTCCAAAATTGCATAGGTGTATTACACATAAATCATCACCCTAACCATTTCTTATAACACTATATTTTTCCTTTCAGCCACTCCATTCAATTAAGGAATTCAATGGGCTGAAAAATTCATGTTTGATACATTTTAACTCACAAAAGAAGTCAACATCCACATTGTCAAAATCTCTCTCCCTATCACTCCTAATCCTTACAATTTGATGGTCTATCTCCACTTGAATTCTAGTGAACAAGGGTTTCAAGTGCCCTATGGTTTCTAATTTCTCCTTAACAAAACTCATAAAGGAGTATCTTGAAAATTATCCACAACACTTGGGACATATTCTTACCACCTCTACTTTCAGTATGCATGGGACCCATAAGATACATAGGAATAAGATCTAAAGGTCTAGTGCTCCTAATTTTCTCAACCTTTTTCTATGAACTTTTTGTTTGTTTACTTTTTATGCACTCACCACAAATAGGTTTAGGTTCACCATTTAGTATAGGGATGCATCTAACTTTTTCATTATTCACTAAGTGCACAAGATCTCTATACTTTATGTGACCTAGCCTTATATCAATAAGGTCTAGCTTTGTCCTGTTGCACACAAAAGGTGTTTTTGAATTTGGATTTATTGCATAACAATTGTCAATTGTTCTATGTCTTATGATTAGGATTTTTTCCTTATTTGTTGATTACCTTATGAAAGTCTTGGCAAAAATTTACCTTATGTTCTTTGTCACATATCTAACCATTACTTAAGAGGTTTGTTTTAAGTTCATTTTGTTAGGAACCTCGAATTACTCCATTTTCTATCCCTAAATCTCATAAGGTGCATGAAACTATCCCTAGGGCTCTCTAAATCTAACGTAGTGGAAACATATGGCCATAAAAACCATATTAGGATAAAAATCTAAAGAAAAAAAGTGCTCATACCTGTGATATGGATGTTCCCATATCAAAATTCATCTTATGAAGAACATGTTTGTAAAATCTGTAGGTCTCATACAACCTAGATGTTCCATCCAATGAGTTGAACCACGATCTTGGCACTCTAAAGTGTGGGCAACGGAATGAAGAAATAACTCTCTCTTTCTCTCTCTCTGAAGGTGGAAGATGACTAACTAAAGGTCATTTGAAAACCCCAACCCATAATGGGGTATTTATAGGGTTACCTACTAAGCTTAAGTTACTTAATCCCATTAAGGCTTAGGTCACTTAATCTAGCCCAAAAATGAGTCCTAATTGATTAAATAACCACATAGGGTCGTATAATTAATCAATTAGCCCAAACCAAATACCTTGTTCATTATCCCCAGTGCAACCTTGTGTAGTCACCAAAATGCCTTTTGCTCAAGGATGAACCTAGAGCCAATCTAACCTTCATAAACTCTGTCATCATGGTATATGAGCTTAGAACAGGGATCATTAGGACCCATAGGAGTATTGGCTCTCTTAAAACCCAATTTTGAAGTTGATTCAACATTCTACTAAAAAGAATCAACTACATTCCAATACCATATGTAAATAATAATAAGACGAAGTTCAGATCTGTGACCTACTATTCACTACATGTAGACTCCTCATGAACTAGTGTCCATAATCTAAAAATATAGTGTTATCACCTATCAAGATTACCTCTCAAATCCTTGAGTTACTGATCTCACTTATTATGTGATCAACTGACATACTCTAGCTTTAAGAAGCATATGTCAAATTCCACTAAAGGAATTACTATGACCACAGATTTCATGATCACATGTCATTTGGATCACCCAAAGGGATACACTGTCTTAATCATATGAGATATCATAGTGCCTTTATTGAGAATACCTATTATCACTAGCCTCTATCAACAATAACTTAATCCATAGGGATATATGACCATTTTAGGGTCTCATCCATAAATTAAAGTCTCTTGTTGATTTTAGCACATACTCAATATCCTCTCAAGGTTGAGAGTCAATGCAATATAGTAGCTTGGTGAATCACAACAATTAATATCCTTGAGTCATGATTCACCATAGGTACTGTCCAGTGTGCATCACATACACTAGATCACTCACTAGGGGAAATTCATCTCGATGACCAAGACAAGTCATACCTCCAATTAGGAGGTAGTGCACTTTAGTCTCCACTGAATTTCCTAAATCAATAAAATGATTATGGACAGCTTATCTACTTACAAATAACTCGTGACTTGTACCTTCTATGTAACTTCTAATACACCCAAGTCATGTACAATGTAAGATATATGAGTTGAATGTTCAAATGAATGTCAATACACCAAAATGAGAGTAAGGGGATAGTTAAGTCTAACTTTGTTATGTCATGTATTACCTTTAGGGGTTCAATCCCAACAAACTCCCACTAACCCTAAAAACATAGTGGGCATTGTAGAAAGATTTTGTTCCACAATTATATGACCTTCCTATACTATTTCACAATAAGTTAACATTTCTTTTTTATGTGTTTCTTCTTCTAGTGATACTTCTATTATTTAGACCATGTCACCATCTCATTAATATCACATAACAGGATCTTAGATGATATAGTCAAGGGAACTACCCATAAGCCAAAAGGCTTCCTTTGTTTCTATAAAAGCAACAAAAACCACTTAAAGTGTACACATACCCAGCGATCGCCTTGCGAGAATCCTTATCAAATTGAAAATCCAATTTCCTAGTGCAAAAGAAGTATCAACTCATCACAAAGACTCACAAGCATATAATGTCTCATTCTCCAAGGATACTTAAATATATGTTTGACATCTGCCCAAAACTCTAATAAGTAAATGGACTAATATCAACTCATTATTCCTATAACAAATCAAATATCTAGTCTAGCACATAGCATCATATACTTAAGACTATCCATTACAAAGGCATTGGATACAACTTTTATGCCAATATCTCTCTATAGATGTCCAAGGGCATTGATCCCAAGAAAGACAACCCTAAACCCAAAGGGCAACAAGCCTTCTTGGAGTTTTGCATCATGTACTTAACCAAATGTTCATTAATGTAAGTGACATAGCACAATTTTCTTATTCTTGCATTTGTAAAGGACTTTAACCCAAGAATATGTTGTGTCTTCCTCTAGATTTTCATCTAAAACTAAGTAGTCTACTAGATCTTGACTGATGACAATATCCTTACATCATATCCAATGAGTAGATTATCATCTACCTACAAGATCTTAAAGCATCACCACGCTTTCCTATGACTTCTTGTACACACAAGGCCCTTTGCTATGAAAGTGTTTAGTTGTTGTATCTTGTAAATGAGACACACTGCAATAGATAAGAGTAATTTGATGGATTTGAATATGACCACTGCTGAAAAAGTATTCTATAGTTGAAACTGAAAAAGTATTCTATAGTTGAAACTAAGTTTCAAACTATAACCTTTAGTTACAATCTTAGCCATATAAAACTTAAGTTTTCCATCTACTCTTTTGTTCATCTTATAGACCAACTTACACCTATGGGTTTTATCATTTTAGGTACTTTTACAAGAACCCAAACTATGTTAAAATACAAAGATTTTAACTACCACTTCATAGCTCCTTACCTTAAGTGAGCACAAACATTGCTTATCGCTTCATCATAATCTGTGAGATATAAACCTCCTACTATGATGAGGCACTAGTGTACTAGAAATCATAGGAATGGTATGTCTCCAACCTTCTGGATATATAGTATCCTATGCAACGTGGGACTATCTTCTAATATATTATTCGATCTGTATCACTCTTTGCCTTAATCCTAATCATATAGTCTTCATAAAAAATATGACATATAGTCTTCATCAATGAAACATTCTCCAAAATATTTAGATCTCTTATCCTAAAAAGGTTATAATGAGATATTTATAAGTAAATATTCCAACGAGATTCGATATCATAAGTTTTTTAAATAGAATTTATGTGAAATTCTTGAAAATATATTTTAAATCTCAATAGAAAAGGCATGAACACTCGAGAGCACTTAACCACTACTTGAGTGCATCAGACACTTAAGCTATCACAATGTTAATACTTGCTTGAGTGTTCTTTGCAATTTTTTTTTATAAATAAAATGCATTTTTTATTCTAGAAAAATATTGTTCCTCTTTATACCTTATAGAAGCCTAACTTGCCACAAGTCAAACCTTTTTAGACATATCCATGACTTTCTAGTTTGGAAAAAAAACGACCCTTGATCTTCAATAAAGAATAAGTCACTACCAAAAAAATTTTCTATAGTCATATTTAACTCAGAACAAAATTGCCAACATACAAACAAAACTCAATGTCCTAATAGCTTTTCCATAAAGTTTTTCTTCTACCTCCAGAGGGAAAGAGAATCATAACCTCCACCCTCTCTTTCTTCCTACCAAAAGTGTGTTAAGTTTATGGAAAAACCATTAGGATGAAAGATCAGGGGTTTACAAGACTTCCAACAACTTTGAGATCATTTTCAACACTTAGAATTTAAGGTTTGAGAACATTTAAACCTAAATGTTAGATTTTTAACCCTAAAAATCAATTTATAGAAAAATTGATATTGTTTCCATTGTTGAGATCTAAAATGTTAGCACACTCACCATAGGAAACCCATCCAAAATTGTAAGATAAGTCATTTCTCTAATTAAGAGGTGTACACTACAGTCTCTACGAGATTACCCAAATTCAGAAACTAACTATGGACAATTTATCTACTTACAAGGAACCAATTATTTGTATCTTTTGTACAACTCCTAATGCACCCAAGTCATGTATAATATAAGAGATATGGGTTAAATGTTCAAATCAATGTCAATGCATAAAAATCATAGCAAGGAGACAATCAAATCTGACTTTGTTACATCATATCTTGTTTTTAGGGGCTCAATCCCAACACCGGTATCCTAGATTGATTGATCGAGTTTTGCCCTTTCTAGTCCAATTTCAGTCCCTTTTCAAATCCTTTATTATTTTTTTTTTCTTCTTTGGGGGTTCCTAAGGGTGGTTTTGGTGGGTTTTGTGAGTGGGTTAGAGGTGTCTTTGGGTTGGATTTGTTTTTAAAGTGAATTTAAGGTTTGGTAGAAATGATGACATGTGTCAAAATCCCCACGCTTCCTTACCCTATAAAAAAGAGTCTTGAAACTCATTTTCAAGGCTTCTCTCTAGGTTTTTGAGGGGAAACTCTATCTATTTTTATAGAAAATGAGAGGTTCTTGGAGATTGGAAGACAACTTGACTTGGAAGAGAAGTTACACATTCTACAAGCTAATTAATTTCACTTGTGGGAAGATTTTTGGGTAAGTTCGTCTTCTTTTTCATTTCCTTCTATTTATTTTTAGTTTGTTTTCATATTCACTTTATTAATACAACGATGAGTGTATTGGATGTGGGTATTGAAAGGCCACATGATTGATTTTGGGTTTTGCTCTTCATCTTTAGATTCTCTTTTTCTTTTCCTCATTTTTCTATTTTGATTGTTTGATAAGATACTTGTTCTCTTAATTGTATTATTAATCAATGGTTTTTCAAGCTTTATTTGATTTGATTTTGTTCTTTATTAGGTTGTTTTCTACTTTTTGAAGCTCATTGAGTTAATCATGATATGAGGCTCTTTTGGATTTGAGATCCTTGGTTTTCTTTTGATTTTTGGTTTTGGGATTTCATTGTCCCTTTCATTTTGAGGCTTTAGAATATGTTTTATGATTGGTTTTAAAATAAATTTTGAGAGCAATAAAGTGTTTGATTTTTATCAAAATGAATTTTTCTAGAAAAGTTTCTTTGAAGCCTATTTTTGCCTTTTTAGTTTATTTTGAAAATCTGGTTGTAAAATCTTGATTTCAAACTCTTTTTTATTCCATGGCCAAAGTTCAAGTCTCATACCATGGACTTCGGTCTTATCATCATGCTTAAGAATAAGGATAATTGCTCTTATCGTTTTTTATGATTTTTCGAAGGTTTTCTAAACTGATTTTTAGAGGAACATCCTCAGCCCTTGTGAATCTCGTTTCATGGTCATTTGGGGCTTCATATTATGGTCATTTTGTAGCCATTAATGGCTGCCACTAGCTTTGGCAAACATGGTTTGGATTTACATATGTAGAAGCATACCTATCCATGGATGTCTTCATGTACATTTCAACTCTCTTTTTCAAATGTGATTGTTAATTTGGCCTTCTATGCCTATTGTAAGCTTAAACTTGTACTTATTTGGGGGTTGGAAAGGAGTGCTAGCCTTGTAGTTGATCTATGACTTACTTCCTTCCTTAACCTACATCACTCATTTCTCTAACTTGTGATTTTCATATTTTCTTGATTTTGGAAACATTGACTATCCTTGCAAATCATAAATTAATGGATTACTTTTAGCCCTTATAAGCCTCCTTCCATGCTCATTAGAGGGATGGAACGTGAATTTTTCCATGGAAATTAATATGGGCTTCAGGCAAAACCCACTAACCTTGTTTTCCAAGTTTTGACTCTTTGTTGTCTTGTTTTTAACCCCCAAAATACTTTTGCAAATCTAAAGTTTTTGGCTTATTCTAAAATATTTTCGAGACTTGGGTTGTATTTTGAACTTCTTGAATGTGTCAAAAAAAATTCATTTTGTTAAAAAATTCCTTTCCAAGCTTGTTAAATAAATCAATTTTTCCAAATGCTCTACTATTGCCCTATTTCTACGTGTCAAAATGCTTTTGCAAATCAATCATAATTATTTGGTTTTTAATTAATTTTAAGATTTTTTTTCCATATCCTAAACTTTTTAAATAAGGTTAAGGGCTTTGGTCCCCTCAAAAATCTGTTATTAATCTTGTGAACTAATTTAGTCTTTGCATGCTTGTTATACTATCTTGATTTTGAGTTATAAAATGTTATTTGAAATCTGGATTATTTGGTACATGTTTGGGCTCTTTGGGCTTTTGAATTATGGTTTATACATCTTATATATGTTGTAGATTTTTTTCTTTAATTTTTATCTTAACTCTAACCATTTTAAATAAATTTATTTTTTAAATGCATGTTTACAGCCTTGTTTCTATATCTTCCGTATATCTTGTTAAATCAGCCCATTTTGGTATAATTTTAGCCTTCTTTAGCTCTTAGTTTGTATTCTAGACACCTTAAGTATGTTAGACAAACCCTACTTTATAGCATAACTTCTCTTTAGCTATTTTCTTTAAATTTATTTTATGACAACATGTTGAATAGTTCTTTCTTTGATGTTAGATCTCTATTTTGTTTGTGAACTAACCTGTTATTTCTTATGCAAGCGCATTGCCCTTGTTTTAGGCAGTATTAAGGTACGCTTCTTTCCAGCTTTAATTGATTTGGTTTCTTTAATATGCATGTTGTGCTCTTGAGTTTGGCTTTTACATATACACAAGCCATGTTGCTTGTTTATTATCACCATACCTTGTATTTTTGCTCTTGCTCTTTGGTTTTTAGGTCTATTTGTCGATAGATTTAGTTCCATCCACTTGTTTAGTAAAACCTTTTTAAAAATTAAAGGAACGCCACCCTATGGTACCTTCTCAATAAGTAACCTGACCTCCAGATTTTAACGCAATTTTTACATATTTTTTTTTCTTAAAAAATGAGTCACTTTAGGGTTTTATTTTTTATTTTGTTTTTCCTTTAAAAATAAATCACAGCTTAGCTTTTTCAAAAATTGATTTTTCACAAATAAAAAACAAGTCTTATCATCAAATAGGTACGCATGCAAAAAAATGTCAATCCACACATACATAGCCTAAAAGGTACATTCTTTCATATTATTTTGTTGTTTGGCACAACCCTAGTAACCATATTTTAACATGAAATATAATAAAAATAAAGAAAAGTCGTTTGCCAAATTACCATTTGTAAAAGATGAATATATTTGGGAAGAAAAAAAAAAAGGAAAAGGTTGGGCACTAGAAAAGAAAATTTCAATCCTAAACAATTTATTTCTTTTTCCAAGATCGAATAAAGATTTAAAATGAATATATAGGTCATAAAATATTTTTTTATTTTTTTTTTCGTAATTTTATAAATCAAAATAGATAATTTGGAGATTTTTCTATTGATATTACATAAAATGAAAATAAGCATTTTTTTTTTTTTTCCTTTTTCTCAAAAGAGTTGGTTAGAATCGACTCCCATAGCTTAGTCAAATAGAGAATTTAGGCACCAGCTTGTTGTGATAGAAAATTTAGGCTCCCTTGCAAACGAGGAAGTAGAATCCCAAGAGACAACATCATCTCCATTTCCAATCAACATGTAAATTTCACAGCAAAAAAGGCCTAACCAAATGAGAAACACTAATCACGTGGAATGTCCACCTTCTTCTGGAGATACCGAAATATTTGTGGTATAGAAAATGTTGGCTTTTCCCCAGATTTAATACACAGTCTTGCAACAGCTAAAAGATTGTTGAGCTCTCTCGAATCATAACTGTTTCCAAGATCTGGGTCTATCATCTTTTGCATGGATCTGCTTAACCGAGATTCTTGGACCCATTGAATTAAATCAACACCTCCCTTCTCTGATGATTGACCAGTTATTAGCTCCAGAATTAGAACTCCAAGCTGGAAGATTATGTTATTACCTTCCTGACCTGTGCAATCTACAAGGGAGAAAATTTTTAAGAAAAAAAAATAAAAATATAAATTGTTGTTTTTCAAAACAGATGTAAGAACTCACCTTTTGAACATGAGACATTTTGTGCAGTGGCATGATTTCCACCAGAACTAAGAACACCAACGTCAGCTAGCTGTGACAGGAAGAGGAATGTTCATTTTTCTAAAAATTTATCCACAAAGTTGGATGGAAGTGTCTTTCTTCAACCCACACACACAACTCAGATATTCAAAAGCCTATGGCCAAAAGTTAAAAAGACAAAGGAAGGAAAATATTCTTACCTTTGCAGTGAAGTTCTCATCTAATAGGATATTACTAGACCTGATGGAGACATGATATATTGGTGGTTCATTGAAGAGTTGCAAATATTCCTGTAAACATCACCATAACCAAGCAACTGTCAATTAAACTTCAGACACAGAAATTTTCTCTATGTTTGGTACAAGACTATTTCATGCATCACAACTCAGGCTGATAAGGGAGCAATCAGGTAGCTAGATGGCCAATGTAAACCACATCCATACAGACAGGATTTAGGCTTAGTTGAGTTGAGTTGAGTTTGGGTATGGTTTCACAGATCATGTTTCTCATTGACACATAATTAGAGTCAACAAACAAAACCATCTCAGGCATCCAATCAAAAGCCAAAGGCCAACCAGCTAGCATTCGGTGATCTGGAGAAAGCTCATAAGGGGAAAGGAACATAAGGGTCTTGAAATTCATGGGTGTAAATTAATAAAATATTACCAAACCAAAAGGATTTGAGATGGAGTGGATAGTCAATTTGCCACCAAATACACAAAATCAATCCCTAAGGTGTTAGTCAATGCAAATGGTGCTCAAGGTTGCAGCCTTTGGAAAAGTATTTCTGGAAAACTGATTGATTTCTACCAGAAAATTTCATTTATAGTACGGAAGTAAGAGAATAATTCCCTTCCCTGGCAACCAAGCTCTCCTCACTCCTATTTTGATCTCTATGCACTCAAATTGAAAAAGAAAATGACCCAATCTCAAAATTCCTGATCAGGTTGAGAAAACTATGTTGGACCTCCATTTTTAGGTTCCTGCTCTAGGATTGGTAGGTGGAATCTTATGGAAATTGGTTGGCTAGTTTGTATATCCACTATGCTATAGACTGTCATTGCTTTTTGGCAATGGCCTTTTCACTTCCAAGCTGATTAGAAAATTGGATGTCCCATATGTGGCCTAGGAAGAATGTTTCAAAATTGACCATCTTACTGCCCGTAACTGGGAGTTGCCAAATAGATTATACTTTGGAAAATCTAATTCAGAAACACAGCCACCTTAATAGTCCATTTCCCAGTTGTTGTCCTATTTGAACTCAGAAGCAAGCGGATAATGCACATATTTTTTGCTTGACCTTTAAAATTGGAGAATGAAAGCTAAGAAGGAGATACTGCAGGTTGTGATCTTTTCTATTTTCAGGATTTTTATACCTATTAAAAAATACTTGCAGAGATGAGTGACATGTCTCCTTGTATGTAGGTAAGCATGCATGAAACTTAGGCAGCAAATATGACCATGACATTAAAAGGATAAAATTATGACTTTACAACTTACCAGTGCAGCTGCTACACCAATAGCTATTTGTAGCCTCGTTCTCCAATTCAATGGAGTCTTCAGAGGATCTGCCAAGAACCAATTGTTTATAACAAAACCAAATTTGGCGTACATAGACAAGTTTAGCTCCAAACGTTACCATTAAGATGCTCTTTCAGGCTTCCATTTTCTATGCTTTCAAATACTAGGAATCTGTAAACAATAAAGAGGAATATAACAAAATTGTTAATTTCTCAGAACAATAATAGTTAAGGATATAAGCTTCATTAAACCAGAGATGATTGACAAAATAAATGCATGAAAATCAGAGATGAGGATTATGGTCTATCCATTCAAACAGGTCTCATTTTGGGGAGAATTGCAGCAAGAGAACAAGTGGAGAATACTGTTCTTGTTTTATTTTGTCTCCCTCTTTTAATTCTGAAAGGACATCAATTTCAGGAATACAGGAAACGATACCATAGAAGCACGGGTGTGCTACTAAATTGGGATCTCTATTTCGGGTATTCTAGGGATTAAACATTTAATATCAAAATCTCATGATATTTTAGTAGATTTTTCATCACAAAATTCAGCCAACATATCCAATTTGAAAACAAGATCTTCATATTATTCATCACATTTTATAAGGGCTCCATCTGGGAAAACCTGTTTTTAATAGATCCACAGGGAAGGCAATGTGGCCATACAAACTGGCACATCTGCTTTTGACAAGAGTTAGGAAACAAACCTTTTACGTCCTGTGGAAAATCCTCTAAGTGCAAGAAGGTGCCGATGATGCAATCGGCCCAATCGTTGCACTTCCCCATAGAAGATGTCCTTCCCTTGATTAAAATCTCCTACTTCTTTTACCAAGGCAACAAGACCATCCTGAAATATGGCTTTATAAGCAACCCCATAAGAATTGCTATAACTGATTCTGCGGAAACCATCCGTTGCCCTCTTTATATCCTTGTATGAGAAGCGCCTCACAAAGGACACAGGGCCTGAAATTGAAATTTACCATTGTAAGTATGGAAGTAATTAGGAGATACATACAACTCTTATAATGTATAACAAACATATTAACTGCTATTTTACTGTTTGGTTGCAGAGAGATCAAAGCAAAAGAGAAGAATAGCAATATTTTAAACCTATATTTTCCTGTTTTTCCAGAAACTAGAAAAGAAAATCCATTGAGGGCAGCCTCGCATGATTATCTGACTTATATACCTTAAATTCACCATTTCTTAAAGAGTCAAACAAGCAAAGACCAGAGACTTGAATCTCAATTCCCTTCTCTTCACAGTTTCCTCCAGAACCCAGTAATGCCTAAAGAATCATCATATTCTAAAACACAACATAAGCCAAAAGACCCCACTTCAGATCACGATTTACAACAGAATTCTAGATTCAATTAGAAGGAAGGTGACAAGTCTCATCACGTCCAAATAATTTTCACACTATAAACCCATAATATATGACCAAAAAAATTCTGATCCCTTTTAACATCTCACAGTCCTTGAAACCTCTTCTCTGTGCATCCAAAGAACATGCCTTGCAAAATTAATTCAGAATTCCATAAGATCAACCAATTTTCACACTGAAATTTTAGAATGCATCGTTCTGAGTCTTCATTTTTCAATGTACAACCAAGAAATTCATATCAAAAAAATTTCTTCAAGATTTTCACACATTGTTTAACACAATCAGTCACTGAACCTTTTATGTCTACATCCAAATTACATCTATCACAAAACTAACGCAGAATTGCGCAAAAGCAACCAATTTTCTTCAACAAAACTGAATCACAACAAAGAAAAACGTGTAAATTCAAATAAATCTATAAATTCCTATGGACGTCTTTTAAAAATTTTCATAAATTTTTAACACATGTCAGATACTAAAACCTTTTCTCTCTGCATGAAAATCACATGTAGTGCACAATTAACTGAGAATTCCACGAAATCAAGCAATTCCTTTCCACAGAAATGAATCACATAAGAACAACATGTGAAAATTCAGTGAAATCCGTCAATGCACATCTCTGTACATCCAAATCACTTCTATCACACAACCGACTCGGAATTCCAGAAAGTAAGGGAATTTAATCAAGAGAACTGAATCACATACAAAAACAGAGCATAATTGAATGAAAAACATGAATGTGGAATGAAATTAATGATGAATTGGAAGTCAAGTGAATACCGGAACGATGTGGATGGAGCCAGGCAAGGAGAAGGAGGCGAAACTTGCGGATCGGAAGGTCCATATGGGAGAAATTCGGAGGTTTGGTGGGGGGTAGTCAACGAAGATGAAGAAGACACAGTAAAAGCTTTTCTGTTTAAACCCATTTGTTGGTAACTGTGAAATCCGATCTCTCCATCTGCGATCCGTTACTCTAACAGTGCTCATGGGGGACACCGCACGTGCCACGGGCGTGGATCTGAACTGCCGGCTGTACTATATATATATGTGGTTCCAAACACACTCCGCCCATCATTCTTGGCCAACCCAGATTAGCATGCCAACGTGGTGCCATGTCAGCTTCTTGAATAGAAATACCGTCGCAAACAATCCCTCCAACGATTTTTTGAGGAAACTTCAAGATGAAATAACTTAGATTCATTATTGATCACATGGTTCCCGTCAAGATTCAAAATTACTACCCCATGCACACTCAAGTCATCATCATCATCACTTATTCTGAACCCACATTTTATTCTAAAATTATAAGGGTATTTGATAAATCAATTTAATGATTTAATACCACCAAATAACTTAATTTAAATAATTAATTAAATTAAACATATTTATCAAATAACTTAAAATAAAATATAATTTTAAGTATTAAATTAAAATAATTGTTATAAATAAAATAATGAACGTCATCATATTTATTATATTAAATATTAATTAATGTTATTTATTTATATTAATAGATATTATTTATGACTTTCATTAATATTCATTAGTGAGAATATTAATGGAAACCATTTAGAAAACTTATAAAAAAGCTTCGTTTTCCTTGTAATATGCATCCCCAAAAAAAAAAAAAAATTCTTAATTTCTTTCATTCTCTCTATCTTCATTTTCTCAACTCTCTTATCTGATTCATTCATCTCATTATATATATTGTTAAAGTAATATATATTTTATCTCTACTTTGATTTGCGTTGCATTTACCCCCGTTTTACAATATGTTATTAACACAAATTGCTCTCAAAGTAATTCTCGTATCTTAAACTTGAAGTTATTTATATATAATAAAATTTTACATATTTATATTGTTATTTTTAAATTCATTTAATTTGTGTTATATATTATTAAAGGCTATAAGCAAATTATTTGATTTTGATTATAATCAAAAGTTATACCAATACTAGTAGTTTATTATAACCAATTCTAATAATATTGTTTTGTCATATATTTGAAGTTATTTGACAATGTTGAATCTAAAAAAAACTCGAATTTGTGGCACTTGACATTTCTGGAAAGAACTATCTTTATTGCATCCTTGATGTTGAAATACATCTTAATGCAATGAATCTTAGAGCTACGATCAAAGAATAAAATCAAGCATCCCTCCAGGATCGCGCAAAAGCACTAATTTTCCTCTGTCGTCATCTCCATGAAGGTTTAAAAAATAAGTATCTCACAATAAAGGACTATTTCACTCTATAGAGCAATTTGAAGGAAAGATATGACCACCAAAAAACTATGATTCTCCCAAAAGCTCATTATGATTGAATGCACTTGAGGTTGTAGGATTTTAAAACCGTTAGTGAATATAACTCTACAATTTTCAAAATCATCTCTTAATTAAAGTTGTGTAGAGAAAAAAATCACAGAAGAAGACATGTTAGAAAAAACTTTTACTACATTTCATGCCTTAAATATGCTTCTATAGCAACAATATTGAGAGCGTAGATTTACAAAATACTCTGAATTAATATCATGTCTTCTTGTTGTTGAACAAAATAATGAGTTTTTGATGAGAAATCACAAGTCTCGTCCAACTCGATCTGAACCATTCCCTGAAGTGAATGCAATATCGTCCCAAACTCGTGGACGTGGACGTGGACGAGGACGATGACGTGGTTGTGGTCATAGAATGAATCTCTGATACCATGGTCATTATGGTAATAATTGATGGGAAAAACTCGGATCTCTTTGTTTCCCAAGTCCAGATCAGGTTTGGAACATACATAACAATCCTATGCTTTTTTTAAATCCTATGCACAAAAAAAAATAAATAAATAACATTTTTATATTTTAAAAGGATTCAAAAAGTGTTGATAAAAACCGTACCCCATATTCAAATGTTCCCAAAACATATCCACATGGTGAAAATGAAGGTCAAAATCGCAGAAGTCTTGTAAACCTGAAGTCTTCCACCCAATGACTCGAACCTTGATCTTTGCACACTTTTGATGGGGATGAAAAGATGGTGGATATTATGGCTCTCAATCTCTCTAGATGGTGGAAGACAAAAACTGTGGAAACCCTAGCCCCTATGGGATATTTATAGGGTTCCTAAGTGGGCTTAAGTGACTTGAGCCCCCATGGGCTTGGGTCACTTAATCTAACTTAAAATAGGTTCTAATTGATTAATTAACCAATATGGTTTATTAATTAATCAATTAGCTCAATTCAGAGACCTTGTTCATTTACCCTTATGCAATCTTACGTAATTACCAAAATGCCCTTATGCACAAAAGTGAACATATAGCCAATCCGACCCTCATATCTCATACCAATAAGGTATATGAGCTTAGAGTAGGGGCCATTAGGGACCCACAGGAATATTGGCTCCCTTAGAATCCAATTCTAAAGTTTATTCAACATCTCACTACAAAGAATCAACAAAACTCCAGTATCCTATGTAAATAACAACGAGACACCAAGTGCTCGGGTCCGTGACCTGTTATCCATTATATTCAGTCTCCCCATGAACTGGTGTCCATAGTTTAACAAGGTGAAAGTTATCAATATTTCAAGATTACCTTTACTATCCTTAAGTTATAGATCCTCCTATTGTGTGTTCAATTAACATGTCTTAGCTTTCAAAGAGTCTATGTCAAGTTCCACTTAAGGAACTACTATGACCATAGTTTTTATGAACACACCTCCTTAAAGACCACCCAATGGGACACATTGTCTCAATCCCAAGAGATATTATAGTGTCTTTATTGAGAATACCTATTGTTACTAGCTTCCATCAATAATGACCCGATCCATAGGGAATATATGATTAGCTTACGATCTCACCCATAGGTCAAAGTCACTACTAATTCCAGTACAAACTCAATATTCTCTCAAGGTTGAGAGATAATACAATGAAACAGTTTGGTAAGGTCATGACTACTTGATAACCTTAAGTCATAACTCACCGTAGGTCTTGTCCATTGTGTAACCATACACACTAGTACACTCACTATGAGAAACTCATCCCGATAGCCAAGACCAGTTATCCTTCCAATTAGGAGGTGGTGCACTAAAACCTCTAATAGGTTGCCTAAATCCATGAACCAATTGTAAACAAGTCATCTATTTGCAAGGAACCCATAACTTAGATCTTCTATGCAACTCTTAATGCACCTAAGTCACGTACAATGCAAAAGATACAAGCAAGAATGCTCATAAAGTATAATACATAAAATAAAGATAAATAAAAGTGAAATTGGAACATCATTAAATAAATAATGAATTCTAAATTTATTACATCATGTCATGCTTTTAAGGGCTCTATCCTAACTATAATTCCTCAAATTTTCAAAAAATGAACCAGAAATAGAATAATGATGAGGCAAAACAAGAAAATGAGAAGTATTTACAAGATAAACCTTCTAAGAACCATGAGAATAACTGTTATAAATGTGGTATGAGTGGACATTGGTGGCGTACCCATCGCGCGCCCAAACATTTAGTTGACACTTACCAAGCATCAATAAAAGCAAAAGAAAAAGAGACAAACATGAACTTTACTGATGGTGATGGATTGGACCTAATCTACTATGACATTGATTTCTTTGGAGGTCCTAATGAAAAAACAAATCATTTAATAAATGATGAGAATATTAACATTGATTGATGTTATTTTATATATCAAATAATATATTATTATGTCTTATATTTACATCTCAATTTTCTTTTGTTATTTACATTATGCCTTGATTTTTTTAAAAAAAAAAATTAGTTATATTTAAAATCCGTGTGTTATTTGATCTCAAGATGAATGAGGATGATGTATGTCTCACAAAGTGTGCAACCACGCACACAATTCTTCAAGATAAAAAATATTTCCTCAAATTGACATTGATAAAAACTAATGTAAGTGTCATATCTCATATTAGAAACTTAGTTGAAGGCTCTAGAAGAACAAACCTAATGCTACCAAATGGAACTAGATTTCATATAAATGATGCTTTATATTCTAGCAAATCCATAAGAAATTTGCTCAGTTTTAAAAAGATTTGTAGAAATGGATATCATATTGAAAATATGAATGAAGATAATGTAGAATATATTTACATTACTTCTATTATATCCGACCAAAAACTTATAATGGAAAAACTCTTGGCTTTCTCTTCTGGGTTGTATTAAACAACTATAAAGCCTATTGAATCATATGTTGTCGTGAACCAGAAGTTCAATGACCCAAAGTTTTTGTCATTTGGCATGACAGGCTAGGTCACCTAGTGTCTTCAATAATGCGTCGAATAATCAAACACTCACATGGGCATCCACTAAAGAACCAGAAGATTTTTTTTACCCAATCACTCATGTGTTGCCTGTTCACAAGGTAAATTGATAGTCAAACCATATTTTACTAAAGTCATATTTGAGTCACCAATCTTTTTAGATAGTATAAATGGGGACATATGTGGGCCTATCCATCCACCATGTGGACCATTTCGTTATTTTATGATCTTAATAAATGTTTCTACTAGGTGGTCACATGTTTGTCTTATTTCTACATGTAATGTTGCCTTTGCTAGACTCATTGCACAAATGATCGGATTACGAGCACAATTTCTAGATTATCCAATTAAGACAATATGTCTTGAAAATGCTGGAGAATTTTCTCAAACATTCATTGAATACTGCATGTCAATGGGAATAAATATTGAGCATCCTATTGTTGATACCCATACCCAAAATGGTTTAGCAAAATCCTTTATCAAACGTCTTCAATTAAAAACTCGACCATTACTAATGAAAACCAAGTTACCTATTTCTACCTAGGGACATGTTATTATTCATGTTGCAGATTTAGTCTATATTCGACCTACAACTTACCATGAATACTTCCTTTCATAACTTGTGCTTGGAAAACAACTAAATATCTCTTATTTACAAATCTTTGGTTGTGCAATATATGTACCAATTACACTTACACAACGCACTAAAATGGGTCCCCAACGAAGACTTGAGATTTATGTAAGTTTTGATTCTCCATCTATCATAAGATATCATAAACCTTTGATAGTCGATGTTTTTACAGCTCGATTTGCGAATTGTCATTTTAATGAGAGTGTTTTCCCATCATTGGGGGGAGAAAAACTGATTCCTGAAGAACAACGAGAAATCACTTGGAACGCATCTACTATGTCCCATCTTGATCCTTGTATAAATCAATGTGAACTAAAAGTTCAAAGGATCATTCATTTACAAAATCTTACAAATCAATTACCAGATGTATTCATTGATACAAAGAAAGTGACAAAGTCACATATTCTGGCTGCAAATACTCCAGTAAGGATTGATGTCCCTATAAGACAATTGACAAATAAATCTAAGATACGCTTGAAGCGTGATAGAACTATTGGCTCAAATGAGGTAACTCCCTGGAAGAGGAGAATGCAAGAAAAACTAGGCACTCTAGAAAAGGCCATCAAAATGAATTATCAGTCTAGAATTGATAAATCTATAACCCTAGAAAAGGCACAAATAATACAAAAAGCCCTTGAAGAGGCACATATTGAATAAAAAGCCCCTGAAGAGGCACATGTACCTAAAAATTGTGATATCTCAGTAAGTTATATACACACAAGAGAAAAATGGAATTAAAATAATATTGTTATTAACAATATTTTCATTTTCCAAGTGGCCTCTGATATCATAAGAAATGATGAAGATCTCAAACCAAAAAATGTGGAAGAATGCCGACATAGAAATGATTGACCAAAATAGAAAAAAACTATGTAGGCAGAGTTAAAATTCATTAACAAAACGAGAAGTTTTTGGACCTATAGTCCAAACACCTAAAGATGTAAAACACGTTGGGTATAAATGAGTACTTGTACAAAAGCACAATGAGAATAATGAGATCATAAGATATAAAGCGCAATTAATAACACAAGGTTTCTCGCAAAGACCTAGTATTGTCTACGAGGAAACATTTTCTCCCGTCATGGACACAATCATATTTTATTTCTTAATTAGTTTGGTAGTCTCAGAATAACTGAATATGCGTCTCATGGATGTTATTATAGCATATTTATATAGATCCATGGATAATGATATATACATAAAAATCCGTGAAGGATTTAAATTGCCTGAAGAAAATAGTACAAAGCCTCATAGCATATACTCAATCAAGTTGCAACGCTCCTTGTATGGATTAAAGTAATGCGGACGCATGTGGTACAATCGACTTAGCTAATACTTGCTAAAAGAAGGTAATGTGAATAACCCTATATGTACATGCATCTTCATTAAAAAAAAATAGAAACCAGATTTGCATTTATTGCAATGTATGTTGATGACTTAAATTTTTTCGGAACTCCTAAAGAGCTCACAAGAACAATAAATTACTTGAAAAAGGAAATTGAGATGAAATATCTTGGAAAAACAAAATTTTGTCTTAGCATATAGATCGAGCATTTTCCAAATGAAGTTTTAGTACATCAATCAACATACATAAAGAAAATTTTGAAGCATTTTTATATGCATAAAGTGCATCATTTGAGTTCTTCAATGGTTGTCTGATCACTTGATGTGAAAAAACACTTATTTCGTCATTGCAAAAAAAAATGAAGAATTACTTGGTTCTAAAGTACCATATCTTAGTGTTATTGGTGCACTTATATATTTTGTCAATTATACACGTCTAGACATTGCTTTTTTTGTCAATTTATTAGCAAGATACAATTCTGCTCCAACTCGAAGACATTGGAATGATATCAAACATATATTGCACTATCTTCGCGAAACTACTTATATGGGTTTATTTTACTTAAGGGAATCAAAGCAACAATTGCTTGGATATGCAGATGTAGGATACCTTTCAAATCCACATAAAGGTAGGTCACAAATAGGGTATGTGTTTAATTACAATGGTAATACTATTTCATAGAGATCTATCAAACAAACAATGGTGGCCACATCATTAAATCATTCAGAAATACTTGCAATTCATGAAGTAAGTTGTGAATGTATATGACTAAGATCTATGATCCAGCATATTAGGAAATCATGTGCACTCTCCTCTATCAAAGGTGACCCAACAATATTATTTGAAGATAATGATGCATGCATTGCACAGATAACATAGGGTTATATTAAAGATAGAACTAAGCATATTTCACCAAAATTCTTTTATAGACATGAACTTTAGAAGAGTGGTAAAATTGATGTTCAACAAATACGCTCAAGTGATAATCTAGTAGATTTATTCACAAAGGCATTGCCAACCTCAACATTCAAGAAGTTAATACACAAGATTGGAATGCATCAACTCAATGATATTGACATGATGAGGAGTATGCTTATAAAAGGGTGTTAGTGTACTGTACTCTTTTTCCATTCGTCCAAGTTTTATCCTATTGGGTTTATTGGCAAGGTTTTTAATGAGGTAATCCTAACATACCAAACACAACTTAAAGAATTATAAAAATGTTGTACTATTTTTCCCATAGGGTTTTTTACTAGCAAGGTTTTAATGAGGCATATTCTTCTAATGTGGTGGACATCCAAGGAGGAGTGTTATAAATGAAATAATGAATGTTACCACATTTTATTATATTAAATGTTAATTAATACTATTTATAAATGTTAATTGATATTATTTATGACTTTCATTAATATTCATTTATGATAATATTAATGGAAACCATTTGGAAAGCCTATAAAAAGGCTTCCCATCCTCTATAATATGCATCTCCAAGAAAGAAAGAAAAATCTTTCTTTCTTTCAATCTCCCTGTCTTTCATTCTCTCAACTTTTTTCTTTGATTCTTTCTTCCCATTATATATATTGCTAAAGTAATTTATATTTTATCTCTACTTTGATTTGTGTTGCATTTATCCCCGTTTTACAACAATGATCAATTTATTATTAATCTCAAAATTCAAATAAATATTAAGTTTTAATTTTTTTTAAAAAATTAAACTTTATGATATAACCACCTGCTCAACTATATTATTTCTTTTTTTTTTTTTCAAAAAAATAAAATAAAAATGTAACTCCTAATAGCTATTTGATTATTGATTTGGAATTGTTTTTGGGACTTTAGAGTTTAAATCCATTTATGACATGTTTGGTCAAAGAAATCATGAATAAGAATAAATATTTTGTTTTCATTCATATTTCTTCTTGAATTGAATGAATTTAGTAATTTGAAATATAGAAGTAAAATTGGAATGATAATTTGTTTTTTCAATGTTAAGTAAAAATCAGAATGAAAATGACAAAAATATATAAATAGATTATTGATAATATCATCTTTTTTTTAAAAAAAAAAAAAAAAAACTCACATTATACATAATTTGAAATAATTTTTTTATTTTCATTTCAAAATAATCCTTTGAAGTTTTCCTTTCTTTTTTTTTTTTTTTTTTTTTGCTAAATAATAAAAATCTATTTGAGTGTGTGATTGAAAATCAAAATTTTTAAATATATATATATACCACTATTTGGTTATTATTCTTTAGAAACAATTTTTAAAAACAAAGTAAATTAGAAAATTATTCTGCATTTTTTATTAAAGAAAATAAAGTGAAACATTGTATTGAATTTATTAATAAGTTTAATAATTTTTAAAAATAATTTAAAACTCAAAAATTATATACAATGACTAAAAAAATAAAATAACACAACATTAGTAATTATTAATTTTGAATCATTATTCTTTATTTTTAACAAAATAAATTTATTATGCTTTTATAAGATGTTAGTATCCATCTTTTTATAATATTTATAAAATAATATTATAAATTATTAATTTTGAATTATTATTATTATTATTATTCATTTTTAATAAAATAAATCAATTAATGTTGATATCTATATTTTTATAATATTAATTAAAAATATAATTTATTATTTTATTATGTTATTAATATTCATATTTTATTAAAAATTATATATTTTTAATTTAAATTTTTTTTATTTTAAATGAGATGTCAATTAAATTTAGTTTATATTGTATATATTGAATTTCTAATTTATCCTTTTTATAAAGTCAAAATAAATAAAAAATTAAAAACAGCTTATCTAAAAATGTTTTTAGTTTTTAAAATTTTTAAAAATGTTGTAAAACAAGGACAAATATAATGCAAATCAAAGTAGTAGAGATAAAATATATCTTACTTTGATATATAATATGGAAGAAGGAATCAAAGAAGAGAATTGAGAAAGTGAAAGAAAGAGAGAGAGAGAGAGAGAGAATGAGAGGAAGAACTTTTCTTTCTTTTCTCGGGATGCTCTTACATGGGGGGGGTAAGAAGCCTTTTATAGGCTTCATAATATGAACTCCCATTACTCATCTTAAAGATGAGTAAATGGAGTTCATAATGACCATCAATGTGGTCATTCATTTCCCTTAATTTACAACACCCCCCCTTGGATGACCACCATATTAAAAGAATATGCCTCATTAAAACCTTGCTAGTAAAAAACCCTATAGGAAAAACCTAGCGAAGGAAAAAGAGTACAATATTCTTTTCTTGGTATATTAGGACTGCCTCGTTAAAAACCTTACCAGTAAAACCCAGTAGGACAAAACCTGGACGAAGGAAAAAAGAGTACAGTACACTAACACCCTTTTACAAGCATACTCCCCCTCATATCGATATCCTTGAGTTGACGCATTCCAATCTTGTGTATTAACTTCTTGAATGTTGAAGTTGGCAATGATTTTGTGAATAAATCTGCTAGATTATCACTTGAGCGTATTTGTTGCACATCAATTTCACCACTCTTCTGGAGTTCATGTGTATAAAAGAATTTTGGTGAAATGTGTTTAGTTCTATCTCCTTTAATATAACCCCCTGTTATTTGTGCAATGCATGCAGCATTATCTTCAAATAATGTTGTTGGGTCACCTTTGATAGAGGAGAGTCCACATGATTCCCGAATATGTTGGATCATAGATCTTAGCCATATACATTCACGACTTGCTTCATGAATTGCCAGTATTTCTGAATGATTTGATGATGTGGCTACCATTGTTTGTTTGACAGATCTCCATGAAATAGCAGTACCATTGTAATTAAACACATACCCTGTTTGTGACCTGCCTTTATGTAGATCTAAAAGATATCCTGCATCTGCATATCCAAGCAATTGTTGCTTTGATTCCCTTGAGTAAAATAAACCCATATCAGTAGTTCCGCGAAGATAACGCAATATATGTTTGATACCATTCCAATGTCTTCGAGTTGGAGCGGAACTGTATCTTGCTAATAAATTGACAGAAAAAGCAATGTCTGGACGTGTACAATTGACAAGATACATAAGTGCACCAATAGCACTAAGATATGGTACTTCAGGACCAAGTAACTCTTCATCCTTTTCGCAAGGACGAAATGGGTCCTTTTTCACATCAAGTGATCGGACAACCATTGGAGAACTTAAAGGATGCGCTTTATCCATATAAAAACGCTTCAAAACTTTCTTAATGTATGTTGATTGATGTACTAAAACTCCATTTGGAAAATGCTCGATCTGCAGGCCGAGACATAATTTTGTTTTTCCAAGATCTTTCATCTCAAATTCCTTTTTCAAGTAATTTGTTGTTCTTGTGAGCTCTTCAGGAGTTCCAACAAGATTTAAGTCATCAACATATACTGCAATAATTGCAAATCCGGTTTCTGATTTCTTAATGAAGATGCATGGGCATATAGGGTTATTCACATACCCTTCTTTTAGCAAGTATTCGCTAAGGCGATTGTACCACATGCGTCCAGATTGCTTTAATCCATACAAGGATCGTTGTAACTTGATTGAGTACATGCTACGAGGCTTTGTATTATTTGCATCAGGCAATTCAAATCCTTCGGGGATTTTCATGTATATATCATTATCCATGGATCCGTATAAATATGCTGTAATAACATCCATGAGACGCATATCCAGTCCTTCTGAGACTGCCAAACTAATTAAGAAACGAAATGTGATTGCGTCCATGACGGGAGAATATGTTTCCTCATAGTCAATACCAGGTCTCTGCGAGAAACCTTGTGCTACTAATCGCGCTTTATATCTTATGATCTCATTATTCTCATTGCGCTTTCGTACAAATACCCATTTGTACCCAACAGGCTTTACATCTTCAGGTGTTTGGACTACAGGTCCAAAAACTTCTCGTTTTGTTAATGAGTTTAATTCTGCCTGTATAGCTTCTTTCCATTTTGGCCAATCATTTCTATGTCGACATTCTTCCACATTTCGTGGTTCGGGATCTTCATCATTTCTTATGATATCAGAAGCCACTTGGAAAGCAAAAATATTGTTAATAACAATATTATTTCGATCCCATTTTTCTCCCGTTTGTACATAACTTACCGAGATCTCACAATTTTCAGGTACCTGTGCCTCTTCAGGGGCTTCTTGTTCAATATGTGGATCTTCAGGGGTTTCTTGTTCAATATGTGCCTCTTCGGGGGCTTCTTGTTCAATATGTACCTCTTCAGGGGCTTTCTGCATTATTTGTGCCTCTTCTAGGTCTATAGATTTATCAATTTTAAACTGATCAGTCATTTTGATGGTCTCTTCTAGAGTGCCAAGTTTTTCTTGGGTTCTCCTCTTCCGGGGAGTTACATCCTTTGAGCCAACAGGTCTACCACGCTTCAGGCGTATCTTAGATTCATTTGTTAACTGTCCTACAGGGACATCAATCCGTGCTGGAGTATTTGCAGCCGGGATATGTGACTTTGTCACTTTCTTTGTATCAATGAATGCATCTGGTAATTGATTTGCAAGATTTTGCAAATGAATGATCCTTTGAACTTCTAGTTCACATTGATTTGTACGAGGATCAAGATGGGTCATAGTAGATGTCTTCCAACTAATTTCTCGTCGTTCTTCAGGAATCGACTTTTCTCTCCCTAATGATGGGAAAACACTCTCATTAAAATGACAATCCGCAAAGCGGGCTGTAAAAACATCGCCTGTCAAAGGTTCAAGATATCTTATGATAGATGGAGAATCAAAACCTACATAAACCCCAAGTCTTCGTTGGGGACCCATTTTAGTGCGTTGTGTAGGTGCAATTGGTACATATACTGCACAACCAAAGATTCGTAAGTGAGAGATATTTGGTTGTTTTCCAAGCACAAGTTGTGAAGGGGAGTATTCATGGTAAGTTGTAGGTCGAATACGGACTAAAGCTGCAGCATGCATAATAGCATGTCCCCAGGCGGAAGTAGGTAACTTGGTTTTCATTAGTAATGGTCGAGCTATTAATTGGAGACGTTTGATGAAGGATTCTGCTAAACCATTCTGGGTATGAGTATGAGCAACAGGATGCTCAATATTTATCCCTACTGACATACAATAGTCAATGAATGTTTGAGAAGTAAATTCGCTAGCATTGTCAAGACGTATTGTCTTAATTGGATAATCTGGAAATTGTGCTCGTAATCTGATTATTTGTGCAAGGAGTCTAGCAAAGGCTACGTTACGTGTAGAAATGAGACAAACATGTGACCACATAGTAGAAGCATCTATTAAGATCATAAAATAACGGAATGGTCCACATGGTGGATGGATAGGCCCACATATGTCTCCATGTATTCTTTCTAAAAAGATTGGTGACTCAGATATGACTTTAGTAAAAGATGGTCTGATTATCAATTTACCTTGTGAGCAGGCAGCACATGAGTATTCATTGGGCGAAAGAATCTTCTGGTTCTTTAGTGGATGCCCATGTGAGTGTTCGATTATTCGACGCATCATTGAAGACCCTGGGTGACCTAGCCTGTCATGCCAAAGGACAAAAACTTTTGGGTCATTGAACTTATGGTTCACGACAACATATGATTCAATAGGCTTTATAGTTGTATGATACAACCCAGAGGAGAAAGCCGACAATTTTTCCATTATAATCTTCTGGCCAGATATAATGGAAGTAATGTAAAGATATTCTACATTATCTTCATTCATAGTTTCAATATGATATCCATTTCTGCGGATATCTTTAAAACTGAGCAAATTTCTTCTAGATTTGCTAGAATATAACGCGTCATTTATATGGAATCTAGCTCCATTTGGCAACGTTATGTTTGCTCTTCCAGAGCCTTCAACTAAGTTTGTAGTACCAGATATGGTACTTACATTAGCTTTTATTAATGTCAATTCGAGGAAATATCTTTTATCTCGAAAAATTGTGTGCGTGGTCGCACAGTCTGCGAGACATACATCATCCTCATTCATCTTGAGACCAAATAACACATGGATTTCAGATATAACAAAAAAAACAAGGCATAATGTAAATAACAAAGTAAATCAGATGTAAATATAAGACATAATAATATATTATTTTATATATAAAGTAACATCAATCAATGTTGATTTTTTCATCATTTATCAAATGGTTTGTTTTTTCATTGGGACCTCCAAAGAAATCAATGTCATAGTAGGTTAGGTCCAATCCATCACCATCGGTAAAGTTCATCTCTATCTCTTTTCCTTTAGCTTTTATTGATGCTTGGTAAAGGTCGACCAAATGTTTGGGCGTACGACATGTACGCGACCAATGCCCCTTCATACCACATCTATAACAATTATTCTCATGGTTCTTAGGAGGTTTATCTTGTAAACACTTCCCATTTTCTTGTATTGTCTCAGTATTGTTCCACTTCTGGTGGTGCAATGAGGCTTTCATTTTCTGAGAATTATTACTATAAGAACCATGGTATCGGCGATTTCTTCCACGACCACGACCACGACCACGTCCTCGTCCTCGTCCACGTCCACGAGTTTGGGAAGATATTGCATTCACTTCAGGGAATGGTTCAGATCCAGTTGGACGAGACTGGTGATTTCTCATCAAAAGCTCATTATTTTGTTCAGCAACAAGAAGACATGATATTAATTCAAAATATTTTGTAAATCTACGCTCTCGATATTGCTGCTGCAGGAGCACATTCGAGGCATGAAACGTAGTAAAAGTTTTCTCTAACATGTCTTCCTCTGTGATTTTTTCTCCACACGGCTTTAATTGAGAGCTGATTTTGAAAAGTGCAGAGTTGTATTCACTAACAGTTTTAAAATCTTGCAACCTTAGGTGCATCCAATCATATCGAGCTTTTGGGAGAATCACATTTTTCTGGTGGTCATATCTTTCTTTCAAATTACTCCATAGAGTAAAAGGGTCCTTTACCGTAAGATACTCATTTTTTAAACCTTCATGGAGGTGATGGCGAAGGAAAATCAATGCTTTTGCGCGATCCTGCAGGGATGCTTGATTTCCTTGTTTGATCGTAGCTCCAAGGTTCATTGCATCAAGATGTAATTCAGCATCAAGGATCCAAGATAGATAGTTCTTTCCCGAAATGTCAAGTGCCACAAATTCGAGTTTTGTGATATTCGACATTGTCAAATAACTTCAGAGCAATTCGTGCTGATAACGTGTTGTAAAACAAGGACAAATATAATGCAAATCAAAGTAGTAGAGATAAAATATATCTTACTTTGATATATAATATGGAAGAAGGAATCAAAGAAGAGAATTGAGAAAGTGAAAGAAAGAGAGAGAGAGAGAGAGAGAGAATGAGAGGAAGAACTTTTCTTTCTTTTCTCGGGATGCTCTTACATGGGGAGGTAAGAAGCCTTTTATAGGCTTCATAATATGAACTCCCATTACTCATCTTAAAGATGAGTAAATGGAGTTCATAATGACCATCAATGTGGTCATTCATTTCCCTTAATTTACAACAAAAAATAACTTATACTGATAAATTAAAATATCTTTTAATTTAGATAAATTAAAATTTGAATTTCATTTCCATTATATTCATTCTTATCATCGTTCATTTATCTATTCTCCACTTTTCATTCTGACGTGATAAACACATCTGTGCGATGGTTTTTACGTTAAGAAGAGCAGAGGGAACCAGGAACCCGATGAGTAATTTTGAATCATGACCGTCCAAGTAGAGAGATCAGCTTGAAACATTAAATGAGATGATGACACGTTCCCAAGTTGGCCTTTTGCAGGGAAGCTTCACTTCCACATCCAACTTCGTTCAAATAATTTTGGTTGTATTACATGTATATAATCATTAATCATAAATAATTGGTGACCCAATCAGTTTCTCAAAAAACCTAATTTAAACATTTATTATACGTGTATATTTTTTGGCCTTTAGCGCTCCGCATGCCTCCTCGGCCCCACCAGTGACCACACACAACCGACCATCATTTCCCCGACCTTTTGTCTCTCCTTGAGCCCGCATATGAGTCCAACCCTCCAAGTAATTGGTATAATTATTCTCCATTTTTAATCAAAATAAATAAATTTTTTTAAGAAACACGTAAACTTTTATAAAATAGAAATATTATTCGATAATCTTAGCACCAGTTTTCACTTTGAGTTTGGTCTTTACCCCCTTCATTTGCGAAAGAAAAATCTCCTTGAATTAGCTTGTTAGAATTAATAATTTTTTTTTAATTTAATAATATGTTTAGGTAATTTCTGATTGGGTATAAAAAGAAAAAGTCTAATAACTTAGGTGGTGTTTTGAGAGGAGAGAACCAAATATTTTAATTTTTTTATTAAGTTATAATTAATTTTTTCTATTCAACTAAAAAATAAATTGACATCACCTATATAATTAAAAAACAGTTTTCTTGTTTTGAAAGTAAAAATTTATTTTTAAAATAAACTTATTTAGTTGCCCTCTAATAGTTTTGGTAAACAACTAAAACTCATTTTCAATTCTTTTTAGGAATAAAATGAAATTAGCAACAAATAAGAAGAAGATTAAAAGATAAAATAAAAATCAATGAAAATAGATTAAGATAATTCACCTCCTTCCATTCTCCCCCTATAAGTCTATCCGCTCTCCAAATTAGACATACTTTTTTCTGCGTCTTTAATTTCCTTAAATTTTCTTACTAAGCAACTATGTTTCAAATCAAAGAAGGCCTAATGTGCTAAATTTGTTGATAAGTTTAGTAATTTATAAAATTAAAATTGACTCAATTAGCACAAATTCTTGCACAAAAATTGGTTTCCAATGACGTTATTTTTATTTTTATTTATTTTTACATATAACTATATTTTCATAGATTTCTTACTAAACAAACAAATTCTAAGATTTTGTTTGGCAGTTCATTAAAAGAATATTTCTAATATAAAAAAAAAAACGTTTTTGGAGAAAAAAAAAATCAAGTAATTAATAAAATTTTAAAAACACTTTCAAAAAATTTAAAAATCGTTTGTATCGATATTTAGAGAAACATTTGATAAATGATTTTGAAACACTCTCAAATGCATTATTAATAAGTTGGATTCATTAATGACTTTTATTATTTGTCTAAAATAATCTAGACTAAAAAATTAACTTGATTAACACCAAAATTGATTGAGAATGACTCTACTAATTTCTTCTTTGAATATAATGTTTTTCTATATTTTTTACAAGACAAATAAATTTTAAATAAATGAAATTACTATAATAGTATATAATTTTCTCACTAACCAAAGAAATTCTAAATTAAATGAAACTTATAAAACTCATCTAGTAACGATTCTAGGAAGTCTTTTTAACTTTTCTAACATTTTATTATTTAAGTATTAAAAAACTAAAAATATTTTTTAAAATCATTGTAAAACACACTTTCAATATATTGAATATATCAATGAATCTAAACATTTTTTTTTAAAATAATTTAAAACTCAAAAAACTAACCCAATAAACACTAAAAATCTATAGATCAAAACTAGTTTTGAATTATTATTATCTCTCCTCCAAATATAAGTAAGTTTTTTCAAAAAAAATTTAGTTGGAAAACAAATCCCAAATGAAACAAGTCTTATTCATTGATCAATTTTCTTTTTCACTTTTTCAATCTAAAAATACCATAACACGTTTTATTTTATATAAGACTACCAATATTTCAAAATTATATTTTTTATTTTTAGTTTAATACTAAGCAAAAAAAAAAAAAAATTTGTCACATTTGATAGCCACCCATTATTTTTCATATGCTTCCCCGTAATTAGAGGTCATATAAAATAAAAATAAGAAGAAAACATCAAAATTGCAATTTTTTTTTCTTGAAACATTATGATTGGTAGTGAGAAAGTAGAAAAAAAAAATATAATGTAACTTTAATTATATTTTTCTAAATTTTTATTCTATTTTGTTACACCTTATGAAAATATTTTACTTTTTAAAATATTATTATTTAATTTCATTTAGACATTAACATTTATATACTAAAATATCTAGTAAAATTGATGATTATTATTATTTAAAAAAAAAATATGATTTATGATTTTATTATAATTTAGTATTCAAATTTTAGTCGAAATTATTCAACTTTAATACAATAACAACTTTTTTTTTTTTGTTCTTAATAAGATGTAAATTAAATGTAATGTTAACATAAATTGAACTTATACACCATCTATAAAATACAAATAGAAGAATTAATTAAAAAATAATATAAATGTTTAGGAAAATAGGGTTTTGATCCACTAATTTTAAAAAATAAATAAAAAAATTCAAATTTTATAAATTAGTTTTATCTTCATCTGTTAAAAATATTTCAAAATATATCTATTTTTTCATATATCAAATAATTATTTTCTAAAATAACTTTTTTGCTTATCATATTATAACACCAATTAATAATTTTTTTTTTTTTTACAATCAGACTTGATTTGAGATTACTAAAATAAGAAATTTTTAAAATTAAAAATATAAAAATTTTAAAACTAAAATTATAAAAATAAAATATTAATTTTCACTCGGTTAAAACACACTTATAAAAAATATAATATATTTATTTATAAGATATTTTTATCAAATTATAATATAATAATTTTATTTAATATTTTTAAGTAATATGGCATTTCAGAAAATAATTATTTTACTTATAAAAAAATGGATGTATTTTTTAAAATATTTTTATATTTTTTAAATTAGCTAAAGGAAAAAACTTATGAAACATTCTATTTGCATGATTTTATTTTATTTTTTTAGATTTCCAGTATAAAAGAGAGTTTTGCTCCAAAAATCCGAAATTCGTAAATGTGATTTACAGTGATCGGTGTCGTGGACGGTTTTTAATAAAAAAAATTTATAAAATCGAATATGCTGCTTTTATCGTCTTTCGTCAGCCTCACGGCACTCACCTGCCCTGCCTAGACACAGCGAACAAGAAAGGGTTATACCAATCGGTACCTGCGCCTCAAGACACAAACTATCATTTTCTAGGAACTTGGCATCTTCATACACTTTCTTCCTCCGCACGACCCTAAATTAGGGGGGGGGGGGGAGAAAAAATCTCAATTTTGTTTGTGGATTTGGTTTTGAATCCATGGAGTTGTGTCAATTGAAGCTCACTCTTCTTCTTTTTTTCGCTGTTTGCTTGCTTGTGCCTTCGATCCAAGCCAAAAGTGTTAGCTACTGCGGTGAGTGGTTCTCGTTTCATCTTTTCGTATCCCTTTGGTTCATCAGAAAATGGAGGAAGAAAAAACAAAGTGATATTTGGATTCGTGTTTGTTTATTTATGGTTTTATTTTTATTTTTTGTAATATAGTAAATAATCCGGAAAGGCTCAGGGATTCGATTTCCTTGCTTCTCTGCAGCCAAACGGAGTGAATTCCAATGTCCGGAAATCTTAGGCTCTGTTTGTTTTTAATCGGAAGTAGTGTCTGTTTGCTTTATGTTCATGGGTATTTTTCCGTGAGACGGCCGACAAAAGATGCTCCCGGATTTTCCGGGAAACTTTCCTGCAAAACAAGGGAGATTTAAATTTGTAATATCTGGTCCTAGTGCGTGTTAGTTACACTATTTTCTGGCGCTGAATGCAGATAAGAAAGGTCAGTATGCTGTTAAGGTCCAGGATATTCAGATCTCTCCGGATCCTATTATCCCAGGCAAGCCAGCCACCTTCACTATCTCCGCTTCTGCAGGTAAAATCTCACATCTGGCCATGTTTGTTAATATTCTTTTTGTGACATTTATGGGCTTGAAACTATGGCCCTGTTAAATAATACTATGCTGATCGCTTTGTCTCATTAATTTGTTGTTTGGGCTTGTATTTTTCATTTAACGCGATTTGAATGCTGGTTCTGATTATAGGCATTTGATTTTGGTATAGCATTTTTGTATGATGTAAATTGTTGTTATATATCATGGACTCCTTTTTTCTTGGGTCTGGCATTCACAGGGAAATCAATAATTGTTCTGAGCTTTCAGTTGGAATTTGATATTGTTGCTCTAAAATATAACCTTTGTTTGAGAGAACAATTCCCAAAGTGCGGTATTAAGATACTTGGCTTGATGAATCCCGTTGATGCAACCCTTGTAGGGAAGGGTTGAATGACAGCAGCAAACAAACAAACAGTTGCCGCAGTATTTAACATTTTTGGCTTGACTTACAGAAGCGACCCTTGTAAAGAAGGAATAAGGATTGATAAATCCACTTAAATTTATGGTTACACAGTGGTTAAAGTGGAAATTCTAGATTGTGGTTTCCCTGTATAAGCATTGGCACAAATGGTCATGATTTAACCATATGATACCAAATCTGAATGAATTTGATCAACTATCTTAGTTTCAAAAAGCAAATAGAGATCATCATATAGTCATAGGCTTCAAGAAAAGACTCGAATGATAATTTTAAAACCCAAAGTTCTACCATAATTGTGGCTATATCTTGAGGCCAATTGTTGGAAATTTCAGAAAAAAGTCTGCATTGGTGATTATAACTCTAGAGAAACACAACTAAACCAATGATTCTTTGATTGAATCTAGGCAATGCTATGCTTGGAGAGACTGGTGCGAGGTGGCTGTAATTTCCAAATCTTGCCACTCATTTGCTGGTGAGAAAATCTCCCTGAGAAAATCTACAACTTATATAGTCTATGGCTGCTCATTAGGTGATGAGCTTTAAAGCCTTTCATATAGGGAACCCAAGGGTCCTCTCATACATCTTGAAGTAGATCAGAGCCCAGAAATTGGAAAGCCACTTCTGCTTAAGAACTCAGAAAAAGGGGACTGATGGTTACAAACGCAAAACAAAATGTCTGTGAGTTTTCAGCCACAATTGATGCTTCTTTTAATCATGTACAAATGATATAACAATTGTAATCTCATGAAAGCAAATAACTAAAATAAGTGCCAGTTTTTTTCAGGAACATGCAGTTAAAATCCTAAAAGAAACTGAGTGGAAAACTTCAACAATATGGCTAATATCCTCCGTTTAACCTCCTTCTTGTGGATAACATGCACTGTTCAATCTCAATTCAGTTATTTTCTTCTTCTACAAAGTTTTAATCTGTTTCATACATTTTGAATCATGGCTTGAAGTGTTAGTGTGAAGATCATGCACCCATGTTATTTCGGAATAGATAGGCAGGTTCAGAAAATTTGTCCACCATGGGCAAAATAGAATCCTTTCGTCTTTGGTGACTACGAAATTTATAAGAGGCGAAAAACAAACTTCATAGTCGCTTCTATCCATGATGAAGAGGGAATAGGAGTGAAGTCTACAACCTAGTATATATGGCCAAAAATGATATTTTCTTACCGGTGTCAAACTGTTATCATGACCAAAAAGTCCTCCATGTTGCTCCATAACGTTCTTCTCTCATAAAGAACAATCAGAGTGCACATATGAACTCTTTCAAGGACTTCTTCATGAGTAGTATAATTATTAAGTTGTTTACCATGGTTACTTGCCTATGGGGACCAAAATAAGGATCACTCACATAAAGTTCTTTGAAAGTATAATATGTTCACTTCCATAGGCAAATTTGATAGTGGAGAAGCTCTTCAGCTCAACACATCAACAACTCTGTTTCAAGAAATAACCATAACTGTACATTCATATGATTTACAATATAGAAAATGAACTCAGCACCGAGTCCAGACCATGTAATGACTTCTATTTCATTCTGCTTCCAAAACTGCCTAAAACCCAATGTCACAAGTGAACATGCAGTGTAGAATTTCTTACTAGGTAATGCAACAGGCTTCTCTCTCTCTCTCTCCTTCTTCTTCTTCTTCTTCTTCTTGTCTTAGTACACCTACATCCATACATGAAGTGCCAATACTGTTTTGAACAGTGGCAGGTGTACATTCCCTGCCTGAACCCAGGAAAACACCCCCTTTTAGGCTGGTGTTGGCAGACGTAGATAGGGCTGCTCCCCTGAACCTGATAAAATACACACCTATAACTATTAGTTACTAAAACTCAAAATATAAAGACTCCCAAAGTTAGGTTTTTATATTTAAATGTTTGCTTTTTTAAATATAAGTTCCCATTCTGGATATAAATATCCAATACACATCAAAAACTCTGCACTTTACTATGTTTTTAAAATTTTATATGTAACTGTGAGTGCTTCTAAGTCCTTTTTGTACATGAGTGTTTTTGGTGACATGTACCAATGCATGTGAACTAGTTGCTTTCTTGGCCTTATTATTTTTCAATTAGAAATGCCCTAAAACCATAACATTATGCTTACTCCTTTATCCTCCTGTTTTGTTCTTGAAAGTTTGATAACACCATTTGAAAGTTTCTTTTGATCCCTGTGACAGGAAAGATATAAAAGAAGAATTTACTGAGTAGGTGATGGTTATGTTTAAATGAACAAAACACTGTTGCTTTTGTCTTTCAGACATGATTTTCCATTTCCTCAATAAACTTATCTTGTATCTTTCATGCTTTAAATTATTAGGTGCATGATCATGTTTAAATATGAAAAACTGCTGATGGCTTTTGTACATTCTTTGCTATTTCCTCAATAAACTTATCCTGTATCTTTCATGCAGGTGAGGGTATCTCTGGAGGTAAAGTGGTGATTGAGGTTTCATTATTTGGGGTGCATGTCCACACAGAGAGCCATAATCTTTGTGAGGAGACATCCTGTCCTATTTCAGGAGGCAACTTTGAGCTCTCTCATTCACAAATGCTTCCAGGATTCACCCCACCAGTATGCCACACTTTACCTGCTTTTATATTTTGTGCTTTCTTATGCTAATTTGGATTTGCTCGATTCATTGGCCTCACTTATTTTGATTTATTTTATGAACTACCAAACTTTTGTACATGCTAAAATGGTGACTCAGTTGAATCAAGGGGTGTATTACCATGAATGGTTACTGAATAAAAACATCAAACATCTTTCCCATTTAGACTTTGGGTACAATTTTCTTAGATGTTGACTCCATCATTCAGGCACACTTTCTTTTTGGACTTCATATACCATGCAAGACTTTGAACCTTCCAAGGAAAAACATTTCCCCATATCTTTTTTTTTCACCTGTGGAAGTTCTTATCTTCTTTATCTGTAGTTTACTTTAGATTGTTTGTATACATAAATGATTGTTCTAAGTCCTTGTTATTTCCATTTGACCTTTTTGCGACATGGTATCAGTAATTCAAGATCATGTTGCCTCTCTTATCTAGACCCTAGTACTAGTATGTCTTGATAATGATGTCATCAATTCTGAAAATTCTGCTTGGTTATTGGATTCACAACAATAAATATCTTTGATTCATTGATTTGCTTTTGGAGTTGTCATTTTTCAGTGCAGCAGCCGATTTTATAGCTGTGCAATGTCATGTCATTAGGGAATACTTTATAATCTCTCATCGTACTGGCCCTCAATGCGGCTATCAACCTTCTTAGGCATGATTGAATCATGTCAATTTACTTAGTTCCATGATATTGCTGCATTTGTTACTGATTTCATTTGTCCTGGTTTGTCTATTCATGTTTCCTTATTGTTACTACCTCTATGCATTCTATATATATTTTTTCATTTTTTGCCTTTTCATTTTCATCTATTTTAGAAGCTTCTTCTAATTTATTTCCTAGTGTTCTATTGTTGCTTGCCATGTTGAGTTGAGACTGTTGTTATTAACTTATTTATAATTATAATGTTAGCCTAACAGGTGGCCTTATTCACATATACTCTACGGGAGCAGCTACATTGGTTACCCCCACAACCATTCATTCTACAAAATCACTGAAGATGATTCCATTTAACTGTTGGTTGTCCTCTTCTCCTACCAACCATCCCCTAACCGATCATACAAAGATGTGTCCAAAAGAAGAAAAAAGAAAAGAAAAAAGGGAAGAATCAAACTAGCATAGTACCTTCAAGACCTAGGGAGGAAGGGAATGTAAATGGTTCCATCAACAAGGCTTAGCCACCCTGATCTGCTACCTAGTTAGCTAATCCAGGCATCCAAGTGAAAGAGCAAACTTAACCCATTAAAATTTCATCCGAGTGAAAGAGCAAACCTAACCCATTAAAATATCAATAATTGTGTGAATTCAAGCATCTAATTTCCAGGGCCCTTCTTCCTTTGAGACACTGAAAATGATCAAATCCTTTACTTAGTTTTTAATGCCCGTAGATGGTACCTCAATCAAACCTTTGGGCAAACCTACAATCTAAGTGTCAATGGAAAAATCATGGCAACGAGCTTGGAAAAGGCTCTGAACTATACTGCCACTGTGATGGATGACTTTGGAGAAAGCTCTATCTTGTGGGATTGATAGGTGGCCAACATAATTTAATATTCGAAATTTTCTTCTTGCATTCCTTCATTTTTAGTGACCTGAGAGAGAATTTACATTTATTATCTTTATTATTATTTTATCATATTGCTATATTGATAGAAGTACATTTGTTTGGGTATTTCATTAGCTGACAGCGTCTGGTATTGTACAGGGCTCATACACTCTCAAGATGAAGATGGAGGATGAGAGCAAGCATCAGCTGACCTGCATTACCTTCAATTTCAACATCGGTTTTGGGTCTTATGTGGCTGATAGTTAAGAGTGAACAATTAAAGAGGTTTTCGCAGAATCCATCTTTGTCATGTTTGCTTGTTAGAAAAAAAAAAAGAAAGTCACAGGAACTCGTTATGTTACGCCTGTAAAGTCATGGAACATCTTAAAACGATATATGGCTGTCCGGATGCAGGTGCAACTGTTCATGTTATCTTGTACCATCTACCATGTGACTATTCTTAAAGGATACTTTTTATCTTCTGTTTTGGAAATGAAGGAATGTGAATACACTGTTTCTCCATTTACAATTGCTGAAGAATATTAGGGATTGGAGAAACTTTGTTCCTTTGAAGACGTTATTTGCCCTCATCAATTGTGTGATGTGAGGAGCATCCAAATGTACCTCTATGATTCAATGAAGTACATGTTTGCTTTTGTTGTGAGCTGACAAAAGCAAATCCCAAACCCCCGACACCCGCAAAATGTAGCAACTTCATCAAGAATTTATATATTACAGTATAACCTTTTTTTTTATGCAAGATAAAATGTTCAACACAAATGTTGATAGGAACTAAGAAGTAGCAATAGGAAAGAAGTTTGAGATTCGTTTCTAAGAACGTAGATTACTAAAAATGGCATGATGGTGGTGTTGCAAAAAATATAATGCCATTAATGAAAAGCGTCAAGTGAGGGCCCCAACAGATTTAGAGAAACTTTTCATTGGCTTTTTTTTTTTATTTTTTTGTTTCTTTTCATAAGATGTCGTGAGACGCATCCTGCTGCTGCTTCCAACTCCCATAATGACAAATGTCAAAACCCACATTTCCATTTTTAGAGCATATGCATAGAGAGAAGAATAACAGGGTGAGAAGACGACTTAAGCCCCATAAAATCATTTTTATCATGCTGGGTAAGACTATATAATGCCACCTCTTGATCCAGGTGGCAGGTGGTAAGCGAGTGCTGAAGTAATTGAGGAAAGAGGCCAAAGTGAGGAATGGGAATTTCATCATCCACCATAATGAATGTAGTGACAGTTATCCAGGTTTGTAGTTGACAACACATTCGCGGATTGTATTAATACTTGTGAAAAGGAAATTTCTGGTATTAGAATTCATCACTGCTGGGCACATTGCACCCTTTGAGCGCCACCAGGCATCTCTTCATCCTCCTCGTATGCTTCCTGAGCCTGTGCCTGCTTCCTCCTCATCTCCTCCTCTATGTTGACATCATGCAGTGTGGTCTCCTCACACTCGTCCAGCTCCATATCTGTCAGCTGTGTAGTCGCCCTTGCTGGCAGCACAGCTTCCAATGCCTTGCACTGCTCTGGGCTTAGTGTGTCCGGGAACTCCACGTTGAACTGGATGTATAGCTTCCCCCTCATGAATGGCCTCTGGTATATTGGCATTCCCTCGTCATTGATTGCCTTGAACTGATCTGCATTAACAACTCCCCCACCCCCCAGTCAACATTTAAATGACCAAATCACACAGAGAGAGCCATGTAATGAAAAGAAACATAGAGATATGACATTACTAACCAGGCTTGACAACTTCCCCAGGATTTGATTTAATAAGCAGCTGCCTTCCATCCAAGTGCGTCAATATAAACTGGAAACCACAGAGAGCCTCAGTGAGGGACAAGGTGTGCTCCACAAAAAGGTCATCCCCCTTTCTCTTGAATTTTGGATGTTCCTTTTGCTGGAGGACAAAAACTATATCCCCAGTGACTGTGTCAGGCTGCAAAATGACCCAAAACAAGCAGATAAAATCATCAACAAATATCTATCTATAGATAGTATTATAAGATTCATCAAAACATACCGCTTCATCAGCTTCTCCAGGAAATGTAACTTTCTGTCCATTTTGCATGCCCTTTTCCACAATGACTTCCAGCACCTTCTTCTCCTGAACAACCTTCTCACCTTTACACTGTGGGCAGCGGTCTTTATCATTGATAGTTTCTCCAGTACCTTTGCATTCATTGCAAGGATGCTGCATCTGCTGAATCATAGAGGGGCCAAGTTGTCTAATTGAAACCTTCATCCCAGACCCTTGACAACCATTACACTTTATTGATGCTCCAGATTTTGACCCTTTTCTGTCATTGTTTACATGATAACCTCCCATATAAGCACATAGCAGGGCAATAAAAAGTAAATGAAATCATTATAAAATTTGAGTGCATCACAGAATTACTCACCCATTGCACTTCGAGCATATTACATTTCTTGAGAGGGAGAGTTTCTTTGACGTCCCAATATAAAGGTCCTCTAAAGAAACCTTCAAGGGGTGGACGACATCTTCTCCCCTCCTTTGCCTTCTTCCCCTGCTGCTACCACCACCTGCTCACAAATAAGATTTAATTCAATCTAGCATTGCTCTTCACAGGGCTCTGAGTAAAATTGAGCTCCAAGCCAATCACACCACATATTATATATAATAGTTCATAAATCTTACCACCAAATGGACTCCCACCAAAGAAAGATTGGAAAATGTCAAATGGATCATGGCCACCACCACTGCCACCCATTCCTTCCTTGAGGGCATCTTCACCATACTGATCATAGATTTCACGTTTCTCAGGGTCACTCAGAACCTCATAAGCCTGAGCAAGTTCTTTGAACTGCAAGAGACACCCAATGTTTCAAATTCAGTTCCACTACAACGGAAAACTAAAAACTTCATATTGCTTTAATACAATCAGGCTAAAAAACCTGTGAATCCATTCCAATAACAACCCATGACAAAAACAAATTCCACAATGTCCCAAGCCTTTCCAACACACAGGGCCCCCACTCAATTGCCATGATGATAAAATAAATAACACATTGGAAAACTTCCCAAAACAGGTGGTAACAACCACAAACCCCCTTCCAATACATAGAGCTGCACTGGCTGCAACCACAGCTGGAGCAGAAACCTCGTATTCTTTTCTATCTAAAAAATCTTTAACTAACAACGATCCTTTCAAAAACTAAACTCAATCCCAGGCAACCATCCCTGCACCGAGCCCTCAGCAAAACCAGGGAGCTCAAGTCAGGCATAAAAAGGAATTCAGATATTGGACATTTTACAGCCCCTACAAAGCAGCTCATGAGTGTTACAGAGTGGAGAACACCATTCACCCAAAACTGAGAGAAATCAAACATCAATTATATACACCAACACCATCACTTGGAAGAGTTCATCAAATCTCAACCTTCTATCTACCTTGACAAACCACAATCGGGGAACATACCTGTTAGCATATTAGTTTTCTGTTTGTACCACTATTCCTAAGTTCTTGATCTGAACTTCTTTTGACAGGCAAATAGATGACTCAGTTAATATTACTCGGCGCCTAACAAAAGGAGGCCCAACCCAAATACGTACGTACACAAGATTGACAAAAACCATAAAGGAAAAGAGGAAACAGAAACCACTGCTGGACGAGAAATGCAAACACAGCTCACAGCAAACATAATCTGTATTCATATTAACAATAGCTGATCTGCTATAAGCAAAGAAAAATCATAATTTAAAATCGAAAAAGATGAATTTTACAGTCCAAGAATGACGACCGCTTAACATATCACCCAAAATCTTACCGGCCCGCACCCGTAAGTTTTTTCCTTTTTTTTTTTTGGGTTTCGGTGTTATGACAAAAAAATTAGGAGGAAGATGAAGGAGAAGGAAAGGAAAGAGAGGAAGAAAACGAGAGACAATGGAGAAGAAATAAGGATTATGGCTTTGGATGGATGGGTGTGTAGAGGCGGAAGAAGATGGTATTTAGGGTGTTTCATATGTACATTTTAATTGAAAAAAGGGTTGAACATCTCTCAATTTTAAATGAAAATAGACTACCTCCTTTTTTTTCCTTCCATCTTTTGGTAAGTGTTTTGAAAAAAGAAAAAAGAAAAATTGAAATCAATTAATCATCCGCTTCTCATCGGAATTTCATCCTCGTTACCAAAAACCTCATCCAAAATCAGATATCCAAACACCAGATACATTGAATTCGAAGTGGATCTTAAAGAGACAAAAAACAGAAAGAGAGATTAAAAAAACCAAAACCAAAACCAAACCCTAGACTAAGAAACAAAATTTAGAACAAAAAAAAATGACATAAGAAACGGAATGAATTTACCTTCTCTGGATCACCTCCCTTGTCAGGATGATTCTTGATGGCGGCTTTACGATACGCCTTCTTGAGATCATCCTGAGAAGCGTTCTTTGACACTCCCAGTGTCTCATAGTACCTGGTATTATCGCTTTTCTTCGGCGCTCTTCCAAACATTTTTCTTCAATCTGTTCCTGGGAACCTTAACTTCTCTGAGATTTCCAATCCAAACCCAACCCCCAGAAATCGTAATTGGATCTTAAGAGAACGGCGTCTTCAGAAACTCTAAGGACGTCAACTTTTGGGAGTGGGGTTTGTATCATATATATAGAGGGAGCGAACGGCTGTGATCGTTTGCGATTGGGGTGAGTCTAGAACTCTCTTTATATTTCCAGATTTTATTGGTAGGGAAAGAAGGAACGTAGGCCGTTGGATGATCTTTCGTCCAAGGGTTGAGATTTTCTTTCTAGATGCTTTCCTATGGGGCTGCTTCCCCGACTCTTCCGGGCATTTTCTACGTGCCTGAGGCAGCAGCTTCTCAGTTGTGAGTTGTGACCTTCTATGTTCCTGGAATGATTCCGTCCAAGGAATGAAATTTTATTTTAAATATCTTTTGATTAAAGGAAAATTATATTTACACCCAACTAATTATTTTTAGCATCCACCTCAATTCATACATCAACTCTAAGACATTAATCTTATTAATAAATCTATTTATAAATTTTCAATATATCTTAAAATATTATCGACATTATTCTCTTTCACAAGTATCTTCTTCTTTCTTCTTTTCTCAATTTTTATTTTTATTTTATTCTCAACAATAAATCCTATAATAATCCTTTCTTTGAAACTTATTTTTCAACAAGAAAACCTTTAACACAAGTTCAAACCTAATTGCAATTATTTTATATAATTTTTTTCTTTCATCTGTTGTCACTTTTTCTTTATAATGAGATTTGATTTAAATTATTTATTTTTTATTTTTAGGAAAATCAATATTCCTAAATTTTTTGGTAATTTTTTTTAAAGTTTAACTAGGATTAAGAAACCATTAAGGTTAACATATTCCTAAAAAATAAAAAATAAAAAGTTAAAAGATATATAAACAAATGGTATATTAAGTTTTGAGTAGAGAAAAATTTAGAGAGTTTAAAGCATATAATCTTGAAAATTATAATAAATTTGATCTCTCTTTCTTATGTCAATCTGTTATCTTATTTTCCTTTTCCTAACAAATGGTATCTAAACTTTCCCATACTCAATACTCTCATCTTAGTTTTCCTTTTTTTTTTTGTTCCATCACTTTTTATTTTAATTTTTTTTAAAAGAAAAAATAACTTATGAAAAATAAGGTTTTTGAATTACCTTCTGAAATGTTCAAAATCCAGATTGGTTATTTCACTGACTAATTTTCTCATCTCAAGTCACGAATGAAATTACGAATATGAGAATAATTCTTTTCTCACAGCATAAGAGCTTTGATTTTTGTTTTCACAAAGAAGAATATGAATAACTTCAAGAGAAAGGACTTTGTGTTTTTTTAGAAAGAAAAATTGTATTATTTCTCTTGTTTTTCGAGGATGAGAAGAAAAACACATTTCTTCACTTTTGTTTTCAAGGAAAGAAAACAGAAAACTGTATTATTTCTCTGTTTTTTTTTATGGGAGAGAGAGTTCTCAGAGAGCGAGAGGAATTTTTTTTTTTTTAATAGTAACAGTTTTTGGATAGTTTTAAAACTCCCAAAAATTGCTCTCCTTATTTCTTTCATTAATTGGGTCGAGTTGGGTTAGCCCATTGGGGCACCCAAACCCAACTCCAACAATAACCTAATTGTTGTATAAATGTTTTAAACAACTCCACAAAAGTATGATGTTTTGCCTAACCAACAATAACCTAATTGTTTCAAGCAAGCCCAACTTTTCTATACAAAAGCCCTTTCACAAGGCAAGGAAGAAAACAATTGAGATATATATAATTCTTTTGTTGTTTTAGACCACATTGTTTACTATTGGTAGGCTTCCTATGCACATGATCAATCTAGCTAAAAATATTTTTCCTTGTACTTGTTGGCCTAAACCTACACATGAAAACTACCATCAGGCCATTATTATATCCTGCTTCATTTGATCAATTATGATTCTTAGACTTGCTACAACTACATTAAAATTCTGAATTCTTAATTGTACCTTAGCATTTATATTTCCACATTAACTCGCGTTCTTATCATAACTAGTTTTTGAATGCTATATATTTTGCACTCTGTGTGTGTATCAGGGTCACTCTTATGGTGAGGCAAATGACTCTTAAGAAATTGCATTTGATTTAGGAGTATTCACTAGGGATTTAAATTTTGAGGAGGATGTAAGCAGGTATACTTATTTCTTAAATTTAATTTAAATTGTCATTTAATTGTTGTTTAAACCATATGATACTAAAGAACCTGCCCAAGGTTTACAATCATGAACACACTAGAATCAGGTCCATGTTTACATGAATTTTACTCTCATATTCTCAGCATGATGCTTACTATACTAATATAATTGGTACTTGTTCTTATATTATTTATGTTATAGTGTGATGATATATCCCTGGAAGGACTACAAAAAGAATTAGAAGAATGTAGGAACCATAATGTAAGTAACTCAACTATTATTTTTTGTGGGGATTCAAACGTTGATTACCAATATATAATATTTATCTTATTAATGCTTTTTCAAGTTCCAGTAATTGTTTATAGTTTTGTACCTCATTTGCATCCTACGCATGCATTTGATGTAAATGAGTTGGGCCCACCATACCCTTTCGGTGCTCCTTTTAAAATATCTTACTTTCTTAGCATAAAAATAAAATTGTTGATACCTATTTTATAAAATCTAGAAGGGAATGATAATATCTCATCTCATAAAGAAAGATGGCTAGGATCCTTGCCGGGGTTATTTCAATTGTGCTTGCAACATTGACAACAATCTTTCAACTATATTGATCTATGGGTCAAAACCTTTCAACATGATCATCCCTTAACATAAATACCTATTTTAAGATTATTCCTCGGGTCTAAGGAATTTACATTTTTAATGTTAGGAACCTGGATTATTTTGTTTTCATGTCTTACATCTCATAGAGTGCATGTATTTATCCATATACATATCTAAATCTATCATATCGTAATAAAATGACAATAAAAACCATTATTAACTATAGATCTAGAGATATAGTACTAATACGTAATACCTAGATTTGGATGTTCCACAATCAATTCATCACGGTTAAGAACATGTATCTGGAGGTCTCACATACCTAAGATATTCCGTTCGATGACTCAAACCTTGTCCATGGCACTCCAAAGAGTGGACTTTGGAAGAGTGGATGTTTAGACTCTCTCTTTCTCTAGAGGTGGAAGATGACTAATCAAAGTCATTAGAAAACCCTAACCATATAAAGGGGTATTTATAGGGTACCTTTATTGGGCTTAACTAACTTAAGCCCACATGGGGTTGGGTTACTTAATCTAGTCCAAAACATGTCTTAATTGATTAATTAACCACACAAGACCATCTAATTAATTAATTAGTGCAATCTAGAGAACCTATTCACTATACCCTATGCAACTTTACTTAATTACCAAAATGGCCCATTACATAAGAGTGAACTGAGAATCAATTCAACTCTCATAAACCATGTCATCATGGTATATAAGCTCAAAGCAATGACCACTGAGACCCATAGCAGTACTGACTCCCTCATAATCCAATTATAAAGTTGATTCAACAGCCCACTATAGTGAATCAACTGCACTCTAGTATCCTATATAAATAACATTAATGAGATGAAGCACAGGTCTATGACTATTATTCACTACAAGCGGACTCTCTATGAACTAGTGTTCATAATCTAACAAGGTATTATTATCACCTATCAAGGTTACCTCTCAAGTTCTTGAGTTACAGATCTCACTTATTATGTGATCAATTGACATGCTCTAACTCTAAGGTACATATGTCAAATTCCACTAAAGGAATTATTACAACCACAAATTTCATGATCACATGCCCTTTAGATCACCTAAAGATACACATTGTCTCAATTCCATAAGATATCATGGTGTCTCTATTAAGAATACTTATTATCACTAGCCTCCATCAATAATGACTCATTCCATAGGGATGTATGACTACTTTAGAGTCTCATCCATAAGTTAAAACCCCCTATTGATTTGAGCATAAACTCAACATTCTCTCAAGGTTGAAAGTCCATGCAGTATAATAGCTTGGTGAATCATGACAATTAATAACCTTAAGTTATGATTCACCGTAAGTCATGTCCAATGTGCATCACATACACTAGTGCACTCACCATGGGAAACCCATCCCATTGACCAAGACAAGTCATCCCTCCAATTAGGAGGTGGTGCACTACAGTCTCTATTAGATTGCTTAAACCTATGAACTAATTGTGGACAACTAATATACTTATAAAGAACTCATGACTTATATCCTTTGTGCAACTCTTAATGCATCTAAGTTATGTACAATGTAAGAGATATAAGTTGAATGTTTAAATCAATGTCAATGCATAAAAGAGATAGCAAGGGGATAGTTAAGTTGGAATTTGTTACACCATGTCTTGTTTTTAGAGCTCAATACCAAAAAAATCCTACTAGCCCCAAAAGTAGGTTGGGCGTTACAAAAAGAATATGTTCCACTGTCACATCAGCTCTCTATACTATCTCACTAAGTCTGATAGTACTTCTTCTATATGTGTTTTCTCTTCTAGTGACACTTTAGTTTTTTAGACTATGCCACCATCCCACTGTTATAAAAAACATTATCATCTATAGGTAAGGAAACTACCCTTAGTTCCTATAAGGAACATCTTAAGCTAAACAACTTCCTTTATTACTTCAGAAACAACAAAAACCACTTAGAGTGTACACATACCTAGAGGCAGACTTACGAGAGTTCTCATTAGATTGAAAGTCCAATTCCTGGTACCTAAGGAGTACCAACTCATTGCAAAGACTCGCAAGCATATATCCCCTCATTTTCCTAAGATACTTGAAGTATGTGTTTGACATCCGACAAAGACTCTAATCATGAATTAGATTGATATCTACTCACTATTCTGTCAACAAAACAAATATCTAGTCTAGCATATAGCATCATATGCTTAAGGCTACCCATTAAAGAGGTATAGGGTACCATCTTAATGCGATCTCTCTTCCCAAATGTCCAAGGTCAACATTGATCCTGAGAAAGACAACTCTAAACTTAAGGCTAGAAAACCCCTTTTGGAGTCCTGTATCATGCACTTGACCAAATGGTTCTCAATGTAGAAGACATGATGCAATTTTCCTATTCTTATAGTCCTAAAGGAACTTAAACCCAAGAATATAATATACCCCTTCAAGATTTTCATCTAGAATTGAGTAGACAAACAGATCTTGACTAATAACAATATTCCTATATTGTTCCCAATGAATAAATCGCCATCTACCTATAAAGTTTCATAATTAAAACAAAGTTTCATATTATAACCTTTAGCTATAGCTTGTCACACAAAACTCAAAATTTTCATCCACTCCTTTGTTCCTCTTGTAGACTAATTTACACTTATAAGGTTTATTCTTTTAGGTGCTTCTACAGGAACCCAAATTATGTTAGGATACAAGGATTCTAACTATACCTTCATAGTTGCTTACCTAAAATGAGCACAAACACTACTCACCCTTTCATCATAGTCTGTGGGATATAAACCTCCCACTATGATAAGGTATCAATGTATTAGAAATCAAAGGAATGGTATATCTCTAACCTCTACATCTATAGTATTTTGTCAATGTGGAACTATTTTTTAGTGTAGTCCAATCTATATAACTTTTTGCCTTATTCCTTATCATATAGTCTTCATAAAAAATCTGACATTTATGTCGACAAATATCTTATGATGACCTTGACTATAAAGGTAATAAGCAAAAAAAAAAATCCTCTTAAATATCTTATAAACTAATATACCTCTTAGGAAAAAAATGGTATTACACAGTCTCTAAGATATATCTCCAAAATAATATGGGAAGTGATAAGAAACCAATTATCGATCTCACTATGATTATCCAAGTTTGATATCTTCTTTCCACCCCTCCATTTTGCAATGGAGTCTCTAGTGCACATAATTGAGATATAATCTCATGCCCTTTATGGAAAGAATATAACTTACTAGACACATATCTTTGATCCAATCAAAGTGGCTGATATGTTTACATAATAGGTTATCCAATCCCACCTTAAATTTAATTAGTGAATGTGTCCAAGACATCGGATTTCCTATGTACATATCTAAACCTAGAGTAATCATCACTAAAAGTGATGAATTGAAATACCCATGTCATCCCCATGCATGGACACTCTCATCTAAGGTGAATGAAGATATATCATAAAGCTAAGAGTGGATGAAAAATGGTATGCAACAAAGGTGGGTAAAGATCACAATATACATACATACATACATCTGTATATATAGCATATTAATAGAAATAACATATTATTTTTACTATTTGTGATGAAATTTTTACTTATATTATTGGTAATCCTACAATTATGAATGTCTTTGGAAAAAAAAAAAAAAAAAAGACACATATTAATGTCTTGTTGGGGATAACATTTTGATTTTTACTTTAATAAAAAATTGAAGCACAAATCAAAGTAATAATTTTTAAAGGGTGATATTGATATAATAAAATTTTTATTAAATATGAAAGAGTATCTTGTATAAGTCAAAATATAAATTTTACAAGAATTATTAAAAAAAAATGAACCAAATAGGCTACAAATTGTTAATAAACTTTAAAATGAAGTTTTGAATTTTCATAAAATGATCTAAACAAGACTTAAGCATTGGTAATTATATTATTCTTTTTCTTTTTATTTCCCAAATGGTTATCCCAAGTTACTAAAATAAATCAATTGACAAAAGAGAAAATCGAGTTGATTTTCCAATTAGGAATCACTCACTTTGAGAATTACTTGTATTCAAAGAATCAACATTCCTACTAATAAATCAAGAGAATTTTTACATTTTTACAAATTTTTGATAAAATATTTAGTTTTCAAACGTGATATAGGATGTATGATAGTTGAAAACTATTTTTAAAATTATAATAAGGTTATGAATGGTCGTTACATTACATTGAATTTGCAAATTCTAAACTTGGAAATGTTTTTTTAAAAGAGAATTTTAAATTTCAATATTTAAATTAAGTCATCTCTTCTTCAAAAAACAATGTTTTATATATATATATATCATTATTTTTTTGGAAATTATTATAAATTTTAGAAATAGTTTTTCAATTCCTATATTTTAACGAATTATTCTAAAATATATTATATTTGGTAAAATTCCCGGAATCTAGATATATTATTTAGGTAAAACCAAAAAAGCACCCTAGATCTTGAAAAATATTGGTAAATTTGAACGGTATATTCTAAAAATAACCTAACCAAATCTTGGGATATCATGAAGTTGCATGGCCTAGAGACATGCGTAAAGAATAACTGGGTGGGAAAGTGTTCCAATATATATGTAAAGACATAGGATAATTTAGGAAAAATGTTTATCTTTCCAACCATTAATTGATGGATCATGGAAGGCAACGTACGCTGAGAAGAAGAGGAGGGTCTGGCTTGGAAAGTGTAAAGCAAAAACATAAGTATAAAAAAGGAAGAATATTTTTCTTTCCATAATTTTACTATATCTGAGTTACCGCCAGTCTGATGATAATAGATTATATATGGTAATAACCTACAAAAGCAAAATCGTTGAGCATAAATAAGCACAATGGGCTCATGGTCATTCGGATTATTGAGTTAAGATGGCTTCCATGAGGTTTCTTCACATGTCTTTCTTCTTCTTCTTTCTTGTAGTACTAGTACTACTCGTGTCCTGTGCTCATGCAGACGACAAATCCCAAGTGGAGAAGGCTTGTGGGCAAACCCCACACCCAGACCTGTGCGTTAGCTGCGTGAATTCTGACCCCAGTAGAAGCACCAGTGAGATCCCGGAATTGACATTTGAAATACTGTTCTGCATGATGAGCGAAGCAACGCATGGGCATGAAGTAGCTGACCTGCAGGCCCAAAATACCAGCAAACCCAATCTCAAGCAGGCACTCCAAACCTGTAACGTCTCCCTCTTTTCAGCCTCCTATGATCTTACCGACTCTTTGATGAGAATGGAGGGCGAGGATTATCAAAAGGCCGAGGCTGATTTGAAAAGTGCCAATACGGCTGTGTTGCAGTGCTACAAGGCGTTTTATAAGGAGCCGGTTGTTATTATTCCGCCTCAGCTCTTCTCTCACGTCGACCTTGCCGCTCGTTACTATGATGTTGCGCATGTATTCTTCCGTCTCATTCGTAAATAGTCATAATGTTCGTAACAGGTTATAGCCAGAAATTTCTCTTCATGCATGCGCACTTGCAATAAATTGAGGACAATCTTAGCTTTTTTTTATTTCAATTCCAGATATTCGCTTGATTTTCTCCTCAATTTGGGGTTTTTAGAGTTTCTACTCTCTTCATTTTAATTTAGGAGATTAACTTAATTTTCTCCTTAAATTTTGATTTTGTGATTCTCAGAGGAAAATATATAACCTATCCTATTTGAACACCATTTATTTTCAAAAACAATTATTCAAAGATATTTTGATAATTTTTTTTAGTCTTTTTAGTAGCCTTTGAAAGGTTGATATTTGCAAAAATCTTTATATGGTATTTGAAGGTAAAAAAATTAATGATAAAGATGAACTAAAATGAAATTTCAATATAAAATATCAAGTGATAACTCCAAAGTAATTTATTAGGAGGTTCCTACTAAATATAATTTTCAAAAAATTGGAAAAAAAAGGGTCATCAAACCCATTTTGATGTAAAAAATAATGAGACCACCAATTTTAGCCCATTTATACCTATTTTAGAAGAACCCATCTTGGCAATAATTTTTTCTCCCCCTTATCTCCCCCATCCATTCAAAGAGAACCTTAAAAATCTCATTTCATTTTTCCACTATCCATATTCTCTCTCAATTTCCTTTCTCTCATCTTCTTCCCATTTTCTTATTTCTTTCTTTTTTCTCTCTCCTTTTCTTCTTTTTTTCTTTTTTTAGGTATTATGTAAATATGCATTTGTTAGGTTTTAAAAACCAAAAAAGGGCTCTTTTATGGAAAGTGCTTTTTATCCCCAAAAAATTAGCATTTCATACACTGTACAATGCCCTTCTCACATTGACCAAAAATACCCTTATCACTTAACCACCAACTTAAAACCTTATTGAAACATAATTTACCCTTTTAAATTAAAAGAATACATGTTAAACCAATGATCAATTTTAAACATACATTAAAATGGAAACTTAAATGAGTAAATGCAGCAATTAAACCCTAACCACTTAGATTTGTTTAGTGAAGCCCTAACCCCAACAAAAGGTCTTCTCTAGTGGAGCCCTAATCTTAACATGTTCGAGAGGTTAGCCTACCATTGCTCCATCTATGTGTGAGGTTCATTGGTTGCGATGTTGATATCATGTTGATGGGAAGGAAGGAAGTGGCAACCCTCCAACCCCCCTCTTCCCTTTCTAATTCTTGACTATTATTACAAAGATAAATCTCAATCCTATTATTGTTCAGAGTAGAAGATACCCTCTTTTTGTTCCTTGTGTGGAGTCTTCCTATGCTTGTCTTTCTTCAATGTTCAATCAGTTGTGTTGGATTGTTCATCAGTTGGGATGAAGCAGTTCTGAGTTAGAATGGATTCAGGTTGTTGTGGATTTGGAATAGAGTGAATGGATTTGGGTATTATTATGGCATGAAGCTAATTACTATGTCACATTGTAAAGTTTGGTTGTTTTCAGTTCTTGGTTGGGATTAGATAGAAAACACTATCACATTTTCTAGTGGTTTGGACGTTTCAAAGGTTTAGTAATGGCACAACTAATAGTGTCTTTACAGTGTGAGCACCACAGTGCAGTTTAAAACCTTGTGAATTTTTTTTCTATTTCTTTTTTTATTTTTTGGTTTTTCCAAAATAAAATTCAAATAGAAACTTAATATATGAATAGATTTGATGGGAGTCGTTGGATGCTATGAGCTCAAGTGAAGGTTTTATCACATATTTTCATTTGGTGGACTCTCATATTTTAAGCTGTTATAGAGAATAAAAATAAAAAATTGAAATAAAAGTCTACTATACTTGATCCCGATTTAATGGGATATGACTTTCTTGAAATTGTCTTCTAGCCTGTAACGTACATGATAATATGTTGGATGTTGGTCCCTGAGAATATTATCATTAGAAAAATGAAAAGTCTTGAAGGATGGGAGTGTTGTTGTTGCTTCAAAATTTAAGTTTTGAGGGCTAGCTTAAAGATTGTAGCTTCAGTTCTTAAATAGGCTTTTGACTCATCAATATTTTGAGCAAGCAGTTGATAGTTAAATCCTAATTATATAATGTTTATAGAAAGCCATGGGACTTCAAAGGTTCGCTATCAAGTTGAGTTTTACATTGGCGCAATTCTTTGGGAACTCAAGCTTTTAATATTATGATAATATTTGTCATGCATTGCATTTTCTAATTCCGAGTGACATCTGGGAACTTATTTTCTTGGATTTATTTGGGAATGTTAACTTAATACATTTTTATTTTCTTTTGATGTTCCTAATAAATGTTCATTTACATGGTTAAGAATATATTGGATTGGTTTTCATTTTAATATATTAGTGATATGTAATTGTGGAATTCATTTGCCTTAAAGGATGTGTGCTTTTGTAGCTAGTTTAATGATTCTTTATGAAGTAAAAGAGCTCTCCGATGTGGCATGGAAAATTCTGTAGATAAATTGGTGTACGTAGAGATTTTAAATTAATAAACAAAAGAAGTTGTAGGCTTGACTAGTCACTTTGTATATTTGAATGCATTAAATGTTAACAAAACTTGTATAAACTTTATACGAAAATAATTATTTTAAAAAACAACTTTGGAGGCATAAAATCAAATAAATATAAGTATTAAAATAATAATCATATTCTTACCTTGATCCATTATATCAATAACACTTTTGAAGTGAGATTAAGTCACCTTATAAATTGTATTGTCAAGGTCTTCAACTCACTACTCTCATATAGTGGATCGGTCACTCGTGTGATATATGTCGTTAAAATAAAATAACAAAAGAACATAAAAATGAGAGTATGATTTGGGACCTTAACTTATAAAAAGTTATACATCTTTTAGTCTTTCCATCAAAGAATATATATGTGTTATACTTATTATTTATAACCATTACATACAAATTAATGGGTAATGGTGGGATGGTAGGTTATTAACTTGAATGCATGTATATAATTGCATAGGTTATACTTTTCCATTTTCCTTCATTACTCATAAATATAATGTATAAATTAAATTTCATAATGATGAGGTTACAAAAATTGTAACACCGCATTTATATAAATTAAATTTTCTAATTCCTCATTTATAATTTGAGTCTTTCATACATAAGACTCTTGGATGTCCAATCAATTGATTCACCAACCTATCAATTGATACCCTTAAATAATATTTATACAAATATAATTATATATATGGGCGAAAAAAGCTAACATTAAATACTCTTTTAATTTATAGTGCAAACTGCAAGAAGAAAAAAATATTCATCTTTATTGCTATTGGTTGCTCTTAACCAACTTGGTATAAAGGATCAGATTATTTTATGGCAATAATTGCAATGCTCGATAATAATTGCAATAATTGAATTCTATTTCACTAAAACAATTAATTGAATGAGTGATTTTTTTAAGCCATCGTAAAGATGCTTTCATAAGCTTATTGAATTGTCATGAAGCAAATGACCCAATTTCCCATCTATGCTATAACTCCCTTATAACACGCCCAAGTACTTTGTTGCAAAGAACTTCTGTAGAAGCAATCAATACACCCTAGTCTTCCAGATAGCAAGATGTTGAAAATCTACTTCTCTTAGAGCATCACTGATTCTAGAGTTTCTTAGCTTCTTTAGGATAATATGCAATCAAGTTTTCTATGGTAGCCATTTCCCATTAAGAGGAGATGTTATATCAAGCTTTTCTTCCCATGCTTGTCTCACATTCCAATATAGTGTTGATTCCAAAGGAATTTTTGCTATTTGAACTTAATCTAGTCATATGTACCATCTCATGCTGCATTGTTCCTGATGTAGCATCCAAGATAATGCTTTTTGGTTGAATTGGGAATTTTTAAACCTTTACAAACTACGCTTTCATTGTGCTTGTAAATTTTCTGAATTTGAAAGATGTAATTCTACTTGAAAGTTTTCTTTTTTCTTTGTGATTTATTTTGATGTTGAATTTGTTTTTTTTTTTTTTTTTTTTGGGAGAGGTAATCCTAATAGATCTTAAAATTAGCTTTGTAGTTATTTCCTTGTAGTAGGTTCAATATGCGTCTCAATATACATATAATATAATAATTTAAAAAGGTCAATAGATGGTTAGGTTCGATTATCGAGAATGTGATTATCTATCTATCTATCTATAACATAATATTCTAAAAAGGTCAAAGAATGGGAGGTAAGTTTTTTGTTTCAACAATATCCCTTATATATGTCTTGTGTGCTTGTTTTCCTATTTTTTAATTGACACTCTTAATATTATTTTTGTTTGCCTATAAGAATGTCCTATAAGGTCAATGGATGGTTGGGTTGGGTTGGGTTCTAGAGAATACAAGGGAAGTTTTTTGTTTCTTTCATTGACATCTCTCGTATATATCCGCGCATGATTGCTTTGCCCTTTTTTTACTGGCATTATTAATATTTTTTTTTTGCCCATTAAAAATGATACTTTTTTAGGACTTGTATTAATCAGTTGCATTCACTATTTCCCCAAAGATTCACAATCATAATATTAAGAATCTTCACCAATTAGCTACCTTTGTAAGGTATTGACTTATTAGTTTAATCTTGTTGAACTTTTTTAAACATCGGAAGTTTTCTTTTTTCTTTTCCCAATTTTGACATACGTTTGTGAAAGGTACATAATTTTCTTTGGGTTATTCACTTTCACTAATTTTGACTCTTTTTTTTTTCCCTTCCTCTTTTTTCTTTTAGGATGGAGAATATCCTCCTTACACAGGTTTTAGACTTAGGACTTGACATCCCTCCTTTTTTTTTTTTTCCATCAAAGGTGCCTTTTCTAGTTATTGTAAGATTTAAAGTTTCAACCAAGATCCATTAAGGAGAAAAAGAAGAAAAAAAAGAAAAAAAAAACATATCTTTTTTTAAAATTCCTCTCTTCCATCATGCATGTCCACCATGCAAGTATGCCCTTCTTGCACAACTCTATTTTTCACTATGATTTCCAACCGAGTACTTAAATTACTAAAAAATAAAACATTTTAGTGTTCTTAATTTTATCTGATTATTTGCCTTGGTTTTCTTTTCATAATGATTTGTTTCATTCAAGTAAGCCCCTAAGATTTAAGATAAAGTACAACACTGGTAATGTAAGTGTAATAGTGTTTATGCCCTAAAGTCTTAATGTTGGTTGAATGATGTACCATTGAGTTCTGAATTAGGCTTTTGATATTGTGTACAACCCTTTAATTTAAAAGTAACACTATTTTCCATTTCAAGTAACAGTGTAAGTTAAATGACGTACCAACCTGCCTCATGTTAGATAGGGTTCAATATGATTGGGTTTCCCTCGACTTTTTCTTTTGTAAAATCCACATTGATTTGTGGTTCAATTAAGACATTTGGGATGCAAGAACCAATGTGTGTTGAATGATTTACCATCTTCATGTGAGTGGGGCTATAGATTGGCTTAGTTTTTGTTCCTCGTATGTCCTTTACATGATTAGGACCTTACAATGCTAGCCACCTCTTGTATAAGTTAAGGGTACAACAATTGCAAACGTAACATTATGCAGGGGTTAAAGTAACATGAATTATTCCTCACAAACAACTACCCGTGCAACATATAAATGGATGCAATTGCTATTGATGAATTTTATCATGTATACAAATACATTTTAGTTTCTATAAAGACATATTGTAATAGTAGTTTTATCGTCTACTTTGTTCGTATAACATTATTGTGTTTCATCTTCTCAATAACATTGTAACTCACAGTTAGAACAGACTGTATAGCCTACACAACTTCCATTATTGTCCTATTGTGTCTTCTTTCCTACGTCAACTTATAACACTAACTTCAATTGGGATGTGTATTAGTAAAATGCCACTACATTCAAGATGTTAGCCGTAATGATTTATATCCGATATGTAGAGGGTTTCTGATGAAAAGAATGAGTCCATTTGGGAATATGGAATTGGTGGCCTATTGGAACTAGCGTGGAAGCAACCGAATATGCCATTGTGTATATAGCTTTTGAACAAAATTAATGTGGCTTACTGTCACATTGAGATGGATGGAGATACGAACATTGAGATGACATGTACTCATGTGGGCCAAGTTTTTGGAATTCCTCACAAGGGAAGGAAATTATTTCTAGGTAGTCACACAAATCATGATGCCAAGGTTCCACCCATAAATGAGATTGAGAATCAAATGTGTGACTGCGAGGCTCCCTAAGAATTTAGGTGATTGTTTGTAATTTTCTCATGTATGATTCTTTTGGTATCAATTACATGATTGGATGGTCACTATGCCTTATGGCATGCCCTTACTGAATTAGTATCTGGGGAGGTGAACTAGGGCCAATTTGTCCTTGATCGACTTATATGTTTTTCTATAAGACTAATAACTATGTTTTTAAAAGTAATTAATCTTTAATTGATTTGTAATTAAAAATATATATAGTTATTTTAAAGGACTTAAATTGAATTGAATTTAATATTAGATTACTTACCAAATAAAAATAGAAAGATTATTTTAGTTATGTTTGTTCCTGAAAAGTATTAAGAAAAATTATTTTCTCATGATTGATTTCACAATGAAAATATAAAATAAAATAAAATATTATTAAAATTCATAAGAAATTTATATATTTTAAAAATTATTTAATCTTTATATAATAGAGATACATAGGTGAAATGAATTTGAAGAAGCATGTAAATATAACTTATTGAGTTTAAACTTTTTATTTATTTACTTCTATTTTTTCTTCGTATTTTCTTTATTTCGCATTTTTCTTTAAATTTTCCAAGAAATAATAAAATATAATTTTTATTTTTCACCTTAAAAACAAGTTTCAATGACAACGGGCATATGGTTTATAATGAATAAAATTAAATTGAAGGTCTAAATTCAATTTTTAATGTTATAATTCAAATTCTAAAAGCATTTTTAAAAATCATGTTTGTGGGGGTGTTCCCCTCCACGTGTTCCTCCAGAGCTCAAGACCCTTTGGCCATTTAGGACAAACTTGAAACCCGTCTAGGATCATTCCATCTAGACCAAGGTAAGTTCCGTATGACACTAGAAGTGAGAGGGTTCCTTTCTCCCACAAGGTCAGACGGAATCGACAGCCTAGGCTCGTTGGACTCTCATATGGGAAAATCAGTCCAGTCAAGTCCTCAGGATTTCTGGCATACGTGATAAATCGCACCTAACATCTAGGTGTCAGCCTAAACACTTGACACCTAAGTGGTGGACGAGACCCCATTTACAGCCAAAAGTCAATGTCAATTAATTGTTGCACACAATCCCAGACATTGGCAAGCTAAATGGACAGTCAACTACACGATCCGAGATTTTGGCACATCAGCTGATGGCACCTGCTAGCCACCTTTATTTGGTATGATTGCCCAACTGCCCTAAGGACAATCATCATTACTACAAATGCTAGAGTGCATAATCAACATTATAATGGCGGTGCCATCAGCTCTATATAAGCCCCTCAAAAAGCACGAACAAGGTATGCGCACACATACGCTCATTATCTCCCACAAAATAGTTAGAGCTACTCTTGTCTAACTTAAGCTTTGAAGGGGCGAGCCCAGACCATTTGTCTAGACATTCTTTTGTGCAGGAAAGAAGTTCGTTTAACTCCAGCGCAGGTGGACGGACTCTTCAAGAAACACGAAGAAGGGAAAAAGTTCGTCTGAATTTAGCGAACCTAGACAGACCTGACTCCAGTTGGCTTGACCCCAACATTGGCGCCGTCTATGGGAACAACTAAGGATGTCAACACCCTCTAGAAGCTTATCATTAGCTATGGGTAGCGAATGCTAATTTGCCTGGCGTGAAAGTATGGAAAGACCCCAACAAGAGAATGACTGACAGATGCAATCTCTACTCCGCCAAACTAAGTGACTCAAATAAGAAAATGAAGAGTTGCGAGCCCAAATATCGTTATCGAGCCCCTCTCAAAGTCAACAACCTCAAAGCTAGCGAGCATCCTCAAGACGGACTAATAAGACATTTTTCCCTAGGAACACAGAGTTCTCTTTTGGCAATCACACAACACGATTTGAGAAGGAGTTTTTGCCAGCTTGTCAGGTGTAGCTGTATGAAGGCACCGACTCTACTTGAGTTCAACGAAGAGAAGGCGCGATAGAAGGTCACGTTTATCAGATGCAATGCAAGCCCGATTGAGACCTCAGGTTCCAAGCATAGAGGGAAAACCAGGCATGACAGAAACCCTAGAGGCCTGTTTAAGTCCCTCAGCCGCAACAATTATGTCGGAGTGGCCAGTTAGCCACCAAAACAGTAACAAGCAGGAATCCCAACGAATCGAGCTCCACCTGGCTCCGTTAGTTGGCAGATGAATGACATGCTCTCCATGTCGTTCAACCCTCATATTATTAACTATGAGTTGTTTAGGAGGTTCATAGTGCCAAAATTCACGACATACGATGAAACAAGCAATCCGTTCAATCACATCATGCACTTCAGACAGCTTATGACCCTCGATATAAGAAATGATGCACTATTGTGCAAAGTCTTTCTAGCCAACCTACACGGCCAGACCCTCTCCTACTTCCACCATCTCTCGAAGAATTCTGTGAACACTTTCTATGATATGTCGGAAGCCTTTGTGAGCCACTACTTATGTTCAGTTCATCATAAGTAGAACATAAGCACCTTGCAAAACATCAAGATACAGGAGAGCAAGTTGCTCAAAGACATCATGAAGCGGTTCGGGCAAGCTGTGCTCTAGGTGGAGTCCTTCAGCATGGATGTCATCATGCAAATCTTCAAGCGAAGCATCTGCCCAGACACACCCTTCTTTGAGTCTCTCGCAAAGAAGTGGCATGCGATGATGGACGATCTATTTAGACGAGCAAACAAATACTGCATGCTCAAAGATGATGTTCGTGCAATGACTCAGCAGGTCTTGGTCACAAATCGTCCAACCAAGCACGACGAGGCAAGAAACTTTAAGCCCTCAAGCTAATTGAGGCAAACTAGCAAGATGTGGGATGGCCAACAACAACGAAATTAGGCGAGACTGACCCCCCTCAATATCTCATATGACAAACTCCTCCCGATGATCAGTGATCTATCCGAATTCAGGTGGCCAGAGCCTATTAAGACAGATTCAACCAAACAGGATTGAAACAGAAGGTGTGTCTATCATAAAGATCACGACCATACCACCGAGCAATGTAAGAGTCTCCACTACTTGGCAGAAAAAGTAATCAGAGTTCAGCACCTAAAATAATATGTCCGCACAACTAGCGGACAAAGAGAGACGGTTCAAAACCTAGTGTAGATCCTCCATTTTGTCATATTGGTTCATGTCCTATAAGGTATTTGTCTCATATTTCACAACAATTCCTTGGTGGCTCATTACTACTTGTGTAGCCTATATTTTCTAAGCCACCTTGGGGACTATGGTTGAGGGATTTATCTAACTCCATTGTGACTCTTGGCAGTCCTAATTTAGACTTAGGCCCGTTTAGGCACTCTAGGCCCACTTAGGCACCTTAGGCCCATTTAAGTACACATGACCCATTAGGCATGACTAGCCCACTTAGTTTTATCAGTCTTGCCTAGGTCACCTGGTTGCATGGCTTCATGGCTCACATTTTTGCATGGCTTGTATGAATTTCCTTTTTATTATTATCTGTTTAGCCATTTTGTATATTACTTTGTGTATTTTTTTTAATCATTTCATAAAACACTTTTATTCAATCTGATAATTTTGTAAAATACTTTTATTTATTTTAATCAAATAGTTTTATAAAACACTTTGAATATAATCTAATAATTTTGTGCAACAATTTTGTTTAGTTTAATCTAATAATTTCATCAAATACTTTTAGTTAATCTAATAATTGTATAAAATGTTATATTTTTTTGTCAATTCAATAATTTTTACTCATTTTCTAAAACAAGTTTTTTTTAATTCAACCTATTAACTTTGGAATTTTGTAGGGAGATTTATCAATGGGGAGTTTGGATTCTTTAGGAAATGAAACTTGGAGGTTGTGATTAAGAGATATTCAGTTCACGTTTGAAAAAAAATAAATAAATGAAAGAGAGGCCCAGGATGGAAAGATAGGAAGATGTTTTTTTAGGCCATGATGTAGACAGAGAGTGAGTCCACGTCCAAGGAAGATGGGGAAAGTGCAGCCACATGATTGAAAGAAAGAAAGATGATTTTCTGGGTGAGAAGGAGCAGACATAGGGGGGATTGATAGAAGATTTTTTGGCCGGGCTGAATGAATAGGACTTTAGGGATTTTTAAGAGACAGTACGAGGATTTTTTGAAGAGGATATTCAGAGTTTTATTGAGAAGGAAAGGGAAGAGAAAGGAAACATTTTTTTAGGGGATTAGAGCATGTCGTTTAGGAGGAGATCAGTAGGCGTTTTGAAGGTATTAGAGGTTGTTGTTTGGACAAAGATCAGTCCACGTTTTGAAGCGTGAGAGGCTTCTGTTTGAAATGACCAGATGAGAGATTTTTCAGAGCATTAGAGGCTATCGTTTAGGAAGAGATCAGTAGGCGTTTTGAAAGGATTAGAGGTTATTATTCGGACAAAGATCAGTCTACATTTTCAGAGCGTGAGAAGTTGTTGTTTAAGACGATTTGAAGAGAGAGTTTTGAGAGTGTGAGAGAGACTGTTTGAAGGGATTAAAAAGAGAATTTTGAGAGCGTGAGATGGGCTATCTTGAAGGGATCGGTGCAAGGAAATTTGAGAGCATGAGAGGGGATGTTTGAAGGGATAGAAAAAAGAGAGTTTAGAGGGTGTGAGAGGGGCTGTTTTGAAGGGATCGGTGCAAGGAGATTTAAGAGTGTGAGAGGGGTTGATTTGAGGGGATCGAGAAGGAGTTTTTCCTAGTAGACGAGGCTGCCATAAAGAAAGAAAGAAAATGAGGAGCGGACTGCCGCTGCTTCTATTTTCCTCACCGAACTATTGTTGCTTCTATTTAGATCAGGGGATTGTTGCTGCTTTCAGATATCATCACGAGCAAGAGAGACTGCTGGGAGGGATCAATGCAAGGAGATTTGAGAGCAGAGAGACGACTGTTTGAACTCACCAACGGAACCATCTGGACAACAACCCATCCATCCACGCGTCCTTGAAAACGTATTGGCTAAGGGACAAAAAATTCGATCATCTCCCATCAACCAACACGCCATCGTTCCCGAGTACCATTAGAGAAGTGAAAGTAGCTACACACCACCAGGTTGTTTGGTAAGCCAACTAGGTGGGTCATTTGTTTTTTTATATGCATGGATTTTCAATAAAGTCAAAAGTTTGATTAGTTTTTTTTTTTTTTTTTTTAAGTAGAATTATTATTATATTGGATGGTTTGACTAATATTACTAGCTCCAGCGTGAATTGCTTTAAATATGGTAGCATGTGTTTAAAGATTAGAACTTATTATATTAAATTTAGAAAGCATAATTTTATGTAGTTTTAAATTGAAAAAATATATATATATAGTTTGTTTTTTATTCAATTTAGTCTTGATTCATTTAATTGTTGATTATTTGTTTATTTGTTTGCTACTAATTTAATTCTTTGTAATTTATTTATTTATTTATTTGTTAATAATATTGATCCAATGGGTTATAAATCCAGTTTAAAATAAATAAATAAAAAATCCGTTGTAGGTATTTTGAATTAATTTTAGGTTTAAGTAAAATTTTAGTTTGTTGAAATGATTGATTTTTATGTATTAAGTATTAGATTTTTGAATTTGCCTTAATTAGTGTTTGATTCATTTTGAGCTTAGATTTCAATTTAATAATGTAAATTTACTTAGGAAGTTGATTTCATGAACTTGTATTTTGTTTTAGCTTGCTTTCATTTCATTTGATTCATTTTAATTATTTTAGGTTTTTTTTTTCTATAATTCTAAGTTATTAATAAAATCGATTCCACATTTAGAAGGTGCTTGTGTTTAGTTTACCCTGATTCAATTTCACTCATCTATTCAATTTAGGTATTTTCTGCAATATTAGCTCACTAATAAAATTAATTCGATGATTGACCATTCATATTTGCCCTGATTTAATTTGGTCCATTTTAATCGATCTTGTGCTAATTTGTTATTAATACTCTTAATTGATATGTTTCTTGAATATTTGTCATTACTTTAATTGATTTAAGTTTGAATAGTTTATTGCTTAGGTAGTCTCTGGTAAAATTTACTTTTTAGAGGCCATTGGAAAATAGTGAAGATTGGCCTCCATTCACACCATTTGAATTTGCTTGGTTGCCAATTTTTTTTTTTTTTTTTTTTTTTGTGATTTTGTTTCCATTTGTTTTGCTTGGCATTCTATTTCTCATACGTTTTATTGTTCTCAAATTAATTTTTCTTAAGATTTCGTTTGAGTTAGAAAGCAACTCTGGAAGAGAAGGTATGAATGAGTTTTTAGGAGGGCTCTGTTTTCACCCAGTTCTAGACATTTGAGAACTTTTTGCAAAAATAAAATACCATACAACTTTTTAAATTTGATTCAATATTTTTTTCTCAATTCTAGGCTTCTTGAAATTGATATTAGACACATAAAATATTAAAAAATATGCCTTTTTGAGGGAGATATGATTTTTCAAAGTCGTACCTACTACACATGCTAAATTCTGGACATCTGATTAGTTTGAGTGTTTTAAAAATATTTTTGAGTACTATTCAACCCTGGATTCATTTTTTTTATGTGATATAGACACTTTGAACTATGTGTATGATTTTATGTGATCATTTATTATTTTTTAAAAATTCGTTTATGCATGTCAAGTTTTCTTATCTAATCTGGACTTTGTAGAACCTTTGGGTGTCTTTGCTACAATTTGACATTTGAATGAGTGTTTGGATTTTGGTATCTTGTCCTATATGTGTAAGAGTTGTTTCCATAAATTTTTTGTGGTTAAATCCCACTCTAAGAATTTTTGTTTTTAGAAATTATTTTGTGATGTTCCCTTTACTATATGCATGCCGCTGATCTTGTATTTTGCCTAAATTTGTTATTTATTTTTAAGGTCATTTGATTTATCTTGGCTTAGTTTTGGTTTTAGTACTGTATATTAGACACTATGAATATGTTACATAATTTATACTTGTTCTAACCACTCTAGCATTTTTTAAGGAATCTTATGAATCATGCATGTTATCCAAGTACGCTCTTTATCACTTGCTTTTCGGAATTTTATGAGCATGCATGTTGTTGTGAACCATATCTATATTTGATTCCATCATTGGGTGTCCAGATGTCTGTTCAATTTGCTCTAATAAAAATGCATGTCGTGTGCTATATTTTTATGCTAACTTTAATGTCTTTTTTATAGCGCTTAAGGAGCGGTCCAGGTACGCATCCTAACTCTCCTTTATGAGTATGATTGGTTTTCTTGTTTAGCATGATATTTTTTGAAATCACCTTGTCTACCCAGGTATCCTTGATCAACCAAATTAATTGTCATATTTCCCTCAACTTAGTCAGTAGAGACCTGTGTAGGGTTTAGGGGGCTGCTACCTTTTAAAGGTACCTTCCCAATAGGTAACCTGATTCCCGGACCTAGACTCGGGTTTTTCAAAGACACGCTTTTCCAAAAACTATGGAGTCATTTTTTAGGATTTTATTTCTTGTTTTATTTTTCCTTTTAAAATAAAATAAAATAAGTGGCGACTTCGACTTTTCCAAAATAAAAATTTTCACCAATAAAAGCGAGTCTCGCCAATCGAATGGGGGGGCACATGAGAAACGCGGGTCCACACCTAGTCATCCAAGCCCCCGCATAGTCAGTAGCTCCTAGAGCTATCATCAATTACATACATGGAGACCCTGTTGACGATAAATACAGTTCTAAGTAGAAAAGATGAAGGTTGCTTCGTGCAACATCTGTAAGAGAAAGGGTTAACTCCGTCCAGCGTAATTTTTCGGAAAGGAGTTTGTGTCCCGTTGGCTGCACAATTACCTTCCTCCCAATAAATGCTAGCCGAGTATTGCAACTGCATGAAGATGCCCTAGTGTAAGAGGGTTCGACGTGAGAAGAGTTCTGGTTGATCTGGGTAGCTTAGCCAACCTCTTACAAATGTCAACCTACAAGTAGATGGGCTACTTACCATCCGTCCTAGAGAACCCGAGATGATTGTTGTTTGGGTTCAATAGAGCCATGACAACTTCTTAGGGTGACATCGTGCTATCCGTCCAAGTTGGCCCAATCACCCTAAGCGTACAATTCTTAGTGGTCGAAGACTTGTCTCATTTCAATGCTATTATGGGATGTGCATGGCTTCACAAAATGAAAGTCGTTCCCTTTACGAACTAGCAGATTGTGAGCTACCTCATTGAGGAGGGACAAATCGATCTCCTTGGTAGCCAGCTAGTGGTGAGCCAATGCTACCAAGTGGCATTAGACTTTAGACATCCAGCCAGTGAAAAGGCACATTTGGAATCATCAAACACAAGGGAGCAATAACAATTACTGAGTCTGATGGAGAAAAATCTATCTACAGCTGATCCGCTCCAACCATTGTGTCTCTCACATGGCATAGATCAAATCACTTATACTAGCTCCCCTCTCACACAAGATGAAATAGAACCACTAGAAAACGTGCTTCAGCGAAACAAGGACATCTTCGTTTGGACTCACTCTGATATGACAGGAATTCATCCATTTGTGGCCTCTCACAAACTTAATGTCACGCCCTACTCACGTCCTGTCAGGCAAAAGGTTCAACACTTCCATCCGGATAGGTAGAAAATCATTTAGACGGACGTTGACAAGCTGTTAGTAGCCGAATTTATCAGGGAGGTTAAGGATCCGAATTGGTTGGTGAACATGGTAGTGGTTCCGAAGAAGAATGGAAAGTGGCGAGTTTGTGTTGATTACACCAACCTAAATGACACATGTTCAAAAGATAGTTTTCCTTTACCCTAGATAGATCAGATAGTCGACGCCACCGTCCGGATACCACCAAATTCCCATGTTCCAGCCAGATGAGAAGAAGATAATCTTTTTTACACCACATGGGTTGTACTGCTACAAAGTCATGTCATTCAGGCTCAAGAATGATGGTGCTACTTATCAAAGACTAATAATGAAGGTCTCCAAGCCCCTAATTAGTCGAGTTGTGGAGGTCTACATTGATGACATTGTTGTAAAAAGCGAAACCCGAGCTGAGCACGTTCAGTACCTGGAAGAAATATTTCATCTGATGTGGGCATACAACATGAAGCTCAATTCGACTAAGTGCACCTTTGGCATCAGTGTAGGAAAACTTCTAGGGTTAATGGTGACCCAAAGAGGAATTGAAGTTAATCCGATTCAAATAAAAGTTGTCCTTGAAACACCCGTCCTAAGCAGCAAAAAAGAGTTGCAGCACCTCACAAGCCGTCTAGCAGTTTTGAGACGTTTCATAGCATATTTCATAGACAAATTGAGACATTTCTTCCTTACGCTCAGGGGAGCAAGCACGTTCAGTTTGACAGATGAATACAGACAAGCATTTGAAGTAGTCAAGCGCTACCTCACTGAACTGCCTATCCTGAGCAGCCCCGAGTATGGTGAAAACTCTACATATATCTGGTTGTATCTAACTATGTCGTTAGTGTCATCTTGTTTCAACACATATAAGACAAAAAGCAGAGACTCGTCTACTATGTGAGTAAGGAAATGGTAAACGCAGAGACTCGATACTCCAAAATAGAGCAAACGTCTCTAGCACTAAAGAATGTCACTCAGAAGCTTTGCCCGTACTTCTAGGCTCATCAAGTGACCGTACTCACAAACCAACCACTCCGAGTTACCCTGCACAAGTTGAATTTGTCCAGACGTATGTTGAAATGGGTCATCGAGTTGAGTGAATACGAAATCATGTACCAACCAAGGTTATCATTGAAGGGACAAGTTATGGTTGACTTTATAGTCGAACTCCCTAAAAAACCAGCACATCCAGTTGATCCTCCTAGAGGTCAATGATGGACATTTCATGTAAATGAAACATCCAGAGCATCCGGGTCTGGAATAGGTCTAATCCTACAATCACCACCCGGAGAACTATTAGAGCAAGTTATTTGTCTCAACTTTTCTACCTCCAACAATGAAAAAGAATATGAGGTTGTCCTAGTTAGGCTAGACCATGCCCTAACACTGGCTACAACAAGGTTGGAAATTAGGAGCGACTCTCAGCTAATTGTCAGGCAAATTCGGTGAGAGTATGAAACAAGGGATGAACGCATGACTCACTACCTCACCATGGTGGAAGATCACTTGAAAAAACTAGACAAGTGGAATATTAGATGAGTACCCCGAAAGGAGAACATGAAGGTGGATGCACTTGCTGGAATAACTGACATTCTCCCTATAAAAGAGGTAGTGATACTGCTTGTCTACCTCTAAGTCATGTCCTCAATTACACCCGAACAGTGTGTAGTACCAATGAAGCGGACCCTGGTTGGATGCATGACATCGCGAAATACCTCCAGATGGGGGAATTACCAGAAGACGAGAAGCAAACGTACAAACTCCGCATGTAGGTAGCCCACTTCACTTTGATCAATGACCATCTTTATAGACTATCATTTGTAGATCCATACCTAAGGTGTTTGAGAGAGCCAGAAGCCAATTATGTCTTGGCCAAACTCCACGAAAGCATATGCGACAATCATCCAAGAGGATGAACCTTGGCATATCGCGCTTACACGCAAGGGTACTATTGGTCCACCATGAAACAAAATGTTGAAAGCTATGTTAAGAAGTGTGACAAGTGCCAACAACACACCCCTATTCCCCGTGTACCTTCAGAAATGCTCAACCCGATCACTAGTCATTGGCCTTTTACACAATGGGGGATGGACATAGTCAACCCCTTGTCCATTGCAATGTCGTAGAAGAAATTTTTGCTAGTGACAACCGACTATTTTAGCAATTAGGTGGAAGTAGAAGCCTATGCCAACATCAAAGACAAGAATGTCTTCAAGTTTGTCTCCAAGTTTGTTTGGAAAAACATCGTGTGCCAATTCGGAGTTCCACAAGCGATTGTGGTGGACAATAGGCCACAATTTGACAGTATTGTCTTTCAAACATTCTACTCGGAGTTAAACATCAAGAACTTGTATTCCACGCCTTGTTATCCTCAAAGTAATAGGCAAGCAGAGGCGATAGACAAAACCCTATTGAATGCACTAAAGAAAATGTTGGAAGACGCCAAAGGGAAATGGGTGGACGAACTGCCAACATGAGTTACTCTTTTCGCCTTTGCTTATGGGATGGAGGTCATTATTCCAACTGAAATCGGCATGTCTACCGCCAAAACAGTTGTGCAAGTTCAAATGGACAATGATGAAAAACTCATAAGACAATTGGATTGGGCAAATGAAATACAAGGAGATGCGGCTATCTGAATGGCTTCTTATCGTCAGAGGGCAATCGCTTATTACAACAAAAAGGCACGACCACGGTTTTTCCGAACAGGAACTTTGGTCTTCAGAAGAGTCTTCGAGAACATAATCGAAGTAGGAGCCGGAAAACTTTAGGCTAACTAGGAAGGACCATATGTTGTGACTAAGGCTAGAGACTCAGGAGCATACCATCTTCAAACACTAGATGATGTACCTCTGTTCCGCTCATGGAATGTATCCAATTTAAAGCAGTACTTTCAATAAAGTTTGCTTACGAAAACAATGTGAGAAAGACAAATAGATCAAGTAAATATATTCCAATAAATAGAGCATCTAGTGTCTTTACAAATTTTGCAGTCTAGGCTACATTAGACCAGAATAAACAAATACAAACGAAAGATTGCGCCTGCTTACCAGAAGGACCGCCTCCAAAAACATCACATCCTCTGTGGGCAGAGCTGCCTAGAACCTCATCCTCGTCATCTGAGGGGAAGCTGGGAGTATCCTGGGCGATGTCATGCTTCTTCATGCAGCATTGATAGCCATAGAAGAACATGTCATCCACCTGTTTTTGGTAGTCTACCTCCAAAGCTTCTTTCTACACGACAAACCCCGCCTAGAGGTCCTGCAACTCCTACCTCAACCGAATAGCCTCTTATTCAGTCTTCTTTTTGTCAGCCTCCATGGTTTCCTTCTCTTCAGCCACCGGATGAGCTTTAGCTCGAATTGTCTCATTCTCTTCCTTTGCCTTCCTCAATAGACCAGTTTGCCATCTCCAAGCTGGCGAGGAGATCCTCATTCCCGTCCATATTATAGGCAATGTATGCCCTCATGGTTTTGACTGTTTCCAGCCGGTAGAAAAGTTGAACGCGCTGTCGCATGAGATTTCGAACTCCGGCTATCACCTAAGGAGGCAACAGAGAAATCGTTGTGAAATAAAAGACTAAGGCAAAATGAGAGGAAAAGGGAGATGACTAACCACTTCTGTCGTCTCGAAATCCGTGTAGTCTTGCATGGGCATACTACGGGAAATGATAGAGTCCGAAGTGTCGTACGAAAGTCGTGTCATAAATAATCGATTAGGATCATTGTCTATCTCGACTAGGATCCATTGAGTAGTCAAAAAAAGCATTCTCGTGTTTTGTACTAAAGTCTTTTTTTCGATAAAGGAAGGGATTCGCCTTAGAAGCTCAAATACTTCCTCCTCGCTGGGGACATAGTTTGACTTTGGACAGGGAAGAGAAAGAGCCAGATATTCAAATGATTCATCGCTAAAGTGGTTCGGGCTGACAAAGGGTCTCCTTGGCTCGTTATGAGTAATGTCATTAGTAGAAGGAATTTTCTCATCCGACTTAGGAGTAATACCCGCAGCAGTAGTCAAATGCACTGGCACCGGTGGAAGAACTGAAACAGGTTCTGGATAAGCTTTCTTTGAGGGAGTAGGAATGACAACAATAGATTCGGACAAGCGCTTTCGCTACCTCTCATGAAATTTGGCCCTCAAGTTTGAAGTTATATCTTCTTTTTCTTTTTCCTCCTCGCAAATAATAGGGGACACTACTTGGTTAACACCTACTTTTGGCTTGCTATTGGAAAGTGAAAAAGATGGAGACAACGAAGATGATGAAGTTGATGGAGAATATGGAGGTGTAAGAGGCAGAGTCTTTGCCCTCTAGATAGACCGAGCAACAGGTTCCTTCCTCTTTTTAGTGGGAGGCCAGACAGTGAATTGGAAAACGGACGACCAGCAATTGAAACTTGCCTCAGTGTCCATTCTTGACGTTTTTTCTCCCGTTCCTCTAAATGGGCTTGGTGTGCCTCAGAGTCTGCCAGACGGGCGATCTTATAGAAGGGCAAATCCTTAAGCACAAAGTGTTCATCAAGCACCAAGGACGAGAGAGCCAAACAAGGAAATATGGGGCTGATAAACGACTTTGGATTATCGATCAGCGCTAACAGGTTCTTGTTTGATATAAGAACCTTATAAGCCCGTTCAAATGCGTTTATTTTGAACAACTTGTTGAGTCGGGTGAAAAAAGCCTTGTCTACCCACTCTACAAGGTGTCCCCATCTCTTCTTGCCTATATCACACAAATAGAAGAATCAATAATAAATTCACAGCAAGGAAGAAATAGTTGCAAAGTACAAAGTGACGAAAGCATATCATACTTGGAATCTCTAATGAGTGTTGTGGAGAAAAGACTTTGTGTGGTCCCTCATATGAACCACTCTAAGGACCGAAGAGTAGGACATGCCCATTTGCCCCACTTTTGCCTGAATCTGGAAGATCGGTCACCAACTGGAGGGAAGGAATATGGGCAAACAAACTAAACCTTTCTTTCTAACTCATTTTGACAGTGTAAACAAACAAGACTTCCAACAAGGAAAGATATAACTGGAAGAACATGTCCAAAACACTACATCCTATCAACACTCGAACAACGTTCAGATGAAGAAAAGTTGAAGGGATTTGCATGAAGTGAAGGAACTGCATGAAAATAGAGGGGATGGGTAGACGGAGCTCAGCCACTAATTGTTACTTAGTAAAGTACATCGTGTTGTTGGGCAAGTCAACGGAGGATAGAGTCTTGCCGTCTATTAGTTGGATAGGGATACTGTCCGAAATATAGAAACGTGTTCACAATTCTCGTTCAGATAGGAGACTAATTAGACGCTCCGATCTGAGGCGTCCAACTCTAGTGGTTTGTCGTCCACTTTTCTGAGGCCTATTGCTTCCGCTGGTAGAAGCGACACCTCTTCTTGCCATCATGTTAAGTGGATCTAGGTCATGTAGAAACTTGTGTGGGACAATGCAGTTATTAGAATTGATCACCCGACCCATCCGCTGCTTAACAGTGCCTCAACAATACAATAAGAAACCTAGACGAACCAAAAGTCTAAATCTAAACCGATAATCTAAACAAAATTTTCAAAGCAAGTCTCTTAACTTATGAATAGAGGAATGGTCGCCCCCATCGTGCTAGTGCGACGGTAGCAAGATGAAGCACCTGAACCAACGGTTGAATGCACTGACAACGTAGGAGTAGAAAGGGAAACCTGAAAAGCCCTAAGTCCAAACTTTGGTTCAACCATCCTCTCCAAAGCAAAAATACCGAAAAAACCATAAGATCTGGATGCCAGGGCGTCCATTTCCTATCTAACCAATTACCACCGATGAGGTTCAAAAGAGAATAACAACCAGAACGAATGGTGAATGGTGGAAGGCTTATTGGAGTCAGGAGTAAGTGCTCTCTGGAGGGAGAGGAGTCCGCCAGGAGCAAAGCGAAGAGCGACAGATGGTAGGCACAACAACAACGAAGATGTAGAGCGAAAAGAAAATAACTCTAAAGCGGGAAAAAAACCAAAAAGTAACCCAAAAGGTGTGGAACCCTCTATTTATAGGGATTAAAAACCTAGGTATCCAAAAGACAAGCCACTTGGAAACGTTTCCCTAACAGGCGCGTCATTTGATGGTTAGCCTTGATGGATGAGATCCATCATTGCCACTCCAAGTGACACATGTTCCAAAGCACCCAAGCAACCTGAAGAGATAGACGGATTATGGGGGCATTGTGGGGGTGTTCCATTCCACGTGTCCCTCTCAAGCTCAAGACCCTTTGGCCGTCTAGGATAGACTTGAAACCAGTCTAGGATCATTTCTTCCAGACCAATGTGAGTTAAGTTTAGCACCAGAAGTGAGAGGGTTCCATTTTCCCACAAAGCCAAATGGAATCGACAGCCTGAGCTCGCTAGATTCTCAAATGAGAAAATCAGTCTAATCAAGTCCTTAGGATTTCTGGCATGCGTGATCAATCGTACTTGACGTTTGGGCGCCAACTTAGACACCTGACACCTAAGCGGCGGACAAGACCCCATTTACACCCAAAAGTCAATGTCAATTAATTGTTGCACACAATTCTAGACATTGGCATATTAAATGGACAGTTAGCTACACAATCCGAGATTTTGGCACATCAGTAGACGACACATGCCAACCGCCCTTATCTAGTATGATTGCCCAACCATCCTAAGGACAATCATCATTACTACAAATGCTAAAGTGCATAGTCAACACTACAATGGCGGTGTCATAAGCTCTATATAAACCCTTCAAAAAGCATGAACAAGGTATGTACACACATACGCTCATTCTCTCCCACAAAATAATTAGAGCTACCCTTGTCTAACTTAAGCTTCGGAGGGGTGTGCCTAGACCATTCGTCTGAACTTCTTTTTGTGTAGGAAAGAAGTTAATCTGACTCCAGTACAGTTGGACGAACTCTTCAAGAAGCACGAAGAAGGAAAGAAGTCCGTCTGACTTTAGCGAAGCTAGATGAACCTAACTCCAGTTGGCTTGACCTCAACAATGTTTATCAATCTGTTTTTTACTTTTTGTTTTGAGAATTTAATAGCAAAAATTATAAAAGTTTAGATGTAAGAAATTTTATTTCTAATTTTATGAGTGGGCCCACATTATAACTTGAAAGTATAACTAGTGCTCTAGTCAAAAGAGTACATCAAACATTCATTTCTTGGGAACTTGAAGGGTAAAAATATTAAAATAAAACTATAGTATAATTTTAATGTATCAAAATTATTTTTATAAATATAGGTGTTCTCCTCTCTTTTAATCAAATATTTCCATAAATTTTAACACAAACACAGATTTCATGGAATTCTGATTGCACAGGCCGATCGTTTTTCAAAGAAGGTGGAATAGGCAACTAAGGCCAATGATGAAAATATCGGTAATCACAGATATATCGGTACTTGGATTTTATAGATATATCGGAGATATATCGATGGATATTTTGACACAAAATATCGATAGACCAAAAATTCATCAAAACTTATGAAAATGTAAGAAAAAACTCTTAAAAATGAAATTAGAAGTATAATAGACATTTTAAAGTAGTTTTATTGAAGAAATTAATATATGTATGATATGATTTGCGATATTAAATTTAATTATATAGTGTCGGCTAATAAGAAATGTGAATTTTGTAAGTGTAGACTCATTATGAAGTTAAATTATTACAAATATACTAATTATGTGATTTAAATATATTATTATATTAAGTTAATTTACTTAACTCTATTAAAAATATATTAATTAATGGTAAAAATGTACTAATTTAAATTCAATGTTATACTAATTTAAAAATGTACTAAGTTAATTTATTCTCAATATACTATTATTACACTTGAATATCAAAGTAAAATAAAATTATTAATTTAAAACTAAATTATTGCAAATATACTAATTATGCTATTTAAATATTTTTATGATTTTTATTTAAAAATAATTTAATTTAAAACTAAATTATTACAAATATACTAATTTCAATTATTTTTTTCCATTTATGACCAATATTTTGCTTATATAATTGATACATTTGTAATCATCGATATATCGGTAATATTTATCGATATTTCTGTGAGGCGATATATTTTACCTATATATCATATCCACCTTCTCCGATATATAATATCTCAGTAATATATCTCCGATATATCTCGATACTGCTGACGGGCCTAAAGCCAGGAAAATTGTCCGGAAACCATTGGGTCTATCTAGTAGGCTCTCTTTCTCTCTTAAAAGTTAAAACCCTCGATCACTCTCTTGGCTCTGAATTCTTATTACTTTTTAGCCCCTTCCAATGGAAGATCCGCATAGGCCAGTTACAGGCTATCCTGCACCAGGATACCCCCAGCCGCACTCCACCGCCACTGCCTACCCCTACAATGCTCCGCCGCCCCCTTACTACAACCCCAATGCAGCCCACCCCTACCACGCGCCCCCTTACTCTTCCCCACGCGCCACCTTCCTCCGTCGTTTCCTGGCCGCCATGATCGCCTTCTTCATTATCGTGGGCACCATCATCTTCATCGTCTGGCTCGTCCTCCGCCCTCGCCTCCCGTACTTCAGCGTCGCCTCCGCCTCCCTCTCCTCCTTCAACGTCTCCGCCTCCCAGCTCTCTGGCGAATGGAACATCAGCTTTGACGTCCGAAACCCTAACAAGAAGATTAGCATCTCATACGACCGCATCGAATCCTCTATTGCCTACAAATCGGCCACGCTGTCCCAAACCACCATCGCGCCCTTCTATCAGGGCACCAAGAATGAGACTACCGTGACAGCAACTTTCGCAGCTATCGGAGCTTATGTAGATGTGTTAGCAATAAATGCGGAAAGGACGAGAGGGTCTGTGAGCTTCACAGTGAAGGTGTTCGCTAGGGTAAGCTTCAAGTCAGGGGTGTGGAAGGCGAGGTCACGATTTTTGAGTGCACAGTGCAATGACATTGCGTTGGGGTTGCCTTCAAATGCCAGTAGAGGATCTTTGGTGGGAGGTTCAAGGGAATGCAGGGTTGGTTTGTGAGTAAATTTAGTGTTTTTTTTTTTTTTTTTTCTGGTGTTAGATTTACTCTTTTATTTGTGTCTGATGGGGATGTGTGATATGATGGTGGTAGAGAAGATGCTTTCAATACAAAATTTGTCAACTTAGGTGTACATGGATTTAGGTTTGTGATGATTAACAGGTCCTGATTGATGCTAAAATTGTTGATTGCCCTGACATGGATGTGTAGATGTTGTCAAACCGGGCACTTCATTTCCGTATCCCTCTCCTTCTCGTGTCTACTGTCCATAAAATTACTCTTCTTTTATCTATTCTTAAAATTAAAACTACATCCGTTAAGTTGTTAGGCGCCTTCAGAAAAAGCGGTAAAATCTATGCTATTAGCCCTGTAGACTAATACCTTATTTAGAATCAATTTCATTAAGATTGTGTTTAGTTTATTGGAATCTAAACTTGAAAATGTGAGTCATTTTATTGGAAATAAATTCCTATAATGAAATGGATGTCATATTTAAACCATTGATGCTTCAGCCACATTTCAAATTAATTGTTTTCACATATCTGGTGTCATGTATTCTAGTGATATCCTTTTTCCATTTAACAAAACATGAGTCAAACAATAGTAAACCAAGTCTACTAAATATGAACAAAATGTAAGCAGCTTTACCTAATTCGAACACCTACTTCTAAGAGTCTTATACCAATTAACACCTACACTTTTCTTTCATTTCTGTGGCGTGCCACTTTATAATTTTTATTGGATCACCTCAAAATCATGTTGAGGCTTGTGGATTGATGCGCCATCACACCTTTCTACTAAAAGGACTTTTAAGTTGTAGTCTTGAAAGTTTTGAGAATTAGAAATTCTAGGTGGAGCAATGGTTATCATTGCAATATGTGCATCCACGCCATCAAAGTTCAAAGGCTAGGTTTAAAAAAAAGAAAAAAGAAAAAAGAAAAGAAAAGAAAAGAAAAACCTAGATGGTTTATTCAAATTGAGTTTAAGAAAGGTAAAATTTCCAAAAAGTACATTTTAAAGCATTAAAAATTGAAAATAAGGTCAAAATTGGTCAAGCATTAAAACTACCATATGAAGGCATTTAAATGCCCCCATTTTTTTTTTTGATAGATGGCATTTGAATGCCCCCATAGGCATCATTTGAATGTTCCATGGGACATTTATATGTTCTATAATGGATGTTCAAAGGGCCTTTCCTCTTTCTTTTTTTTTTTTTTTTTTTTCACTTTTTCTAGTGTTTTTTTGGTTCGAATTTTCATTTTATTTAATTTCGATAGCCATTAGATTGTCATAAGACCCCAAACACCTACTTACCTCAACCAACATAGTCTTTTGAACATCTCAAAGTTGAAACCAGTAGATGTTATTGTTCACTTTCCTTGATTTACAGCTTTTTCTATCTATACCATGCAAGTCCATTTTCATTCTCTCTCCTTAGTGCCCTCTTTTTTAATTTATCCTCATCCTCTATGTTCCCACAAAACCTACTAAGGATAGAATAATAAGATCATATTTTATATGGATATATGTGGTGTCAATGTTTTAAAAGGCGAATGAGACTTATGCCTTGAGGATTGCCTCGAGGCAAGGCTATGTAAATTAGCCTCGAGGCTATAACCTCATTATAGGGTAATCAATGCTTAAGCCTCACCCAATTGAGGCTTATAGCCTTGAGGCTACCACCTTATGGGGCTTAAGCCTCAAATATTTACAAGGTTTTAATGGGTCACAAGGTTTTAATGGGTTTAAGGTCTTTATGAGCTTTTTATACATATTTTATAAGATGTTTAAGTCTCAATATTCAATGGTTTTAATGAATTGTGCTTTTGTGAGGCTTTGCTGCAGATTTATAAGTTTTGTTTTGGGTTTAGGGCTACAGTTAGAGTGTACATATATGACCATTCAATGAACATGATAGGATTTGTTAATTGGTGTAGCTCCAAGGAAGGAAAGAGAGTTTGTTCTTTTGTTTTCTCTTTTCTTTTTTGCTTGTTCGCTGGTGCTTACTATATAAATTGTGTGCTCTAGTGCACCCTTTTCTTAGGTGCTATTAACATATATCCGGTGTTGCCTATCAAAAAGGAGGAAAAAAAAACAAAAAAGACTAGGGTTAAACCTTTTATAAAGTGAGGGCTTAGACCAATTAATTCTTTAAATGGAGAGGGAAGAAAGAAATTGAGAAGAAGAAATAAAGGAGTTGTTAGTCATTGTAATGGTTGAACTCATATACAATTAATTTCATGTTATTGATGAATGAAAAAAAAAAAAAAAAACAATGTGTAAATGTTAACATTGATGTGGAGAATAATAGAGCAATTGGATATCATTATGATTCCTTGGATGATCCTATTGGTGATAGTGATGGTAATGTAGAAGATTATTTGATGAAGCCATGAGAGAGAATTGGATTTTAGAAGAGAGAAAGAGGAACTAAATTAAGAACTATTGATAATGACAAACAATTAATTAGTTATTATGAATTGTATGGTTTTCTTATTATCAAATTTTCATGTGATTTTATTAATTAATTTATTGGTTTATTTATTTATTTATTATTATTAGTATTATTATTATTTTGTTTAAGTTGAGGCTAATGCCCTGCTTTGCCTTAAGGCTTAGGCCTCACCTCATTAGGGAAAAACACTTCAAAATCTTCTTTAGCCTTTTAAAACATTGATAGCCATGGGTACAAACATTCACTAACTCAAGCTAAACCATCTTGAAACTTGTAGCATGCACATGAATGTATAAACAATGTGGAAACCCTGTCTTACGCAGTTCATAACTGTGTTAAGAATATTTGAAGCTGACATCTTTCCCTTCTAGTAGATGTTAAATGAATGATGGGGAACATTGTTGAAAATATCCTTGAAGATTTTCAAAATAATGGGAAAGGCTGGTTCCAATGCCCAAGCCTTATTTTGGAGCACTAGTGATGATTTAAGTTTTTCTTTAAACTTACCATAACTAATTTAGGTTTAGTCTTTTATTAAGTTGTTATTTTAGGTAGTGGTTCACTTATCACATTTCTATTTCTGTTTCTTTTCTTGTTCTATTAAGAAAGTTTGTATTTTCTTTAGGTTCTAAATAAAATTCTTTTTTCATTACTAAAAGGAAAGATAAAAAATTAGAAAAGTTGTCATATTAAGGAAGAGAGTCATGAGAACATATGTACTTGGTCTTTCAAAGTGAAGAACCAGACTTTTAATAAAAGTTTTCAGCATCTATTATGCTTTCTTTGAGGGTATGTTTTCTTCTTCTTAAGTGCGATTGCTTAGGAAATCATTTTTTTTTATTGGAATTGCTTAGGAAATCATTGGTGTGATTGTTTAAGAATCTTAGAGGGTGTTTGTTTTTTTAGTTTTTTGTTGAAAGCAATTTGCTTTCAGACTTTAGGTTGTTTGTTTTTTTTACTTTTTCATGACTTATTATAAGTTTTTGGCTGAATAGAAAAAATCAAAGTATTTGGCTTTTCCTAAATGGAAAAGGTAACACGTTGGTTTTTCTGTACTTTTTAATGCTTAATAGAAATAAAATATTATAAAAACAAACAACCTAATACCTAACATTATTAAACACTATTTAGTTTTTAGTTCTGTTTAGAATTAAGTAAAAAAACCAAACACCACCTTAGTGTGGTTGCCTAGAATACTTGGATCTTTTTGCCTTTTTTTTTTCATCATATTTGACCTTCATCTCATTCTATAACTTAAAATTTTGATAATCATTCATCAAATTTGGTATAAAGCCTAAAATAACACTATAACAACTTGAAGCGGTTGGAGTTTCAGACTAAATGTTGTACCAATATTACTCACTCCTAAAAAGGATGTTAGTTAGTGGATGTATGTTAACAGTGTTCGGTAAACATTATTACAATCAAATACTAGTTTTCAAGACATCAACTTGTTGATATATTAGATGTTATGGTGGGTTCTATAATCTTTTCAAAATTTATTTGAAGAGTAGTCATCACCAAGTTAGGATGAAAGGCCTAGAGAAGAATGGTGAACGACTTTCAAGATAAAGGGTAGCCCCTATGAGTGGTAGGTTATGCTATTTGGTCTTTCTTATTGTACTTGCATTACCTTCGCTGACCTTTGACATCTTAGTCATGATCCTTATGAGAGGTATCATTTTACTCGCTAAAGTGGAGTTTTTCTAAGCTAAGGAGAGATGATGGAAAATGTTATTGGAATCATCCTTTGAAGACTCACAAGAGAAGTGGGAACGTTGATTCCAATGCTCAAGCCTTACTTTGGGGTACCAATTATGATTTAAGTTCCTCTAGGAACTTACCATGGTTAGTTTTGGTTAGGTTAAATCTTTTGTTAAGTTTCTATTCCAGGTAATAATTTACTTCTTGTCAAGTTTTTATTTCTTTTAGTTTTTAAATAATATTTATTTCCTATATCTATTCCTATTCCTGTGAAGACAGAATTAGGAAAGTTATTTTATCAAGGAAGAGAGTCATAACAGTATATATATTCCTATGTAGTCTTTCAAAGTGGAGAACTAGAATTTTAATGAAAGCTTTAGCATCAATTATGCTTCCTTTGAGGATGTGGTTGTCTTCTTTCTATGTAGTCTTTCAAAGTGGAGAACTTGAATTTTAATAAAAGGCTTTAGCATCTATTATGCTTCCTTTGAGGATGTGATTGTCTTCTTTCTATGTAGTCTTTCAAAGTGGAGAACTTAAATTTTAATGAAAGGCTTTCACATCTATTATGCTTCCTTTGAGGATGTCATTGTCTTCTTTCTACGTGTGATTGCCAAAGATTTTTCTCTTATTCTTAACCATCTTTAAACCTTTTATCTCATTTTACAATTCAAGAAACTTCTACAATGCTGAAAATCTGAAGATCCTGCATCAATGAATAAGCCTAAACTAAGTTGCACCTGTATTTCGATGCAAGACTTTAACAACACTGTTTTGAAGCTCTACCAACCTCTACCAAGTTTTAGGTATTCCTCAGTAGTATCTTAATTTTTTTTTTCTTTTGGTTCACTTCATCATGCTTGTGAGCAGTAGAACCTGGTGAAGGTTGAGCAGTTTGATCTCCATTCCTACAACTTAAGGTTTAAGGTTTAGGCGTTCTCTCATTACTTCATAGCAGTTAACTCTGTTGTCATGAACCATGGTACCACAAAGTTATGGATTACATTTACTGCTACCCCTTATGACATCCATGGTTGCTATCCTGATCATGGTCTAATCCTTCTGCATGCCCTTGCCTTCCAAAAGATGTCCCATATCCATGTTCTCCATCATCATTTGGGTTCACTGCTTCTAGCTGTGTTGGGTTGGCTATAAGATTTATGCTGCAACTCTACTACTGAAAACTTCTTTAAGAAACCTAATGCCCAAAGGGCATTGTGGAGCCTGGATGATGGTAATTTGGCAATCATACTAGCAACATCAGGAGAAATCTGACCGCTGAAGATGAGTGTCACTAATTTGTAATAACTGAATACTTGTACTCCATATAGGTTGCAAATGCAATTCGATATCTTGGCGAGAGCTGTAGTGCAATGGGTGTCTCTTTTAGAACTGTTAGTCTCCAAGAATTATTAAGTTTCAGGAGTGTCTCATGTTGATAATAAACAACTGAAGGATGATCTTTTTTGCTTTATTTTAATTTATTTTATTTTATTTTTTATGGGAACAACTGTACATTAATAAAAGCTGAAATCTGGAATATTTAAGATTTAAGAATATCATACAGAGGTATTGAAATCTTCAGCTAAGCATATGTTATGTAATACAATGGTCCACAACCAACCGAACCAATTATAAATGGTAGGTGTAAGGAATATATTTTGGGGGAATGATAGTCAATTAGAACATACTAAACTCTCCTTTTTCTTTTCTTTTCTTTTCTTTTCTTTCTTTTAAGCTTCTAGTTTGAGTTTAATTAGAAGCTGTTTATTGGGTTTCAAACCATCCACTACATGTTAGTAAATCTTTTATTCATGCTTTTGGGTTTCAAACTAAAAACTTTCCCTCTTTTTGGTGTTTCTTAAAACATTCTTTTGTTGTCTATAAAAAAAAAAGAAGTAAATCTTTTATTTGAGACAATTTGCATGATGAAATTCTATCAATTTCTGTTCTTAGTGAGATTCCTAGAAGACCATTAAGACTTTTAGGTATAATTTTTTGCATTTCTACACAACTAGCTATTTTTTATTATTTATTTATTTATTGAAATCCTTAATAAATCTAATCCTATTTCTATCTTTATTCAATTGCCAAACTCCTAAAGCTTCTAATTGCTGTGAGCATTTACTTTTGCATGCAACCAGCCACCATCTTTTGGTTTTAATTTTTATTTATCCAATCCTACTTATATGTACTTTTAAGCCATATCTAAACACCTGGAATTGTATTTTGGGTCAAAGTTAGAAATTTCTGCCCTTCTTTGATGGAATTCTACCAACCACTTATCTTGAAAGGTTTGCTTTAAACTCTAGTAAATAATTTTCTCTTCTAGAAGCCTAAAATTGTAACTTCTCCTTGACCTTAACCTACCAAAGGCAACATTAGCATGAGATTTAAGTGCTTTCATCTGTTAAAATGCCTATACATAGGGTGGCCCTATTTAGTTGTATTTTAATTTTAAGCTACTAGTGACTGTTTACTTACTGTGATTCTAGTTTTCAATTGATGTGTTAGTATTGTGAGATTTAAGTGTTGCATGGCCTTATTTAGTTATGGTGAGGTTTAGTTACTGGTGAGTCTCACCCTCTGTGATTCAATTTCCACTAATTGTAGTTTTCAGCAGATATAGATTGACATGTACCCTAACAAAAGCTTAGTCAAACAATCAGCTAACTAATGCATCCCTCTTCTGTTCTCCATTCTCTATGATTGAAAATGGCTATGCTAAAGAGAAAAACTGCACCGGACATAAGCAGAATGATTTGGTTCAACTTGAAGGCCTGCAAAGGACAATAGGACGACTAAAAAGAACTTGGATCCAGTTTCAGTGAGAACTGGAAATGGGTGTTCCCAGTTTCAGTGAGAAACCTCCTCCTTGATTGGAAATCTAAGGGGCTGGTTAAGAAGAGAACTGTCTGGTGTTTGGCTCTGGTTTGCTTATTTTTGTGCTTCTGGAAAGACTGTAACCAAAGGATTTTCAATGAAGAAGAGTTCTTAGATCATAGATTGACGGCGTTCTTCATTAAATAACTATTGGAGTGGTCCCATGCATCATTGAAAATGGAGAACCCCTCTATTTTGGATTTCTTAGATGTTCTTCCTTGTGGATAGCTTGGCTTGTTTTGTAGGCTGTTCTTGTACATGTCTTTTGGTGCTTGTAATGTGATGTTTTGTGTATACTGCTTGTATGCATAGGGTGCATCCCCTCTCTTTTGTGCTTTTTAATTCATGCTCTTGTTGTCTATCAAAAAATAATAAAAAATAAAAAAGGAAGAAGAACTTGAGCTGACACAGTGAACGAAGACATGATAGTATTGAATTTGTTGAAGACATATTTAGGATTTAAGGCTTCACTAGGTCCTTGCCTGCTTCTGATATTTTTTACTTCTACCAAAGTTGGTTTGGGATGCCAGAATGTAGTGAAAGCTTATGATGTCTGATTTGAGGTTGTATGGAACTTGTCCAATTATTTTGATTATACAAGGATGGTGTTACCTTGGCGGTTGTGTTACTGAAAATGCTGTCCTACTATATTAGACAAGGTGAATTTGTCAGCCTTTGTGCCATGGAATGGCATTGGGGTGAGCTTACTTCAGAGCTACTTAGGGGCAGGTTTTAGGCATTAGGAAGACATTCTAAAGTTCACATGGGTGCTGGAAGGCCTATGAACAATGCCCTCAAGGCAGATTATATGGGCATTGTGGTTGAGTTTCCAAATGGAGGTTGGGATGTGCATTTACCATGTCTGTAGGGTACAAAATCAACAGAGTTATGGTCCCTCTTTCTGCAGTTGGTCATTGGGGCAGATTGGCTTTTAGAGGGCATCTAACCCTGCATTTGCCTAGAGGTGCCAGCTTGGATTCAGTTGATTATATTGGATTGCATAGTTCAATTAGAGACAGTCAAGAACACTGTGCTATGTTGCTTTTACTATAATCTCCTTATGAGACTGGCATGGTGGCTTGCTAAATGATGTTGATCTTAAAATTGTCTGAGTGGTCAGCAGAGTTTGGGGTGGGGTTGGGTTGGGTTTCATTCTGTTAATTTTATTACTTTCTATTATGGGTGTAATTTCTGTACTTCTAACTGTACCATGTTCTCTAGATCATCTAAAATGGTCCTAACAAAAAAAAAGAGACTCTTTACGTAGCTTACATGATTTAAAAGCATTCACCAAAAAATAAGACATTCATATTTTTTACATACTTATATTAGGCCATCACTGAAGGAAAAATCCCACCTTGCATTGCCCTGTCCCTGTGTAAAGTACTCTAGGGCATTGCTGAAGGAAAAATCCCCCCTAGGCAATTAGGGGCTTCCCTTGACAACACTGCACTCTGGTGAGACTCAATAACATGAGGACCTTTTATTGGTTAGTCTTCTTTTAAGCGTGATGCTATGAAGTAGTTGTAGGATGACCTATTGAGAAGAATTTGATATCAGGAATGACAGAGGAGTTGAGCTTGGCCTATACCTTTTAGCTTTGGTTTGATATGGGTTAAGATTCTCAAGTAAGAGTAGTGGCATTGCAAAGTTACTTGATTGGTGAAAGAGATCATTTTTAAGGGACAAAGATTCCTTGCACCAGGTTAACCTGGAATGGTGCTTGTTTCCATTGACTTGAATTTGGATTTACATGTGCTTGTTATAACTTGTGAGATCTAGGTGTTCCTTTTTGGTGGGTAATGGGCGCAGGGTGCTTTTTTGGAAGGATAGGGGGTGTGGGGATAGTCTGTTGTGTGTGTTATTTCCTTCTTTATTTGCTTTAGCATTGTTTAAGGATGCGTGGGTGGAGGATGTTTGGAATTTTTCAGTTGAGAGAGAGTTGGAATCCTTGTTTCTCTACATCTTTTAATGATTGGGAAATGGTGCGTGAAGAGATTTCTAGCATGTTTGCAGGGCTAAATAGTGTGTAGGGATATCAAAGATACATTGCTTTGGTCAATGACAAAAATTGACATGTTTACAATTAAGTTCCTTTACAATGTTTTGGAACCAAACATTGGCAGGTCATTTCCAATGAGCAGCATTTGGCTTTCTTGGGTCTAACATAGAGTTAGCTTTTTCGCATGGGAGGTAGTGTGGGGAAAGGTTCTAACTTTGGATCAAGTTCAAAGATGAGGATGGTCTTTAGTAAATAGGTGTTACTTGTGCCTTGACCATGAAGAATCTATAGATCATTTGCTTCTCCATTGTGAAAAGACAAGGATTTCATGGGAGCTGCTTTTTGTGCTTTTTAGTGTCTTGGGTGCTATCTTTGTCGAGTAGAGATACTCTGTTGGGATGACATGGTTCTTTTATGAGTAAAAATTGTAAAAAGGTTTGGCAAGCAAGCCCTTTGTGTTTGTTTTGGACGGTTTGGAAGGTAAGGGACAACATTATGTTCGACAATGAGGCTTTTTCTGTTCAAAAGGCTGAAATGGATTTTGTTTGCTTTTAGTGGTCAAATTCTAAGTTGTTTATAGATGATTATTCACCGACTTTGGTAAGTTTTTTTGAATGGTTGGAGTCTTGTTGAGGTTATTCCTTTATTTTCTGTTGTTTGAGCCTTGGTGGTGAAGAAAGGTTTTTTTCTTGTTTACCTTGGGTTGCTCTTTTAGTGACTCTTTTTATTTTAATTTATCAAATATATATATATATATATATCTGCACCAGTCAAAAGGACATGCTTGAGAGGTAATAATCCAAGACAGCATCGAGGGAAAACATATTCAGTATGAAGCGTCTTTTAGGCTCTTTGGCCCCCTCCCAGATATTATGTCCCGGTTTACAATTGAATACCTTGTTCAGTATCCATATCTTGTGCTTCTCGTTCCACCCTGGTTCTTGGACATATTTGTCATTGTTACGTCTTTTCTATTAACGGAATATTACTTGTAGTCCCTTTAATATATGATGATAATTCTCTGTTTTTGTTGATCATCTCACATTTGTCATCTTCAATCATCCAGGGCTTAGTATTGTTGATCAACACTGAAATGGGGAAGAATGTTATATTGGAACCTAAGATGCAGCCAGGAGCGTTTCACTATTGATGACAGATACGAATGGTTCATTATGCAACCTACCAAAACTACTCACATAACTGGAGCCTGTGTTTTCTCTTCTTCCCCTCTAGTGAAATCTATTGTCGATGGACGAGAGTTTATATAATGAAGATAAGTGTAGAATCTAATGATATGGTGTGAACCTAGGAGCATAAGACAAGATTGAGTGTAAGAGAGCAAACAAGTGTAGAAGGGGGAATCCATTGTACTTAAGAGGTCCAATGGTTTGGACTACTTTAGAATCATGTGTTTGATATGGCACACATAATTTGAGCACCAAGTGTGGTGAAGCATTTGTAAACATCTTCTATGAAACATATATTTTATTGACAAGCAAAATATTTTGAATGTATTTAAAAATGAAGGTGGCAATGTGGCATTCTTTTGTAAATAATAGAAACGTGCCTTAGAAAGATAACGAATTTTAAACTATTTAAGAAAAATATGATTATTTAAAAAATTTATTACATCAAATTTAAAAAATTTTAATAACAATTCCTTAGAACAATAGTGAAGTCCCTATGTTTTTTTGTATAAAAGTTCATGAATTTTATATAGAAGTTAGTATTATTTTCTGTCTTTGAAAATGAAAAACAGGAAGTGTATCAAAATGCTACCTAAATTATCAATGAGTGACAGTAGAAAACTTCCATATATAGAATAAGATGAATCCTTTTTTTCTCAGTATGTGGAGTGGAGGAAGGTTAGGTATTATTTAATATATCTGTAACTTTCTTATAGTAAATTTCACTGTTGGAATGGCTGTTGCTTCTTCTGCTGCATCATTAACCAATTTGTGAAAGTAATGCTTTAGATATTGGGGAAATAGAATTTATCTTTTAAAAATGACTGAAACAATGCCTAGTCACCAGAGCATTGGGTCCTGTAAGGTTGGAAAGCGCCAATTTGTTACTTTGGAACAGGAGGTCTTAATGTAGTAGATCTCTACAACGGCTTTGAGTTTAGAATTTGCAAACATCCGGGTTCTATTATGGTGCTGTGTTATAATTTTCGGAAATGGGATTAATGGCAGGCACACTCCCATCTTTGAACTTGATCATATTTCAAAAATGGGATATCCTGTGCTTGGCGCCATCTTTGATTAATGTAAATGTGTTGGTTCATTGAAGTGGTCAGAGCTGACAGGCAACCGTTGATATGCTCAGGGAGTTGATCCCTATGATTCCTCATAACAAATGATCAATACAACACTAGTTCCCCTTCTAAGAACCTGTCAGAAGCTCCAGTTCCCCTGACTAGATAGTTTTGACCGAAAAGCTGTCAGCTAGAATGCATTTTCTGAAAATCAATGCTTGTCTATTTTATATGTGCTTGGAATTGGCTTCTTCAAGGAACAATGCTATCCCAAGCGAGGTGGGATAGGATAGTATAGGATAGGAATGGGAAAGCTTCCCACCCCATCCTCATCTCTGAAAATCTGAAAAAACACACACACTCACACACACAAGAGGTTGTGTGGTCCAATGCCATGGTCGAAGTTGATGCAGGTTTAGAATTTTGGGATGTAAGGCTGGGTGGGGCTTTAATATTTTTAGATATGTTATACCAAAATACTAATGTTAGTAGTAGATGTTGTTACCTTTATAGAAGAGGCCAATTTTATAAGGTAGTTGTACATGCACAAGATTGCATAATAGTTAAGGTTAGATTGCTTTACGTAAATCAATTAGTTTGTAACAGGTTTAATAAATCTTTAATATTTATAAGGTTTCAACTGCTGGTTAATGGCAGTAGATTGTTTCTAATTTAGTATCTCTGTGGCTAGAATCAGGCCCTGCTACAGAGTTTGCAAAGAAAAGATGACTCAAGCAGATATTTTCCAGGATAATGAGGAGAATTTCCAGTGGATGATATGGAAATAGTGCTTGGACACATCTTTTTACCAAACCTGGAGATGATAATTGCTGATTTTGTTTTTCCTTTGTGGTGACAAAGACATGGGCTTGGCACCTTTGACGTGTTCCAAATTGCACGTTGTGGGGCTGATTTCCATCGTTGTATTGCTTGACTATTACTAAATCATCTTTTTCTCCTGTTGGTCCATCTCTCTGCTAATTTCCTTTTGTCATGGCTGATGGGCATGCAATAGAATGAAATTCATATGGTGATTGACTGTTCACATCCGACTTGAACTTTCTTTCTACAATGAGTAGTTTGATAAGGCTGTTGAATTGAACTTTGGGGAAGTAAATTTTAGAACTTGAAATCGCTGTCTTAACTGAAGCTTTAAGATTGATTGCAGTTGCATCCCCGATGCTTAGTCGACTTTAACTCAAAGAGGCTCTTAGAAACCCACACCAGAGGATTCATTCCATTCTTTTTTGTCATTTCCTTTTCTTCCCTTTCCATTTGGGATTTTCTTCCTTTAGAATCACTTCCGACTGATCGATGACCTTTTATTTTTGCTTTATTCTCTCTTCAGTTTTGGGTTTTGTCCATTTTTGCAGACTGGATTGTTTATGGAAGAAGAGGATCCAGTTAAGCTTATTTCAGAGAAAACTCAAGTTTAAATGAGCATTAGCGTTCCAAGGGTTGATGAGTTATGAGTGCAACGAGGTAAGTGGGGCTCATGTTAAATATAAGTCTTGAGCAAAGGGTTTGAGTATGGAAAGCCTACTTGTTCTGAAGGGATATCCTTGGCTTGGATGGGTTGAAAAAGCCTTGCATATTCTCTCTTTTGGAAAGAACTAATACAAGGATGCTGATGCTAAGAAAGTGGAAATGGTATCAAAGATGAGGATGGTGGGCATCACATGATGTGGCTCCCACCCACGTTGATATTGATTTGGGAATTGCTCAAGTTCAAATATATGGGTCCTCTTTTTCTTTTTCCTATAAGTATTTCTCTAGTGTGAGACCATCTTCCATCTTCCATCTTCCATCTCCATCCCTGTAAAATTCTGTCTTATCCCACCAATTTCAATTTGGTGGCTGGGTCTATATACAAAATCAAGACCACAATAACACATGACTAGTAAATATTCCAAGCTTGGTAGGATGTGCTAAGTTTCACTGTTTTAAGTTCAATTTAAATTGGAGGGCTTATTCATACTTTAATTATTATCATTGTTATTATCTTTTCAAAAGGGATGGAAATTCATTGGCATTTATATAAAGTTGTTTGGTGGAAAACGTGCGGATGGGGCAAGAAAGTCTTTAATTGTGTAATTAATTAATTAAAAACACATGAAAAGAAGATGGAAAAAAACGTTAGAAACGAATGGTGCTTTACAGAGAGAAGTAAAGGCAGTCAACCACCGGGTCACCGAGGTCACACCCACCATTCTAAAAGACTAAAATACATATTCTGGTGATAAGGGCCCCGCTGATTACCCCTCAAAACAAGCCTACCTTTGTCTATGTCGGATTTAGAAGCTCCTCATCACATCTTCTAAGCAGAACATTCAAAATCGATATGTTGGATTCAGGCATATCCCTTGTCTATCTATGCTTGAAAACAGGACGCCATGCCCCTTTTCATTCTCCCTCATTCCGGTAGGCTTGTACGGCTAAAAGATTAGCACGTGTGGTGCTTGATTCTTCCATAAATTTCTCGAAAATTCTTTAAAATTGTATTCATCTTCAACTTTACAAGGTGAAAAAATAGCATTTATGTCATTTTTAGTTCTTTTACAGTAAACTTGTTCTCACTTTTAAAGCCTCGTATGTATGTATAATAGACGAAGTTCTTAGGAGACCTCTTCTCATTCTCATTTTTGACAGATTCGTATTTATACAAGATATTTTGTTGCATTTATCATTCACAAACAACCTTTTTTTTTTTTTTTCAATTTAATGCAATTTTTCAATATACTTCACCCCCAATCCTAAAAAAATAGGTGTATTCTCATCATAATCACTATTACTTGGTCAACAAAAGCTAGATAGTCATTTTAATCATTCATATTCTCATCAAAATTCATTGATTTACTTTCACTTGACTTAGGATTTGTTAGGATAAAGCCCCTTGAAAGTATGACATAATATAACAAATAAAATATCATTAATAAATTTATTATTTATGATTTCGATCCCCTTTTATATCCTTGTTTGCATTAGTTTTTATTTGAATATTCAGACTTTTATCATTTGCATTGTACATAAGTTGAATGATTTAAAAATTACACAAGAAATCCAAGTCATAAGTTTCTTATAAGATAATAAGTAGTTGACAATTAGTTCATAGGTTTAAACAATCTATTAGGGATTGTAGTGCACTATTGATTGCAAATCCATGTTGTAATTCAAATACTCAAACTTGGATATATGATAACTCTAGAAAAGAAAAATTAGAGATAGAGTTACCATAATTTATTGGTATTTCGAGTTGTTGTCCACTAGGATTAGCTCTAATGCGTTCAATTGTTTTTAGGTTATAATAATTAATTATTTATTAAATCTATGATACTATCAAACGTTTTAAACTTTTATTCATTCAATACCTATGATTGAGCACTAAGATTTTTCAATATTTATTTTTTATTTACATGGTTTATTCAAGTATTTTCTTATCCTAATTTCAAACTTTTAAATTGCTTTATTTATTATTAATATATATATATATATATATTCATAATTTTCTTTATTTAGCTTTAATTACAAGTTATGCCATCATTTGTGATGGATGATGAGTAGAACCTTTTGTATAAACTCAAATGTTGAATCACTAATATTATTTAATAAGAACATAATTTAGTAATTATTTCAATTGCGGTGCTAAATCCATCTTAACCATACAGGAATTATTAATGGAATACAAGATGGATTGTAATTTTTTCACAATTATTATTTTTTTAAAAAAAAAAAAGAGAAAAAGGAAAAAGAGAAAGAAAGAAACTTCTTAATGGTGGTGAATTCATGTCAAGGCAATGTGCTGTGAACCCTTGGAGGTACTTGACCTAATGTGAAGGCACAAAACTCTTTTCCACCCATCTTATGTTCTATTATATACACCAATCGATATTTCCGTGCTCGACAAGTTTCAATTTTTATCGTCAACGTCAACCCAAATTGAAAAGAATTTATTGTCTGAATTAAACAAGTGCTAGCCCACTGTTGAAGAAGTCATGTTTTGCTATAAATTTCTTACATTTTTTTTTTTGGAAAATTTAATCTTGATATTTAAAAAAAATGACTTTTTAATGATAAAAATACACATTTATTTTCAGAATTATTATAGGATCATTTTTAAGAATTCTAATTTGACTCCCACTAATTAATCACATACAATAGAATGGAAGAAATGATATTGAGAATGAAGTCTAGGCATTTGTGACTTTCTGGATAACTTTTGGTAGTATTTGATAAAATATAAAATTAAGTAATGAAAAATCTTAGGTAATGTTTATTTTTTTCTAAACAGAAAAATTTAAAATATTTGATTTTTTTATTAAATTAAAATTAATTTATTGATATCAACCAACATAATTAAAATGAACTTGTTATTAATAGATTTAACTTAATTATATTAGTTGATATCAATAGGTTACTCTGAGCTGAATAAAAAATACTAAATATTTTTATTTTTTATTTAATAAAAAAGAACAAACACTACCTGTTAAATTAATGAAAGTAATAATAAGTGATGATTAATATTGAAAATAGTCAAAGTTTTAAAATGATTCCATTTTACAAGTTTAATCTTTGATAATTGAAATATAATATGCAATACTTATAAAAATAAAAATATATTGTTTAAGTAAAGTGATTAAATTTTTATTTAATAATACCATTTCCCATATTACAAAAAAAAAAATATTATCATTTTTTATTCTATATTTTTTTAATCATAATTTACTTTCAAAATAAATATAAATAATTTCAAATTTTTCTTGGTAATTATCTTCCACTAAAAAAAATGTTGGTATGAAATCTTCATCCAATACTTTGTTTTAACTTCAAAATTTTAATTATAGGAATAAAATTATTTAAATAATTTTTTTTACTTGTAATTTTTTATTTTATATAATTAGAATTGGTTTAAAAAAATTCTTATACTTCTCATAAATTCATCTCTTTTGTTATTATGTTTTTCTTTTCTATATTTCAACTAAAAAGAATTATATGTAGATTTATGATTAAACACATACTTAACTTTAAAATTATTTTATAAATAATAAATAATAATAATAAAAATGAATAATTTAATTTACATTTGTAATTTTTTAAAGAGGGTTAGATACACTTTATTTCTTTTAATGTTTGACCGTGTTTTACATTTTACCTTTTCATATTCAAAAACTCAACATTTTATTGTCCTAATTACAAACCTTTCGTATAATTATAAGAGATTGTTCTTTTTTTTTTTTTTTTAATTCAATATTGATTCGAATTTAGGTAGTTACAACTTGGAACAGACAACTTTAGAGTGGAATTTCCCAAATGGTTTGAAATATGACAACCACAAATATACCATCCTAATTACAATTCTTTCTATTTTTTTCTTTCTAATTTTTTCATTTTTTTTATAACTAAATATATGTTTTTTTAAAGTAATATATAATAAGAAAATCAATATAAATAAGTTATAGAGTTATAGTTGCTACAAAATAGAAATAAATCTTATATTGCACAAATAATTTAATATTAATACAAATAAATGTGTTTCATAATTTATTTCATCATAATTTTTATTTTTTATCAAAATCATTTAAATAAACATCTATGATCATAATTCTTTAACCTTTTAATGAAAAATTAATTCTTATAAATAAATTAAGTAGATTTTATTTGGAATTCTAAATATTATTTATGTTAAAAATAAAAAATAAAATATTTTATTGTAAAAATTAATTTGAATATAAATCATAGAGTTTGATTTAATATAAATCCCAAATTCATATGTTTCTTTTATAATTTTAATTTCTTTATATAAATGAGCCAATAAAAAAATTGATTTTAAAAAACATATTTGAGTATAAAATTATTTAATAAAAAAATTATTTAAAAAAAATATAAATATGAAATTAAAAAAAATTTAAAATTTAAAAGTCACTTATGTATATTTTACTAAAAGTAATTAATGAAGTCATAAAAGAATAAACTTAAAAAAAATTGGTATCCGCCATTTTTTTTTTCACTAAATAGTTATTCTATTATCAAAGTATTCATCTTGACTCCGGCCACCATGTGAAATCCCCCCCCCCCCCCCCCCCCCTACAAAAAGCCCCCAAAGGCTGATTTCCACATCCCCACATTTCCTCTCCAAGTTTTCCTCTCCCCAAACACCCAATCCACCATGTCTCTCAAGGACTGCGAATACCAAGAGGAGCGTCGGAAGCTCAAACGCCGCATATTCTGCAGCGTCCTCGCCTTCATCTTCCTCGTCCTCTTCGTCATCTTCCTCATCTACGTCATCCTCCGCCCCTCAAAGCCACACTTCGTCCTCCAAGACGTCACCGTTTTGGCCCTCAATACCTCCTCCGCACCCGGCTTCCTGACCACCAACGTCCAAGTCACCGTCTTCTCCCGAAACCCCAACGGCCGAATCGGAGTCTACTACGAAAATCTCGACATTTTTGCCACCTATCGCAGCCAACAGATCACGCTACCTGCGCTGTTGCCCACCACCTACCAGGGCCACAAGGACGTCATAGTTTGGTCGCCATTTTTGTACGGAAATTCAGTTCCCCTGGCTCCCTATCTCTGTGATATGCTGAACCAGGACTTGATGACTGGGATGGTATTGTTGAATGTGAAGATTGATGGGAGGGTGAAGTGGAAGGTGGGTACCTGGATCTCCGGTAGCTACCACATCCACGTCAACTGTCCCGCCTATATCTCCTTCTGTGAACGGAAAGATTGTATCGGATTTGGGCCGACGGTCAAGTATCAGTTGGTGAAGAGTTGCACTGTGGATGTTTAGCCTTGTTAGTCCTTTTATTTTTTGTTTTTTTCCTTCCAGTTTATTATCTCAATTAGTGGGTTTTTCTTTAATTCAAACAAAAAAATTTGGTTTTAATTAGTTTTAATGTATCGTCTCTCTTAGTTGTTAGCTTCTTGTGTGTACATTTTTTCTCTTTTCACTAAAACAAAGAATGAAGAAAGAAGGTTCATCGATGATGCTGAAAATGACACGGTTCTCTGAATTTTTCCTTTTGTTTTTCTCCTGAGGGTGCGGGCGTGCATAAAATTATTAGACCTGGGACTAGCATATTTGAAAAATGCCCTTTCTCATGGCTAGGAATCTTGGGCTTTGGTGGGAGTGTCTCAGAATTCTTAAAACCATCTCTTGAAGCAGTAGTGTTGGATCATGTCCCATGAAAACAGGACACAAAATGAAAGGAGTCACGTGCCATAATGCCATTTAACACAAACATCAAACCTGACTTCCAAAAGATTCATGTTCCAATGCAAAGTCATCATGAGTACTTCGTCTCTGAATTTGGCTAATTCCGTCTGCAGTTTTTGTGAAAAAATAAAAATGATCGATAATTGGATTCATTAAACTGCAATATAAAATCTTCATGCCATGTTCATTTGAGGAAGTCGTTTTCAAAGTCCAGCTAATACTGCTCAACTTATTGTTTGATTGGATGTGAGTTAGGAGTAAAAAGAAGAAAAAGCCAAAATGACCTTTGCAAATTCCAAAAATACCCAAGGATGAAAAGGAAAAAGAGGAAAGAAGAAATGTGTAGTTTGTGTGTTTGTGGTTATGTTGGGGTGGTATGCACGTAGCTGATGGGGTGGTGGGGTTCTGATTGAAATATCATTAAAGGTTCTCTTGTTGAGATGACCGACTTAACTCTGGTGAGAGACGAAAACAATCACTATCTCATAGAGTCTTTCTCTTTAGTCTTTCACTATGTTAAAAAAAGGTGGAATTCGTAGAACCAAAAGAGGGTGATCATCAACTTCTGATGGGGGGTTTGATTGAAATATCATTAAAACTTCTCTTGTTGAGATGACCGACTTAAGTCTGGTGAGAGACAAAAACGAAGTCTCCCGTGGGACAAAATCACCATCTCATAGTCTCTCTCTATGTTAAAAAAAGGTGGAATTCGTAGAACCAAAAGAGGGTGATCATCAACTTCTGATGGGGGGTTTGATTGAAATATCATTAAAGCTTCTCTTGTTGAGATAACTGACTTAAGTCTGGTGAGAGACAAAAACGAAGTCTCCCGTGGGACAAAATCACTACCATAGAGTTTTTCTCTTTAGTCTTTCACTATGTCCAAAAAAGGTGGGTTCGTAGACCAAAAGAAGGTGATTATCAACTTCTCTCCACCTACTTTAACTCACCATGTGGTGGAATTGATGAATCATTGAGGTTTGGTGTTGGCTTATGAGTCACGCCTACTCTTTCTAGTCGTCCATGGTGATCCCACTTCATGCTTATGACATATTGGATCTCAGATATTTCATGGTAAGACTTCATTCAAAGGACATGCAATATTGCTTGCAAATATTGTTCTTACAGAAGTATGTCCTTTCTTTTTCTTTTTCCCAATATTATTTCTTTCAACTCATATATCATGACAATGGGTTTTTTTGGATGACAAGTGGGTTTAATAAAGTAGGGAAATAAAAATGTGGTTGCAAAACAAAGAAAGTAAAGTGAAAATAGAAATCTGGTTGCAGGACAAAGAGACTGGTATGAGGAAAAAAAAAACATATAAAGATGGGCTTGCGAAATTGGGCTATTGGGCTCTTGGGACAATGAGGAGGGAATTCTGTGGGCCATGATATAGAATAGTTAGCCCTCCAAATCTGTGTATGGACTTAGAAGTGAGGGTCAAATATGGACTCTGATCAACCCAATAATAGGCCTCATAACGTAGCTACTTGCATTTTAGACTTGGGAATGAAAATTATTTTTGAAAATGAACTAAATTTTTGGGATGTAATAAATTTGAGGATTTCTTTTTAATATTTGGTTAACTAAGAATTTGAAATCCGCATTTTATTTTTCAAAAGTGAAAAATAAATATGAGATATATTCTCCTTTAAACATTTGGATCCAAGAACCAAACATATCTTAAAAATTTATTTGCTATTGGCAACATAAAACATGTACTTGCCTTTCTTAGCTAAAATTATCAATGGATTTAATAGTAATGTGTTGCTTCTTAACACAAGGTAAATCTTGTGATTTTGAATAAAATCAGTGATGATAATAATATATATTTAATAGCAGTAGATATCGTGTGTAAAATTAAATTTGATCGAATATAATTCTTATTTTTATCATAAATGAAGCGGTGAATGACACCACGTTACTATGTTAATTGTTAATTAAACAGTATTTATGATTTCCATTAATTCAACATAATTATGAGTATTAATAGAAATCATTTGGAAAATCTATAAAAAGGCTTTCCACCCCTTATATAAGAGTCATCCCGAACAAGAAGAAATTCTTTCTTTCTCTTATTCTCTTTCTTTCTTTCATTCTTTCAACTCTCTCAATTCTTTTCTTTGATTCTTTCCTTCCCTTTATATATATCATTAAAGTAATATATATTCATCTCTACTTTTATTTGCATTGCACTTATTATCGTTTTATAACAGTTTTTTATTTTTAAAATATAAGATATAAAAATAATTAAGAATTATATTAAAAAAAATTAATGGTCTTAAAATCTGTTTATAAAAATTGAGAGTTAAAAATAATTTTTTATCTCAATTTTTTTTTTAAAAATGAAGATAAATTTTTGTCTTTTATACAAACTAAAGTAACTAATTTTGAATATAATTCCAGAGCGAAAAGAAATATAGGTGCAAACAAGACCCCGGTGGAATATAGAAACTCAATTCAATGTTTGATGGGATTGAGTTCCATATTTTAATGCTTCCCTTGTACCTCTTTATCATATCCACATCTGATTCACTTGGGCTCTATTAGAGACATTTCTATTCTTGAGATTATCATACCTCTTGTCATTTTGGTTGTCCTTTTGAGATTCGATTTGGAGTATTTTCCTTGAGACATTGACAAATTTATCATTTTGATTTCTTAGTGGATTAGCATTGAATTAGAGTCATCTCTGATCACCACAGTTCCTTGAGGAGTATTTTGAGCTAGTCAATTGAATGATGATGTTTCATTATTTGACATTAAGGCATACCCCCTTCATTGAGATGATTAGATCTTCTATTGACTTCATCATTGCTTGATCCATTTGTTGATGCCTATGAGTTACAACACTAGGGCATACCCCTTTCATTAAGATTATCAGTTTTTTTCTTTTTCTTTTTTGTTGACTTCATGGTTGCTCGATCCGTTTGTTGATCATCATCTGACATTGGGGCATACCCTCTTCATCGAGATTATCAAGTCTTCTGTTGACTTCATGATTGCTCAATTTGTTTTTTTACCCCTATTGGTTATCACACTGGGGCATATCCCCTTCATTGAGATTATCAGTTCTTCTATTTGACTTCATAGCTACTCAATCTGTTTTATGACTCTTACGAGTTGTCACACTGGGACATGCTCTTCTTCATTAAGATTATCAGATCTTTTGTTGACTTCATGGTTATTCGATCCGTCTGTTGATCCTTATGAGTTATCATCTTGGGTGTGTACCCTTTTTCATTGAGTTCATTATCCTAGTCATTTCTTCATTTTGAGTCTCTTTTAGTCGTTTTTGGCTATAGATCATATTCATTTGTTCATTTTGTTTTAGTTTTCAATGTTCTTGGTTGTGGACTGCATGTTCCCTCTTCATTTAGTTTGCTAAATTATCATTTTTCCTTGAGCATCATCTGGGGTATACCCCCATCCTTGAGTCATTTTGATCCTCCTTTTCAGTGAGTTGATCTTTTCTTTATTTTAGCCACCCTTTAGTGGTTGGACTTGGAGTCATAGGCTGCGATCTCCCTCTTTAGGCTTACAGTGCTGACATCTTAGAGTTATTTATTTCATTATAGTCTGGTGTTGTTCATTGCACCCATAGCCCAGAGTTGTTCATTGCACATTTAGTTCCGAGTTTGTTATCTTCTCAGTTTTAGTTATGGCATCCTTTCATTTTTTTTTTAGTTCCATTGCTATTTTTTTCCTTTGAGTTTCATCTAGGGCATTCCCCATCTCTTGAGGTATTTAGATAATCTTTTTTAGTGAGTTGATCATCCTGATCTTAGTCACCCTTTAGTGGTTTGACTTGGAGTCGCAAACCGTAATCTCCTTCTTTAGGTGTATAGTGCCCACATCTTAGAGTTGTTCATTTCATTACAGCTCAGTGTTGTTCATTGCATCCACAACCCAAAGTTGTTCATTGCACATTAGTTCTGAGTTTGTTGTATTTTCAGCTTCAGTTGTGGCATCCTTTCATTTTTTTTTTTTAGTTTCATTGATACTATTTTCCTCTGAGTTTCATCTGGGACATCCCCCATCCCTTGAGATATTTAGATCCTCCTTTTTAGTGAGTTGATCACCCTCATCTTGATCACCCTTTAGTGGTTTGACTTGGAGCCACAGACCGCAATCTCTCTTTCTGGGTGTACAATGCCCTTATTCTTGAGTTGTTCATGATATTCACAACCTTGAGTTGTTCATTGCATCCACAACCCTGAGTTGTTCATTACATCCACAACCTTGAGCTGTTCATTGCATCCACAGCCTTGAGCTGTTCATTACATCCACAACCCTGACCTGTTCATTGAATCCACAGCCCTAAGTTGTTCATTGCATCCACAATCTTGAGTTGTTCATTGCATCCATAACCCTGAGTTGTTCATTTCATTACAGCCTTGAGTTGTTCATCGTCTTTAGACATCCTTGAGTTATTTGACTTAGAGTTTGCGTATTGCATTCTCTTTTTAGCCGACCTTTAGGAATTCAATGCTCACATCCTTGACCTATTCATTACGCTACAACCCTGAGTTGTTCATTGCATCATAACTCGGTGTTGTTTATTTCATACTCATCGTAGAACTATTGATATGGGTTTATTTTACTCAAAGAAATCAAAGCAACAATTGTTTAGATATGCAAATGCATGATATATTTCAGATCCACATAAAGGTAGGTCACAAACAGGGTATGTATTTAATTGCAATGATACTACTATTTCATGGAGATCTGTCAAACAAACAATGGTGGTCACATTATCAAATCATTCAAAAATACTAGCAATTCAAGAAGCAAGTCGTAAATGTATATGGCTAAGATCTATAATCCAGCATATTCGGGAATCATATGACCCTCCTCTATCAAAGGTGACCCGATAATATTATTTGAAGATAATGTTGCATGTATTGCACAAATAACAGGGGGTTATATTAAAGGAGATAGAACTAAACATGTTTTACCAAAATTCTTTTATACACATGAACTCTAGAAGAGTAGTGAAATTGATGTGTAACAAATACGCTCAAGTGATAATCTAACAGATTTATTCATAAAAGCATTGTCAACGTCAATGTTCAAGAAGTTAATACACAAGATTGGAATGCGTCAACTCAAAGACATAGACATGAGAGGGAGTATGCTTGTAAAAGGGTGTTAGTGTATTGTACTCTTTTTTCCTTCATCCAGGTTTTGTCTTACTGGGTTTTACTAGTAAGGTTTTTAACAAGGCAGTCCTAACATACCAAGAGCAACTTAAAGAATTATAAGAATATTGTAATCTTTTTCTTTCACTAGGTTTTTCCCATAGGATTTTTTACTAGCAAGGTTTTAATGAGGCATATTCTTCAATATGGTGGACATCAAAGGGGGAGTGTTATAACTGAAATAATGAATGTCACCACATTTATTATAATAAATGTTAATTAAGTATTATTTATGACTTCCATTAATACTCATTAATGAAAATCATTAATGTTATTTATGAGTCTCACTAATGAAAAGCATTAATGTTATTTATGAGTTCCATTAATATTCATTAATGAGAATATTAATAGAAGTCATTTAGAAAGCCTATAAAAGTCCCATCCCCGGTAATATGTATCCCAAAACCAAAAAGAAATTTCTTACTTTCTCTTATTCTCTCTATCTTTCATTCTATCAACTTTCTCAATTCTCTTTTGTGATTTCTTTTTCCCTATTATATATTATTATCAAAGTAATATATAATTTATTTCTACTACTTTATTTGCATTACATTTATCCTTATTTTACAACAAGAATCAAATAATTTTAATTAAATTATGATAATTTTTTAAAGAGTAATTAGGAATAAATATATTATGATAATTAAATAAATATGACTAAATAAATAAGAATTTACTAAATAAATAGATTAGTTATAAAATATTATTATTTTTAATTAAAGTATGATAATTTTTTTTAAGGAGCATTATCTAAATCAAAATTTTAAGTTGTTTGATAGGTTTGCATATTTAGAAATGAAAAAAAAACATTAATAATCTATTTTTTTATAATAATATTAAAAAAAATTTATATTAAAATTACCTTATTAAATTGTAATAATTTTTCTTAAAGATAAACATTATTTAAGTTGTTTGGAAGGACTCAAATGCATATAATTAAGATGATGAAGCTATTTTAGAAAAAAAAAAAAAGGTAATCAAATACTTTTGCTCTTTTATATAGAGTATATAGTGGTGGAGCCACCAAACGGCTTGAGGGAAGCAACATGTAACTCTTTATTTTATGGGAGACAATGCACTAGATCCATCTATAGTTATAGATTTATATATAGTTTATATTACCATTTTTTTTAAATAAAAAAATAAAAACGAAAGCATTTAATAATACCTTTCAACTTAATAATTTTGGGATATTAATAAAAAAACAAACCTTGTGCATATTTAATTGCAGCGACAATAGTAAAAAAAACGTGAAAATAAGCTGTTGACAATTAAATACTACCTACCATTTTTATTTTTATTGAAAAGCCAAGAGGACTTCCAAAAGCCAACCGACAATGATCATTTCAACCTCCAAAAAACCTCTCCAATCGCCTCTTGCATGCGCTAAGTTTATTGGAATTTGTGTAGCTTTTTTGTTGACCCTTTGGTGTTCCCTGAATTGCCATAAACTTCATGATCTACTATATATATCTTTTGGAGTCGTGTTCCACAATAACCGTAGTCTGTAAAAAGCTTCACAAACCCACTTGGAGGTAGAGAGAGCGATGGGTGTACCATCATTTTACAGATGGTTGGTGAACAAGTATCCGGAGATCGTTGTGAGAGCTGTAGAAGATGAAAGGGAGTCAAGCTCAGCAAACCCAAATGGCATAGAGTTTGATAACCTCTATCTTGATATGAATGGGATCATCCACCCTTGTTTTCATCCCGAGGATCAAGTCTGTTCATCCCCTTATTTCAATCATCGTTTTCCTCTAACTTTTGTTTGCTCTTTTACAAATTATTCTCTCCTTTATTTGGGCTTTAGTGGATATAAAATGACTTGGTTATCTTTTGTAGAATTACATTTTCTTCTGTAATGGTTCTTCTAAACAAAACTTTGTATAGTTCTCTTTTCTTTATTTCATTGTTTTACTGATTCAGATTTTCCCTCCAACAACATTTGAAGAAGTGTTCAACAACATGTATGAATACATCGATAGGATTTTCAGCATCGTAAGACCACGCAAGCTATTATATATGGCCATTGGTAAGATTTTTGTGTTCATGCATGGCTGCCATCAGCTTGACTTGATATTTTATTTTCCAAAATTCTAGAGCAAACCAGCGAGCTAAGTGCTTTTATTTTATGTCTACTTATAAGCTTAAATAACTTTTATAGATGGGGTTGCACCACGCGCTAAAATGAATCAACAACGACGCAGACGTTTTCAGACGGCAAAAGACAATGAAATTGCCGTGGGGTTCTTCTTCTTCTTCTTCTTCTTTTCTTTAAATTGTGTACAACAGTTTATAATTCATTTGGTTTCTCTGGTATACATATAGGAGTTATTGTGATTTTGTACTGCGCAGGAAGCTGAGGAGCAGAGGCTGAGAAGGCAATTTGAAATGGAAGGTAAACCACTTGTTCCAAAGCAGGAATCTCAAGTTTCAGACCCCAACATCATCACCCCAGGAACTGTATTTATGCATGAGGTGTCAAAGGCACTTCAACAATACATTTGTTCACGAATGAAGCATGAAGCTGGCTGGAAAGATTTAAAGGTTTAATACCTATCTCAATCCCTATCCCTATCTCATTTTCGGGTTCTTTGTCTTTTTAATTAAGCCATTTCTATCATTACAATTACTATGTTATAGGTAATTCTCTCTGATTCTAACGTCCCGGGGGAAGGGGAGCATAAGATAATGTCATTTATACGCTTACAGCGCAGTCTTCCTGATTATAATCCAAATACCCTTCACTGCCTATATGGTCTGGTATAAGAATTTCTCTGTAATGGAATTTAAGATGTCTGATATCCATTGTCGTAAGCTTAATTATTTTTCTTGTCTCTTATAAGTTATAATTTATGAATAATAATGAACATTTGTGTGCAGGACGCTGATCTGATAATGTTAGCTTTGGCAACACATGAAGTTCATTTTTCAATATTGAGAGAGGTAAACATATTTATCAATACATCCTAATCCCTTTTACTTTGTATGGGGTATCTCTTCCTTCATAATGTGGCAGATGATTAGCTATTCCAATTTTCTCTAACTTTGTCCCACATCCTTAAGTTGTTTAGTTTCTGATTTAATAGGTACTGTAATTTAAACTGACTTTTGTGACTGTTCCTCTGTAGGATGTGCTCACATTGGAGCAGAGAGGTAGCTGTGAATCGGCAGTAGAAACCAAAACCAGCCCTCCAAAAGCCAATTCAAGTTTGGTAAAGTCAAGAGGGTGGTTTAAACAAGTTCTCACAGTTGACAAAACTAATTCTTTCATCAAAAACCTGGAAAGTAAATCTTCCATTAAAATGCCTTACCAGGTATCATGAGTTCAGAAATGTATATAGCTTATATGACTCAGAATACTACTATTCTATGGTCACTGATTCATTTCCATTTCTCTTTTACATTTACAGTTTCTCCATGTCTGGATCCTGAGAGAATATTTGGAGTTGGACATGAAGATCTCTGATCCTCCAGAGAAATTGAAGGAGATCAATTTCGAGCGCATAGTTGATGATTTTATCTTCCTATGCTTTTTTTTAGGATGTTGGAAATCAAGCCAGCATCCTCTGTTTACTTCCCTAATTAATGTAATGTACAGCCTTTATTATAATTGATTTAAGAGTAATTCTAGCAAGGTAGTTTATTCACTTTCCATGTAAAAGTAGTTTATATATTTAGGAGTAATTCTAGCAAGGTAGTTTATTCACTTTCCATGTAAGAGTAGTTTATTCACTTCCCATGTAAGAGTTTATTCACTTTCCATGTAAGGGAAATTCCATTCCGAAATTGTCTCATATCCGTAGGCTATTTATTTATGCTTTCATTCATTGTAAAAAAAAAAGAGGTATCACAGAATGAATTGAGGTGTTCCTCCATATTTTGTTTTCAAATTCTTCATATTTTTCTTCAAATTCTTCATGGTATCAGAGCAGGTTTAATCCTGTCTCATCGTCTTCATCTTTAATGGAGATGCTTCAGAAACTACTGTCTCCTCTTTTGTCAGTACAGTCACAAACTGGCTCATCTTCCAACCAGGTCATTGGTTCCGGAACCTTGGCTCACAAAGGTAATTTTTTGAGTGCCTTCACTGCTGGTAAGAAACGTAAAAAACCTTGGATAGTGGACTCAGGAGCATCTGATCATATGACGGGAGATGCGACAATTTTTGATACATATAGCTCATGTCCAAATAATTTAACAGTCCGAATAGCAGATGGTTCACTATCAAAGGTTGCCGGAACAGGTTCAGTTGTGCTATCAAGGGATCTTACTCTCAACTCTGTTCTCCTTGTTCCTAACTTGGACTGTAATCTATTGTCAATTAGTAAACTCACTAAGGAAAAGAGGTGTATTACTAATTTTTCCTCCACTCACTGTGAATTTCAGGATTTGGATTCGGGGAAGACGATTGGCAATGCTGAGGAATGCTCTGGACTCTACATCCTTAAGGAGCGCCACGATCCACAAGAACAACCTCAAATGACAGTTGGTAGTAATTCTTTTTTGGTTTCATGTCAAAATAACGATAGTGCAATTAGGTTGTGGCACTATCGCTTAGGTCATCCAAATGTTATGTATCTCAAGCATTTATTTCCTTCATTATTTAATAAAAATCCAAAATCCTTTGAGTGTGAAATCTGTCAATTATCAAAGCAAGTCCGGTCTCATTTTCCCATTCAACCCTATAAAGAGTCTAGGCCATTCTCAATGATTCATAGCGATATCTAGGGTCCGTCAAGAATAAAAAATGTAACTGGTACTAGGTGGTTTGTCTCATTCATAGATGATCACACTAGATTAACTTGGGTATTCCTCATGAAAGAAAAATCTGAAACGAGTCAAATTTTCAAAAATTTTAAAAATATGATTCAGACCCAATTCCAGTCAAAAATACAAATTCTAAAGTCTGATAATGCTAGGGATTATTTCAACTCCATTCTAGGAGAATTTCTAGCACAAGAAGGGATAGTTCACTTAAGTTCATGTGTTGATACCCCACAACAAAACGGAATCGCTGAAAGGAAAAATAGGCATTTGTTAGAGGTGGCTAGATCACTAATGTTCTCCATGAATGTTCCAAAATTATTCTGGGGGCAAGCTGTCCTTACGACAGCTTACCTCATCAATAGGATGCCGTCTAGGGTACTAAAATTCCAAACACCTTGTCAAACACTCCTAAAATCCTTTCCGACTACTCGTCTCATCTCCACCGTCCCACCCAAAATTTTCGGGTGCTCTGTCTTTGTTCATATCAATCAACAACATAGAAGTAAACTTGATCCTAGGTCACTCAAGTGCATCTTTCTTGGGTATTCTTCAAATCAAAAAGGGTATAAGTGTTACTCTCCGGTCACAAGAAAATTCTACAATTCAATGGATGTCACCTTTTTTGAAACCCAGCCTTACTATCCCAAAAACGATATTCAAGGGGAGAATTCAACTCAGGAATATCAATTTTGGGATCTTGAGTCATTCAGTGAGTCACCCATCACCACTGAAAATCACATTCCTCCAGAGTCATTTAATCAACCCGAGTCCATTGTTGACTTGTGGGATAAGGAGCACATCCAAGAGGAAACGGAAGAAAGAGCACTTTCTCAACAAACCCATGAGGTAGAACCGGGTCCTAATCCAAGCAAACTTCCAGGTAACAACGCTCCTGATGGTACTGTTGATTCCGAGTTAGAAAATGATATTCTTAATATGCCCATAGCTTGGAGGAAAGGAGTTAGATCATGCACTCAGCATCCCATTGGAAATTTTATTTCTTATGATAAACTATCACCTACGTTTCGTGCATTCACTTCTAGCATCACAGAGATACAAGTTCCTCAGAATATTCAGGAAGCTTTCAAGTATCCTAAGTGGAAGACGACAGTCGATGAGGAAGTTCGGGCGCTGGAAAAGAATGGTACGTGGGAAATTACTGACCTCCCAAGAGGTAAGAAACCAGTTGGGTGTAAGTGGATTTTCACAGTAAAGTACAAGGCAGATGGTAATGTGGACAGGTATAAGGCTCGGTTGGTTGCCAAAGGATTCACCCAATCTTATGGCATTGACTATCAAGAAACTTTTGCTCCAGTTGCCAAGCTCAATACTGTTCGTGTACTTTTATCCTTGGCAGCTAATCTCGATTGGTCGCTTCACCAACTTGATGTGAAGAATGCCTTCCTCAATGGTGACTTAGAGGAAGAAGTTTACATGGACATTCCTGCTGGACTTGAGACGACATCAAATTTCAACAAGGTTTGCAAACTCCGAAAATCCTTGTATGGTCTCAAACAATCTCCCAGGGCCTGGTTTGAACGGTTCACTAAGGTAGTGAAAGGGTACGGATTCGTTCAATGTCAATCCGATCACACATTATTTGTGAAACACTTCCCAGAAGGGAAACTGGCAATTATCATTGTATATGTGGATGACATAATTTTGACAGGTGATCATGAAGAGAAAATTGACTTACTTAAAAAATTACTGACAAAGGAATTTGAGATCAAGGATCTTGGAAACCTCAAGTACTTTCTCGGAATGGAGATTGCTAGGTCAAAGAAAGGTATAGCAGTCTCACAACGCAAATACGTTCTGGACTTATTGAATGAAACAGGAATGCTAGGATGCAAGCCGGCAGAAACACCTATGGATACAACTGTCAAACTGGAAGAAAGTGATGGAAGTGCGCCAGTTGATAAAGGAAGATATCAACGTCTTGTGGGGAAACTCATCTATCTTTCTCATACAAGGCCAGACATCGGCTTCTCTGTTAGTGTGGTAAGTCAATTCATGAATAATCCAACCGAAAAACACATGACTGCTGTGATCAGAATATTGAGATACCTCAAGATGACACCGGGAAAGGGTCTTTTCTTTCAAAGAACAACAAATAAAGAGATTGAGATTTTTTCAGATGCAGATTGGGCAGGTTCAGTGACTGATCGGAGATCAACTTCAGGCTATTGTTCATTTGTCTGGGGGAACTTGGTTACATGGCGAAGCAAGAAACAGTCAGTGGTAGCCCGTAGCAGTGCTGAGGCAGAATTTCGTGCTATGGCACAAGGTATCTGCGAGGGAATCTGGTTGAACAGGCTGTTAGAAGAATTACGGGTTCCATTGAAGCATCCCATGGTGTTATACTGCGACAATCAAGCTGCCATCAGTATCGCTAAGAATCCGGTTCATCATGATCGAACTAAGCACGTGGAGATAGATCGACACTTTATCAAGGAAAAGATTGAAGAAGGAGTTTTCAAAGTCAGCTACACTCCGACAAACTGTCAAACGGCTGACATTCTCACAAAAGCTCTTGCTCGAGTTAACTTCGAAGATCTGACAGAAAAACTTGGAATGATCAACATCTACAACGCGGCTTGAGGGGGAGTGTTGGAAATCAAGCCAGCATCCTCTGTTTACTTCCCTAATTAGTGTAATGTACAACCTTTATTATAATTGATTTAGGAGTAATTCTAGCAAGGTAGTTTATTCACTTTCCATGTAAGAGTAGTTTATATATTTAGGAGTAATTCTAGCAAGGTAGTTTATTCACTTTCCATGTAAGAGTAGTTTATTCACTTCCCATGTAAGAGTTTATTCACTTTCCATGTAAGGGAAATTCCATTCCGGAATTGTCTCATATCCGTAGGCTATTTATTTATGCTTTCATTCATTGTAAAAAAAAAAGAGGTATCACAGAATGAATTGAGGTGTTCCTCCATATTTTGTTTTCAAATTCTTCATATTTTTCTTCAAATTCTTCAGAGGTTTTTCATTCCGCCTGTCCTAGACAATATTGATTTAGAGATGCTATGAATGCAAGCTAAAAAATTTGAACTTACTGATCTGGGCTTTCCTTCTTGTAGGGAGCTATTGATTTATTGATGACCGTGTACAAGAAAGAGTTCAAGAATATAGGAGGCTACATGGTTGATATGGAACGGGTAATAAGAAATATTAACATCCATTTTTTTACTTCTTAGTTGTAAAATTGTAAAGGAAGAACTCAGCCCTCTTCAGTGACTTTGTAATAAAGCAGATTGAAGAAAAGAAAGGAAGTTTTGTCAAACTAAAACGGGTTGAGAAGTTCATCCTTCTTGTTGGTACCTATGAGGAGAAGATATTTAAGAAAAGAATGGCACTACGAGACAGCAAACTCAGATGGCTTCTATGTGAAAATTCAGACATTTTTACGGTATTGATTGATGATTATCATTACTATGAAAGGATTTATTTAATGCATTACTAACTCTTCTTGTCCTTCCCACTGCTGCATTAAAAGGCTAAATTGTATTCTAATTTAAGCTATAATGACAATGTTATTACTGTCCAGAATAATGAAGAAGACCAGAGTTGCAATTTGGAGATTGGTTCAACAAACAGGGGTTGTACATCTCCCAGTGGAAAAGCAAGATCATCTTCTTCAGTAGAAAATCTTGGAACTTCAAGTGGGACAGAATATTTAATTACTGATAAGTCTGAAGTAGGTCATTCCACTTTTCTTGTGAAGTTTCAATTTTTAGCCCAGTACAGATACCACAATATATCTGGAATAGAACTAACCAGCCTCCTTTCTTCAGCATTTAATCGATGCATTGATTTTCCAGGATATCATTAAACAATTACTGATAACAAAAACAGATCAAAGAAAATATAGAGGTTTCTGTATGTAAAGTTAATATTTTGAAGTTGACAATAACTGTTATAAACATAGATGTTTGCTTTGCTCTTTCTTAAGCACTCCTCTGCTCGGTCGCTAGATTTACTTCTCGTTAATGCCACTGTAATCACAGTTCTCTTTTTCATTATTTAAGATATTTATCATCTTTCTCTAATTTGCAGCTAGCAACATTCTATACCAAAGAAATGAAGAAGAGGTTGAAAGAAAACATTCGAGCAAAATCAGATCTGTGGAGAAGTGGTTCACTTGGAATCGACAGAGTATGAGTTATTCCCTAACGATTTTTTTTTTTCATTTTAAGGTATGCATGGTTAATATTTTATTTTTTTTCTCTATTAAACTTTTCTGCAGGTTAGATTGGGTCATCCGGGGTGGAAGGAAAGGTACTACAAGGAAAAATGTTCTTGTGACACCTCTCAGGGGATTGAAAGCACAAGGAAGGAACTAGTATGTTTTACATGCTACAAATATGAGCTTTAAATTTTTGTTGCAGAGGATTTCATCTTTATCAGATTGGCCTACTCTTCTAATATGTTTGATTTCTTTCGAGTTGTTATAGGTTCAGAAGTACACTGAAGGACTATTATGGGTTCTCCAATATTATTTCTCAGGAGTTCCATCTTGGACCTGGTAAAACATTTCAATAAGATGAATGACTTAACAACACTTAAAGTTTTACTATTTATTCTGCTGAAGGGAGGTTAAAATTGAAACATCACTACAGGTTCTATCCATACCATTATGGTCCATTTGCATCTGATTTTAAGGGTCTTTCCCGAGTTAAAGGCAAGTTTGAAAGAGGTTCACCATTTAAACCGTTTGATCAACTCATGGGTGTTCTTCCTCCTAGCAGGTGAGCTCTTTAATTTTTTTTTAAATTTCTTCATTTCTTCTCAGTAGCTCTCTGAGAATTTGTTATATTGTAATGAAATTAGTTAGAGATGATTTTGTTTAGTGCCCATGCTCTTCCCAAAGCCTATCAGCCACTCATGATCGATGAGGACTCCAACATCATTGATTTTTATAATACTAGTAAGGATTGCTTTATAGAATGAATAGTCTTTGACCGTTATATTTGTGGGAAACTAACTAGCTTGTTTCATTCTTTTGTATTTAGATTTTGAAGTTGACACAGATGGAAAGCGATTTATATGGCAGGTTTGCTAATTCATTTCTATAACACTCTTTTTGAAGAACTAATTACATCTATATTTTTTCCCACATTGAGTCATTAACTCGTATCTCAAAATTTTGTGATATATGCAACACAATCACTCATTTGTTCCTTAAAGGGTATCTGCAAGCTTCCTTTCATAGATGAAGCACGACTTCTAGCCGAGACTAGGAAGCTAGAGAAGGAACTTGAGGTATAACACTTCTTTATCGATACCTATGGTCTTATTTATTTACTAGATAGATTTCTTATGAACCTAGTAATTTATTATTATTTGTAGGACCAAGAGGCAGTTAGGAATGCAAGAAGTTTTGACCAGTTGTTCTTGAGATTCTCAGACAAGTTACGCTTATTTTATACGGAACAGGTTTCCTGCAGGAAACCAAATAAAACAGCCAAGATTGATAGTAATTTCAGGTTGGTTATTGTTGTGATACATGTTTTGTATTGAAAGGTTTACTGGTCCGAGTTCAGTGATTTTAGGAAATTGAAAATTTTTATTTTTCAAGTATAAGAAATGATAAAAACACTTTTTAGAATCACTACTAAACACACTTTAAAATACTTAGGAACCAATACTGGCAATATGCTCTGATACCTCTGGTAGTCTCATTGCCATTACGGTTCTAGTGGATAACATTTCTTATATGATATTTGTTGAACCAACTAATCATTCAAAATTTTTGTTTTCACACATTTTCAGTTTGGGAATAAACGGTTATATATGCTTTGATAATAATGGCTTGAATATGATGAACTCCACTTGCCTTGATAAGAATTTGGAAAACATTCAAGAAGATGATGTCATGTAAGTCTATTGAGTGACCTTGAGCTTAAATTAGGCGCCTATGTTTGCCCTTTTGAGGTTGTATCTCAATTTGCCTCACCATGTTGCAGAAGCATGCTTTATGAAGTGCCCAATGGCTGTCTACATATTCCTCGTCCACTTGAGGGGACAATATTCCCCTTTAAGGTATTACGGTTTCAGAATTATAATTCCTTTTTCTATTCAATACTAAAATAATTTCATTTACAGAACGTCTATAATATATTTTGGGATAAAGCTCCATGAGATATTTAGCATGAATTTCTTAGACCAAGGAATTGTTGCAGACAATAACCGAAGCTGACATAGAGGAGACACTACTTTGGCATGAATACAAGGGTAGCAAACCCCCTGTCAAGTAGGCGAATACCAACTCTTATTTTCCCCTTCTCCCTCTTCCTCCCTTTTTTCTTTCTTTTCCTTTTTATGAAACAAGTTTGGGTTTTGAATAACATTACAGATTTCGAGGACATGAAGGGTTTGGACCAGCAATTAACAGGCTGAAATCTAAAGCATGTGGTTCATCTACCATATCTGCAGCTAGTGGATTAAATGTTGCAAGGGCAGGTTCGAGTACTAGAAGCGAAGATCACAATCCTCTTATCCTGAGATGCAGTGGGAATTTCAGGTCAGAAACTCACAACCAAATGAATAGAGTAGTGGGATCGAGAGCTCAATTACAAGGCATCCAAGATTTAAAGATATCAGAGAATAGACATGGTTTGGCTTCTTATGGAAGAGACCATCAGTCAACAAACAATTTCTGTCCTTCCAAACATCCCTCAACGTATAATAAGAGCGTGGCCTTTGATCATGCCTCCACTAGATGGCAAAGAGGCTCAATAGAGCATACAAATATTACATGGAAGGATAGTTTACATACAACTACTGGTAATGGTCAGGGCTCAGACAGATGGCAGAAAGGCTCAACAAATGTTACAGACCCCCCTTGCAGGCACATTTCATATGCAGCGGCTGTTACTTCAATGAAACCCCCAGCCAGAGATAAATCATTCCCTAACCGGTGGTAGTTATTTTTGTTCCTTTTTTTCCAGCTCTATCGAACTTTTTTTTTTATATGTTGGTTTGCAACTGTAAGGATACCCCAAGCTAATGAAGCAAATCTAAAGTGGACCTAAAAATTTATATTTAATCTTTTTTCTAAGCTCTAGCAAAAGTGGGATGGTATGGAATCTTATGGGAATTATCTTAGATATCTCGACAAATGGAACTTGCTTAGACACGCTTGGTCATGAATTGAACTAAAAATCTCTATATACTTGTTGGTGAAGGATTAGAGAAATAAAAGGATAAGGAAGAGAGAGAGGGGTTCAAGGCATGGGATTAATGGGGTAATTTGTGAGGAAAGAGATGCAGATGTTGTGAGCCAAAGTTCCCCCTCATGTTCAGGGATCATAAATATTAAAAATCAATTAGAAAGGAAGATCTACATTCATCTCTGTTTTTTCCTTTGTGGTCACAGTTTGATATGAGGCTGCTTGATGACATCCATAGACTAACTTAAATTACAGGCTCCAGTCCTTTACTGCTTGGCTTCATGCCCTTTACTGCTTGGCTCCATCCCCTGTACTGTTTGGCCCCATGCAGCAACTTGGAATGGAACAAGCATGCTACTCTGTGTGTAAGCGTCCACTTAGAATTGCACATGCACCATCTTCATTTCTGTCTTATCAGTTCCTTAATCAATAACCCCACCAGAAAGAAAAAGGTCAATGCAAATACCAGACAAACCATACTATGTATATGATGGCCTCTTCATAAAAACAAGTATAGTGTATGAATTCATTAGATAATAGAAATGGTGGCAACTGAGGCCACACAGCAGTGTGTAAAAGGTGCATAGAACATAAGCCCCACCAACTGCTGCTTTTACACCAAGATCCCATGACTCGAAAAAGCTTATCAACTCCACATTTATTGCTTGGTGCTGAGTTAAGGACGATCCAACAACCCATGTCTCTCTTCTTTTAAGGTTTTATGTTTAGTGTTGAGATTTATATTGGAAGGGATTGGATTGATATTTCTTGATGAATGATAAAATCTTCTGATCTTTAAGAAGAGAAAAATGAGTTGATTACTGAGATTTGAGTGAGAATTTCTCAGAAAGACGAGAAGTATTCAGTTATTTGTAACCAATCTCTTGGTGCCTAATTATTACTCCTTGTCATCAATGAGACAGGCCAAATGTGTCCAATATCCACCTCTCCATTGTTGCCAGCAAATCACATGTGCCTCTTGACTTATCTGCCAATATATATATATATATATATATATATATATATATATATATATATATATATAGTTGCATTGCTTGGGGGTCCCCTGCACTTTTAAGGAGGCAGAGGGAGCAGAGCAACTTACTTAAAAGGAGATTGTGACTACTTATAAATTCCTCTTTTTGTTGCTCAATCATTCTCTGGAAGCCCCATGTATGTCCACTTCTATATTTCTTGTACAAATATGTTTCAAGGACTGGGTAGGGTGCGGCAAATACAACTCCAATAAGAGCAATGTCTCGGTTTTATGGCCATGTCATTTCATCTAAAAGCCTCACCAATGATCTATATTAATAATTTGATAGAGATTAATGTGTTTTGGATACCTTTCTATGTTTTTTTATTTTATTTTTTCCTGGCAGATGAGTTTCTTTTAATAAATTAACCAAGCAAATACAAAAGGTCAAATTATGCTTAAAAAGGAGTTTGTTTCTTCTTCTTTTTTTCATATCTTCAAAGTCCATCCAAACGGTCTTTAAAAAAAAAAAAAATCCTACATGCTCCTGTGAGAGAGCTTATCTCACCCCTAGTGGAAGATAAAGACCAACGCAACTAGTATACACCATCATTAAGAAACTTTAATTACCACTCTCATTGAAGGTTCGAAGTGAAAATTCGTACTTTTGTATAAACTCCAGCAGAAATGTGGGAAGGTTCACTTTGTCAAAAGTGCTTTCCAATCCAGAGAGTGATTGAGTTGAATCATAAAAAGAAACAATTAAACACATGTTACACTCCCAATCCGGCCAAGGCTCGTGGGGACTCATCTGTCACTTGGGTCACCCTCCCACCAACACAAACTGGATATTTCAATTATCACTTATAAGTATTAGTACAGTATTGGAGTCTTATATTAAATTAAGTCCCTCAGCCCCCTTGGGTGTTGAGAGATTATTCCAAATAAAAATTTAATATGCAGAATGGGGAGTGAGACCCACACCGACCATCCCAGTTGTCATCAACTACTCTGTCTTACTCTTCTTACCATTCGCCTCTACCCTGCTTTTCTGGATTGTACCTATTCGAAATTCAACCATTTTATGCCAAGTACAATCCTAAAATGCAGGCAAGAATCCGGACGTTCGGACGGTACCAACGGCGCCGGTGGTATCCTTCACTTGCATGACTGTTGCCGGAACCCTAGCCTCTCATTCCTCAGATCATACTCCACGTAGAAGTTCTGCTGCTGAAAATTCCCCAGAATGATAGCGGGCCCACCGGAAAATTCTTTTCCGGCTGCACCGTCAGTCACTATGGTCAAACACACCACGTCATCACCTCCGAGGAAGGCGACGTAGTTCGCTAATGGCAACTCCATCTCTGCTCCGCCCCTGAATTTCAATGTCAACTCCGGGAAGGACGGAGTATTGAGTCCGGAAATGTTGAAACACGGTCGCAAACCGGTGATGCCCTCGACTTCAGTAGCTCTCTTGCTCTGCACTTGCTTTTCGAACTCGGCGGCAACGAGCTCGAAGATCTCACCCTTCATATACGTGAACGTCGTGCCGGAGTCGATGATTGTGCCACCGTCGCCGTCCGCTCCTGGGATTAGGTACTTGTACGGAATTTTCACATGCTTTCCTCCAACAGTGATGTGCCGGAGACCCAAGTAGTAGTAAACCGAGAACGCGTGTTTACCAGCGACTTTCGGGTTCTGGACGAACGGCGTGTAGCTGAGTCCGGCGGTTTTCTCTCCAGAATCCGATTCGCCGTCCAACACGAGCGAGCTGCTCTCAGTTGTATCGTCGTAACGGCGAGAGAGAAGACAGTAGGAGAACTTCTTCAAGCCGAGTTGACTAGGCAGCGACGGCGGACCACGGCCGAAGCCAGAGATTCCGGCGGGTTGACTGGTGGAGAGGACAGAGCATCCGACGATGAAATTGGGAACGCCTTTCCCAGGCAAATCCAATGTCTCAGAGAGCATGATCCCACCTGTGATCCCAGAACCGTAGAAAACCAGATAGGGCGGACAGATCTGAGTGCAATTTGGAGAAGTGGGCTCACAGTCTCTGCACCTGGACTGTACTTTGGAACCATGAATCCACCCACATTTGGGGTTCACGCAACCCAAAACCTTGGAAGAAGAGGAGGACTTGGGGATAAAAATATTGGAAGAAGGATTTGAGGTAGAGAAAGAACAGTTCCTGCAGACATAGCGATGGGTACAAGGGAACCAGACGAGATCACTTCCAGTGTCCATGATAAGTGGAAGGGTCTGAGGTGGAGTACCGAAGGAGAGAGGAATGGAGTATGCACCATAGCTGTGAGTGAAGAGTGGGGTTGTGGAGGTGGGTGTGGTTTTGGGGTTCTTGAGGTGGCGAGCCCTGATTAAGGAGGCAGAGACCAAGTGTCGGAGGTTCCGATAGGGATCAGGAGGTGGGGATGGCTTGGAAGCAGAGAGAGGGAGAGTGATGGGGGAGTTTGGAGAGGAGGAAACGAGGGAGAAGAAGAGAGAAAGAAGGGAGAGAAAGCAGGGGAGAGAAGGAGAAGGAACAGGAGAAGAGAGGGGAGGAGGCATTGTGGGGTGAGGGGTGAGGGGTGAGGGGTGAGTGGAGAAATGTTTGTGCAGAGTAGCTGTTTTATTGGTTAAAAATGTTGAAATAGGAGTGAAAAGAGAAATGAAATGAAATGAAATGAAAATCAACTAGTAGCGGTGTCAGCGGTGTTGTATTCAAGCCTTGAAGGGTGTCTGGAACTGAAAGCTGCATAAGCATTCACTCCAAAATTAATTAGAGTTTTGACCAAAAATAGGATGTTAATAAATTAAAGTAAATTGAAATCCAAAATAATACCCAATCTACTCCATGCAGGTCATGTGCAATCGAGGACAACAGTTTTGAATTTTTCTTTTAAAATGGGTCAAACCTATGATCACCAATCACGCTCTTAACTTTAAGCTTAAAACAGTAGTTGATGATTATGACCTTGATCATTTTTTAATTATCAGCTACAGTTTTAAACATAAAGTTGAAACTATGATAAGTGACTACAGTTTTGAATATGATTTTAAAGTCGTAGTTATCATCTATGGTTTTGACTTGAAATTTATATATATTTAACTTTAATTTTTTAAATAAAAATACCATATTATTTTAAAAATATGTTAGTGGTTAATAAACTTATATAATTATTTTTTAAAAATAATATATGAAATTAAATAAATGGTATTTTTAATTTGATATAAAAATATTTTTGTTTAATTTTATTAAAACATTTAACACTATACTTAATATAAATTATAATTAGTTATTTATATTTAAATATAAATTATATTTATTTATAAATAAATAAATTATGAAAGCCTATTTAGAAAAATAATAATATAAATTAATTATTTTTTATAAACTATAATATAAGTGATATATAATATCACATATATATAAGTTCAATTTAAGTTTAAAATTTATCATATTTTCATTTAAATATATAATAATTTGTTCATAATTAAATAAATAAATAAATAAATGACGTAATGCAAATGAAAATAAACACAAAATATGAAAAGACAATCGTTAATGAATGCCACATAATGTGGTCTTCCTTTTTCTCTATGGACATCTACAATACATATACATATTTGTCAAATCTATCTGTACAATTTGGAATGTCTCCATACGTGTAGGTTGAAATGGAGTTGATGGAGGTAAGGCTCGACATTTACATGGATCACGACGTTGCCTAGGTGGGCATACATCTAGCTATGCAACATGTGTGAGGGTATGATGCATGGTAGTCTCTATGGAAAAAGGTCTAGGTGTTGGTAGGGTGGTAGATGATGAGGCGATCGCAAGTACAGTGATATTTGATATGGTGCCTTCTAGGAGAAGTGATATAGGAGATGGTAGAATGACATCTAATGTAGTGGTCTTTGATGTAATAACATCTGATATAGTGGCCTTTAATAGATTAGATATAGATGATGATGGTAAGGTAACATGTGGTGTAGTGGTCTCTAGAATATAAGGTAAAGGTGATGGTAGATTAGTAGATGGTGGGGTTGTCTCTAGTGTAGTGACATTAGAAATAATGGCCTCTATGAGAGGAAATAGAGGTAATGGTAGGGTGGTAAATGGTGAGGTAGTATCTAATATGATAGTGCTCTAAGAGAAAAGGTTTAGGTGAAGATGATGGTTGGGGTAAAAGGAGAAGTGTGGAAACCTTAGGTACAATTAGGGTAGATGAAGTGAATTGTGGTAACATGGTCTCAAATGAATGCATAGATCATTGAGGTTGTCAACCAGATCACCCATCATTTCACCTACCACCTCTCCCTCGGCCTCGAATAGGTTGCATCCTAACTGTAGTGGTCAACATAAGTGGTCTCATGGATGGACCTGAGATGTTGACGACTCATGGACTGAACATATGTGATGTTCCTCTCCAATAACATGCAAAATATTAGTAGCAATTCGATGAATGTCGCTTAATTCACCTGAAGTAGCCCCACCAAATCGACTAGCAATCTTAACCATACCAGTGATCTAAGAAAAAAAAAAGTCAAATATTTGAAGATGATTTTCCTTTAATTATAATTTAAAAAACCATTTCTAAGTAAAAAAAAAAAATCTTACTAGCAACTGAGTAGTTGTTGATGTGCTATGGTACCTCATCTAATCCTTATGGAAATGGGATGTGATCAAATGTCATGCAATACGTCGGTACCACTCCATGTATGTATCATGGAACTCCATAATACATGTCATAGGTGGTGTCATTGCAATAGGCATTGCACGATAAGATGGAATGTCGTCCTCACCTTATGCTCTGCATAAGGTAATATATTATGCATGTAATACCCCTCAATCATACTTATGTCATCCTCGCCTATCCATGGAATGTAGGTCCTGTTTTATTGAATAAGATAGAGACATCCTTTGTTGAAGGCCAAACTATTGCAACACTCACTCCGATTGATGCCACTCGACAATGTCAAAGCATATAAAAGGTGACTTCATTCACCAAATCGTTAGGTCTACTAGAGATATCACTAGAAAATGGGCAACTAAGTCTCCCATGTAAGGCTCTCATAAAACCTGTAAATATCAACATTTGACATAAATAACGTTAATGCTTATATGGTTAACAATAATACATTACATCCTATATGTACCTGGTCATGGGTTTGTGTATTCAATTGATCTCGATAAAATGTCAACACACGTGATAGGTTATGAGCCCATGATAAAAGTACTCTCCACCTACATCCTAACAGATCAGTTGGCAAAATCTTGTTTGATAATGCCTCATCCAATAATCCCTTATGTACCTTAATAAGACCCTCAACTAGTAAATCATTAGCTGCATAATGATCTAAATGTTGAGCTGCTAGAGAGGTTGGTGGTCGACCCACGTGAAGAGTCTCCTAAGACCATAACTAGAAAAAATATAACATTAATAATGTTACGTAAATTATAAACTTCAAGCAACTAAAAATTTTAATCTAATATGAATAATTAATTATACCTATAATAATGTGACACATCTAGCAATATTGATGGCACCTTCTAAACTCGCTAGACACAACTCTCTATATAGGTGTGCTAGAACTGCACTACCCCAACTATACAAAGATATTCGAGTAAAGTCTCTAAGCAATGAGAAATAACACATATGAACGTTCATACTCTTCTTGTTTGTAACTAGCGCTAAACCTAGTAGTGCCAATATGAAAGCTCGTGCATATAGCTCTAATGTGGCATCATCTAAATCTATTGACGGATGAGAGAATTGATGATATAATCACCATGTCAATATTGTTGACCCTCTCATCTCAAATGTAGGGGGGTCACACCTAAAATTCATGACATAGTCGTGACCAATCTATGTCACATATGCCAATGATGAGAGGCTCATGAATACTGAGAAAATAAAGGTTATGCTTAATTAAGAAAAAACACCCAAAAGAGAGGGTGAATTGGGTCTTTTAAAATCTTTTCAATCACAATAAGTTCAAGCACAATATAAACAAAATAAAGAGATAGAGTTAAAGAATTCAAACTCGGGTTTTATAGTGGTTCGGCAATTCCTTGCCTACGTCCACTCTCCTTAATCTCCTAACCGAGTGAGGGTTCCACTAACTTGAAGCTTCAACCAAGCTTCTAATCTTCTTACACTTGGATTCCGGCTCCAATGAGCTCTTACACAATCTCTTCAAAATTCAAACCTCTTAAAGGCTTTAACACTCAGATTTTACAAGAAAGAATCCCTCAACCTAGCTTAAGGATAACTCAAATACAAGACAAAGCTAGGATGACACATAAGAGTTCACTAAAAGATATGCAAGTGATGATTTAATGTACTAAGAAAGAAGTGAGAGCTTTTTGGTCAAGAACAGGTAGGTAGACAATTGATTGCAAGTGTTCTCTTATCAATAAATGAAGTGGAGCTCTCAATTTATAGGTTTCTAAGCTCGAGAGTCAAAAAAATTAAAAGGTAACCTCGACCGGTCAAGCTAGGGGTCGATCAATTCACTAGTCGTTGGAGCATTTAATGCATGACAGGTTACCGTTGCCTCGACCGGACCTCGACTGGGAAGAGAATCACCTCGACCAGGAAAAGAAGTCTACTAGGAGAGAGAAAAACTTTTTATGCATCCCTTGACCGGTCCTCAACCGGACGAGGGCAACCGGTCGACCGGTTCCTCAACCGGTCGACTGGTTCCTCAACCGGTTGAGCCGGTTGGCCATAGCCTCGACCGGTTGAGCCTTTTGGCCCCAAAAACCTATCTTTTTCAATTCCTTTCTTTTCTAACACTTAGGCAAGGTCTTTAGGTGAATTATTAAGTCAATTATAAAACATTTTGCCTAAGGTACATTTGTTAAAAACTCGGGTTTTAATGAAATTGAAGTTTTAAAGAATAAACCGAGTTTTCTAAGTTGCATGAAATGTATGAAAATCCTAAGTACACTCATGCATTCGTCTTACATTAGTTTCCTATGATCACAAGTCTTCCAAGCATCTCATTGCATCATCAAAGATATTCAAAATGATAAAACCATCTTCATGGGCCATAGATGTGATAATGTTTATGCAATAAATATTTCAAAAGATGATGACCATGATAAATGCTTTTCAAGCATGCATGATCAAAGTTGGTTGTGACATAGGAGGTTGGGACATGCTAACATGAACCTCATTTCCCAACTCAACAAAGATGAACTTGTTAGAGGCCTTCCCAAAATAAATTTTCAAAAAGACAAAGTTTGTGAAGCTTGTCAAACGGGAAAGCAAATCAAAAACTCTTTTAAAAACAAAAATTTCATTTCAACAACTAGGCCTCTTGAATTGTTGCATATGGATTTATTTGGTCCCTCTAGGACACCAAGCCTTGGAGGAAAATATTATGCATTTGTTATTGTGGATGACTTCTCTAGATACACTTGGGTCTTATTTTTAAGTCAAAAGAATGAAACCTTTTATGAGTTTTTAAAGTTTTGCAACAAGGTTCAAAATGAAAAAGGTTTTACAGTTACTTGAATAAGAAGTGATCATGGGAGAGAGTTTGAAAATATTGATTTTGAAGATTATTGCAATGAGCATGGTATTAACCACAATTTTTCGGCTCCTAGAACTCCTCAACAAAATGGGGTAGTTGTTATTACGTGTTATCATATACATACCTAACTAGAGTCAACAAAATGAGACTTGTATCTATCTTGTAGAACCAAAATAAGCTTATATAATGGATCTGGATCAAAACTATGTCCTTTGTACTCAATATCTATGACAAAATTGTGAAAATAAATAAATAATACTTCATGTTTTTAAATAAACAATATTTATAATAGAAAAGTTTAAAATTTTAACAAAGTTTCCCCTATATTATAGAAATTATCCCAAATATGAATAACTCGATTATGTAAATTACATCAATATTCATAATCAAATAATCAACAAAACCATGATATATCAATTTGATAAATTTAAGTATATCAAATCATTTATGACCAATAAACAACTCATACTAGTCTAAATTCATTTATGGACCATATTGTTAATATTTCTAATAAAAATTTTCAAAAATTTTGACAAAGTTTCCCCTTTAGTATGGACATTATCCCAAATACAAATAAGTTGATTATGTAAATAACATCAATATTTATAATCAAACCATTAACAACCAAACCCAATAATTGCATAAAGATAGTATCCTGGTAGTTTACACCATAATATTAATGAAACTACATGCATATATCACATGGTCTAATCAATTCTATTCCTATTTTGACAAGACCAACGATTATGACCACTTTGTTTGCATAACCCACATATAATAGAAGTCTTTTCATCTCTAACGTCCATTTCATTATGCAAACAACTTGATTTAGGTCATCCACTTGACACATGTTTCATCAACTTAGAAAGCATGATAATCAAACCATTATAGTGAAAAAGGGTGCCCAAGTATTATAGTATGATTATGTACTATAATAGTGTTAAACAAGTGATATAAAATCAACCGAACAAAAATGACATGTTGCTAAAATACGACTACATGGGAATCCATATATGAGTGTTTTACCACATGTGCATGCATACTTATGTAAGTTAACATGATATGTTCAACCACCACTTGAGCTACTCTTAAGTACCCCTCTTCACATGGAATCATCATTAGATATGATCATATAAAACAATCTCATGAGATCCCACCTTAACCACATTTGCCTTAATCTTAGCATCGACATATAAAGTGTATTCCTTACTCAAAACTAGTTGATTAGCACCTTCTTCCCTTCTCATAACAAAGTAAATATTTACCTGAAAAAATGTCAATTGAACCAAGGCAATTACGAGTAAGCTATGAGCCCCTTTAAGCACGCTATTGAACACCTCCGACATATTTATAATCATGATGTCATATCTTCGACCTCTATTGTGAGAAAACGCACATTTCTCAAAAAGGATTGTCTCCAACCATTGTTGTGCTTCTACTATATTAATCCTCCTAATTGTGTTCATATGTTTATTGAATTTTTCAATCTTAGTTGCTAAGGTTGATCTACATACTAGATTTTTTAGTATTTTATCCTTAAATCAGGTCATAAAATTGCTAGCAAGATGACACATACAAACCCTATGATATGCATATAGCTTAGACCAACCAAGATGAACATTGCTCATTGCAGTCATAATGTTTGGATGTCGATCTAATACAACACAAAGTCCTCTCTTTTGAGTTACTCCAATTCTAATACATGCTAAAAACCATACCCAACTATCAATATTCACATCCTCTATTAGAGTAAAAGCAAGTGGGAATAACTAATTATTTTCATCGCAACCCATAGCAATCATTAAAGTGCTTTTATATTCCCCATACAAATGTATACCATTAATACTAAGTACAGGGCGACAATGTTTGAAACCTTCAATAGATGGATGAAATGCCTAAAAAACTCACTAATATATCTTTGTGTTTCGCATATTACTAGGAAATGTCTTTGAAATTACAACACATCTTGGATTTTCCTGCTCTAAGGAAATGAAAAAACATGGCAGCTCTACGTATAACTTATAAAATTCACCAAATAAGTTAGCAAGTGCTTTAAGCTTCGCTTTAGATGTCTTATTGTATGATATGTCATATCCAAATTTCTCCACAATACTTCAATAACAATAACAAAACCAATATAAACAAGTAGAAGGAGAACAATAACAATCACAAGAGATAAAACTAAAACTTCAATAACAACAACTAGTAATCACAATAATCTAATTGAAATAACTTCAAGAACCACTATTTGGGAAACAATTCCAACTTAATAAACAAAGGTCAACAACAATGAAGAGCATCTAATAACAACTCAAATCAATCCAAAATCATTTTCCAAATATGTGAGAAAGTTGGTCAAAGTGTAAAGGTTTGCAAAAGTAAAAAATCAAGCTCACTTCAAAACATAGACAAACTAGGTAAATGATAGACGACAAAACAACACCATTTAAGTGATGGACTCGGGTGCATCTCATTGCATCATCCTAGACCTTGAAAATCTCTCTATTCACTCACCATATAAAGGTAATGATGGAATACTTATGGGCAATGGATTTGTTACACCCATCCCTCACTGGCACCACTTCTCTTATTACTCCAAAATCTACCTTCAAATTGAATAATATTCTTAGCCCTTAAATATTAAATAAATTTTAGTGTATGTTTGTTGGCTTTGTAAACATAATAACACATCCATTGAATTTTTCCCAACTTGTTTTATAATGAAAGATTTGACAATAAAATTGTTACTTATCCAAGGCTCAAGTAAAAGGAATATTTATGAGTGGCCAAACACGTTTCGATTGAAACAATGATTTCTTAAGCTCCCATTTCCACCTGTGTTTCTTTCCACCAATGGCATCAATGTTTTAGTCATTCGATGCACTAGATTATTAAAAAATTAGTGTCAACTAAGTCTCTTCCTATGTTAGAGTTAAAGTCTAATGATCATTGTAATTCCTACATTTGTAATAAAAGTCATCATCTTTGATAAAAACTCAAATTCAACACTTCGATGACCCTAAAGAGCTTATTTTAGTGTGTTTGAGACACTCAAAACTAACGTAGTGTTTGCTTTTGTTGTTAGTATCTTAGAAATGTATATTTAACGCATTTTGTGAGTATTTTGCAAGCTTTAAGGTATTTTTGGTGCAACAAGTCAGCCTTAGAAGCATTTAAAAGACAAGCATGCCTAAAAAAAAAGACGAACATAGATTATATACCTTTTAAGTGTGCAAAACACTCATTACTCACTTTTAACCGAGCATAAAGCCACCTAGCATACCTTTTAAGTGCTTCTTAGGGACTAAGTGCTTATGAACTCTCTACTACATCTTTTTGGTGTGTTGAACCAAATTGTGCATCCTTCTCAGGCGCCTCAAGATTGCACACCACTTAGTATACTAAAGCCAAGAAAATCTTCACCTTTTTTTCTTAGACTAGCAAACGAATCAAACTGCACACCTCCTCAACATTCAAATCGTACAGTCTCCTCATCACTAATAAACCACACCCTAGATGTTTTACATGTTTTTGTTTATATAAGAGCTACGCACATGTACTTCTAATGATTAGTACACTCACCAAAGTAGCACAGTCATTCAAACCCCAAGGTATTAAATGAGGCAGTTATTGTAATCCAAAAGAATATTGTACTCTTTTTCCTTCATTAGGGTTTTTCCCATATGGTTTTTCCTAGAAGGTTTTAATGAGGCATATTTTTATGATCTTCCAAGGGGGAATGTTATAAAATATGAGATTTTGTACCACTATGGTAACTTGTGGATGATCATCCATAAAGAGACCCCTAATGAAATTTAATACATAGAGTTTTCCTGTGCATTCTATTCTCTTCCTATATTCTGATTTCTCTTGTTTTCTTCCCCTTTCACTTTATAATTTTACAACATTAAAAATATTTTATATTTTTATTAATTTTTGAATTGAATTTAATATAAATTAAATTTACAACTTAAAAAAAATTAAAATAAAAATAATTTTTAAAAACAGCTTATCCAAAAGAATATATTCTTTAAAAATTGAAAGATATTTTTTAGAAATAATTTTCCAAACACTCTTGTCATAAGAAAAATGCCAAAAATCTATTTTTTATTTAATTTAAAGTAATTTTAAAAAACAAGTTTAAGAGAACATGATTTAATTGGCCTTATTATTTCATTCATTTTTCCTATTTTAGGATTAAAAATATCAATGCACCCATCCATCTTTTTTAATTTATGCAAAAAGCTATAAAATAGTCTCCTATTCATTTTATTCTTGTTTACAAGTATTTAAAGAATGAATATCAGATTATAATTAATCATTTCAATTGGTGATTCTACGTGCTTTCCTTTTACGTCTGGAGCTTTGGTAAGTGGCCTCAATGAACATGCCAATTCTCATAGGCTCAGATGACTAGAGCCCGAATTGAAAACATTATTTAGTGTTTTCATTTGTAATGCTTTCACTAAAAATACTTGAAAAAAAAATCGTTTATTGGTTATTTGGATACATTTCTTATTTATATTTTTAAAAATATAATATAATATGAACTTTTATATAAAATATAATAACTTTTTATGTAAAAATTATATAATTATTTTATATTTTAAAATTTTAATGGAGCAAAAAAAATTAATACTTTAATTTTTCTTAAAAATAATTTTAAAAACCATTTTCTTTTTAAGATAAGTATTAAAAAATTATTGCATTTAGACAGAAGTTACTAGCATTTTATATAGAAGTTATTATCATTTTTTGTTTTTATAAATTAAAAATAAGAAGTGTATCTAAAAAAAACTTAGTGTTAGGATGTAATGTAAAATAAATTATTTTGATAGGGTTTTTAATAATGTGCTATATAACAAAAAAAAATCTTTTTGGAGAAATCATTTATTAAGTAATTCTTCGTATTTTTTAAAATAATTTTCAAATATTTGCCAATCACTTAGAAAGTATTTTAAGCCTCTTTCAAAATTATATTAAACCAGGTTTGATTCCCCTTTTGATGATAACAAGACAAAAGGTGGATAAAGAAAATCTCCAAAAGATCTCCTTGAAGCTGTCAAGAAGAAGATATAAAAAGAGAAAAATACAAAAAATTGTTTATCATCTTTATCATTAACATATTCTATGTAAGCTGATGGATACATAAAATTAAAATTGTATTTCTTTTAAAAGCATTAGGATATTCATTGGTCTTTAAATGACTCTGGTTTTAATAAGGATGGGAAAGCCTACCTAACTTACGAGACTATTTGAAGTTTAAACTTTTCATGCAATTATTTTAGGTTTCCTTAAAAATCTTATTGGGTTAAATGAAACATTTTTTACTTGAGGACTTCTCAAAATATTGGTTAAAATATTTTAAAAGGTAATCCAAATTTTAGAGTTTAGACTGTATCATTATAAAATCTTGAATTTACATTTTCTCTTTCCTTTCTTTTTTTTTTAATTTACAAGCAATTGTTATTTTGTGGTTTCTATTAACAAAAAAAAAAACAAACACTCAATTCATGCCCTCTCTTGGATGTTCACATAGGTTAGTTTAGCATAAAACTTAACAAATCACTCCTATATGGGTTCTTAGTATAATTAACTTCTAATGTTATAATAATTATATATTTAATAAAGTTTAAAAATATAGAAATTCAATTTAAACTATTTTGGTTCCTAAAAAGAATGAAGAAAAACATGTTAAGAAAAATAATTTTTTCATGTTTGGTTTCACTATGAAAAATATAAAAGAAAATCAAATATAATTAAAATTCATAAAAAATTATATATTTTTAAATTATTTAATATTTATATAATAAAGACAAATAAGTTAAACGAGTTTGAAAAATTAGATAAAAATGATTTATTGAGTTTAAACCTAGTTTTTATTTTTCTTCAATTTTTTCTTTCTCTTACTTTTAGTCTCTATTTTTTTTTCTTCACATTTTCTCTCAAACTTTTTTTAAAAACCAAATATAACCTTTAAGAAATTTCAAAATTTACACTTGATAAGTGTTTTTTTCAAAAATAATTTATCTCAATGTTATTATTAGAAGACACATTTCTTATTTGTATCCAAATACAACTTGGTTCTCCAATAAAAGTACATAAAAAAATATAAGCACTCACTCTCGAACAAACTCTTTAGGATTTGGTTCGATTTATACATATAAAGATTAAACTTGTTGGAAGCATTGTGGAATAGAAATTTGCAATTTAATTAGCTTTTTATCAAGTGAATGCAGAGAGAGAGAGAAGGTAGAGAGATTAATAAATCGAAAATGTGAAAAAGAAATATAGATTGGACATGAAAAGTAAAGAAATTAGGACATGAAAAGTGAAATATGTTACAAACACCTCATGTGAATCGAGTGTCAAGTGTCAACTTCATTCATGAGGAGCGGAGGAGCCTAAAATAGTAATTTCATTGTAAGCTTCTTCTTTGCTTCCTACATCTGCATGTGTCTCTTCCGCTTTTGTGGTCCAGCCACAACGGGAGGCTGACTTCATGACCTTTCGATTCATTTCTTTTTTAAATAATATTTTAAAAATTATATAAAATGAGACAAACCCATGAAAAGTAAAATAAAATAAAACATTATGATTGATATTCTTTGCAATTTTTTTTTTCTTAAATTTGGAGTCAGGGGAAGAGAAAAATGAAAAGTTAATTTATTGGTTTTGCTCGGTACTTGTTTAATGAATATTTGCAATTAATTGGTTGAGAGAAAAAAAATTCTACAAATATTTAATGTATATGAGATAATATATAATATTGGGGTGGCTGTCGGGAGCGCTGGAAAGGGCTGGAAAGGGCTTTGATGGTTGAGTTTAGTCATAGCAGCACATGAATGGTCGCTTCCGCGTCCTGCTGTGAAGGCTCTGGTCAGTATTTAAATGCTAACTGTCACCACCATTTTAATACATTTGGATTTGGGCCTTCCTACAGTATACGAAAGAAGTATTGAGAAAGGTTCACTAATCATTCGGTGTTATTTATATATTTTTAAATTTTATTATTAGAATCATATCTTATTTATCTTTGATCTTATTTACTTGTATCTTCGATTGATGACCTAAATCTCACTACACACGTTCAATCATTTTCCTCTATTTGGAGCCTCCTCTGTGCCTGGATTGAAGCAGATAACAGACCCTTCAGAATTTGGAGGACAAGTTTCTTTTTGGAGTTTGCAGGCATGGGAGCTTTTTACCTTCATGGTCCAGAATGCTGCTACTCAATTCATGTTCAATGTAAGAAAATACGGTAAATAGCAACATCAATTAGGGACAATGAAAAAGAAAATTTACACATGCAGTAAAGACAAATGTGAAAGAAAAATGGTTAAATTTAGAGTCCAAGTCATTCCTAAAACCACGTTTCACGACGTAAGTTGTCCATACTCAATTTGTTTGTATCAACGACTATATTGCTCATCCATCTCACTTCAACTGTGAATCTTGTATCTCTCAACCTGGTTCCTTTCTCCTGGGGAGAGGCCGGGAGATTTGAACATTTTAACTCTTATCTTCCATACCCATCCTCTACAGAGAGCATCCTCACGAATTAACTACAACATATTTGGACATAAATAAAACAGGCACCTCTATCTACTGTTGTTTTGCCCTCTTCCGTGCCAAAAAACGTTCCTTAGCTGCAGCCACTGCATCTTCGCTTCTTTTATGATGATCACTTTTTGGTTGCTGAGCTAGTGTCTCTTCAGCTAAAGCTTTTTCTTGTGCAGAAGCATCAGAAACTGGCTTTATATCCAAGGACTGGGAGCTTTCCTTTGAAGGAGTAGAAGTCTTGCCTTCATGCCCTTCATGCCCTTCATGCCCTTCATTTATCACAGAAGAATCTGTATGTGTATTTGTGGATGAGGAGCCTTTTTCTGATGTATCAGCATCCACTTTTTCTTCCCGCTTCCTCAACTTAGCCTCTATCCCTCCAAAAGCAACATTTTTTGAAAGATTGTAGTAGAAATCACTCAAATCACTCTTCTTTGTAACCTTTTAAATAAGAAAGTAAACATACATTAATATAATTAAAAAGGGCTTAATACAAAAAAGAACTACAAAACATAACAAGTTCTGATGAAATTAATGGCAGAGAAGCCAGTATAAACATTGATCTTCTTGAATGAGTTTCATTTAGCATGTTATATCAGAAATTATATTAGAATATGCTGTTCCTTGTTTTTTGACTATTTGCTTACTATTCGTGTGCTACAACTCCCAAAGGCAAATTCCGGGACCAAGATTCCAAAGTTTAGCTTGTACTTTGGACATTTAGCAGAGGCAGTGTATCAACATGTTAAATGAGATCATCATGGAAAAAAGAATCTAGGAGTGATGCAACAAAGGGTAAAAAAGTGAACCATCAAATAGCATTGATGCAGCAAGCAAAATAAGAGTGCGTTTGGTAGTGATTCTAGGAAGTATTTCTAACCTTTGTAACACTTGGAAATTTTCATCCTTCAAGTATTAAAAATGCTAAAAATACTTGTTATAATCACTGTCAAACACACAAGTTTTTGAGTATATGGATAGTAGTGTAAAGTAGAAAGCCATAATAAATTGCATCATCATAACAAAAATCTCTTAATTGTTTTCTTTTCTGATGAGTAATGTTTTCTTTTTCCTTTTTGCTGTTACATGAAATCAATCATGAAACCTCCACATTCGCTCCCCAACCCCTTGGAAGTTGGAACTACAGACAAGTTAACCTCCAGGTTTAAATTTATAGGACTTATTTCATAAGCCTTGTCTTAATTTGTAAGTTCAAGCCAACTACATGTGCAACATTACTTTTGCATAATTAAAATTGGTTAGTTTTGACTGAAGCAGTGCAATAATTTTGCCTCACTCTAGACAAAATTTTAAGCCCAATGTAACATACTAACATTCATTTCACATCATTAGCAAGGGTAATTGATAATAACTAATAAGGAATATTAATCACAAATATAGTAAGTGCAGTGCAGATGAAGGAAAGTAAAACATACATCGTCTTTCTCTTCTCGAAGTTCACGCAACCGCTCTTCCTCCAACCACTTTGCCTGCTCTGCAAGTTTCTTTTTGTAAGCACCTGTGATAAATTTGTCTTTGTCTGCATATAGGGCATCATCTTTGCTTCTCTCTTTAACAAGCTTTTTCTCATATATAATCTCATGTTCTCGCTCTCTTTGTTTTGCCTTTTCAATCAGCTTTTGGATATATTTGGGCTGCAATGGAAAATGAAGAAACTGATCAGAACCATACAAGAATCTCGAACAAATTGAACAGGAACAAACCTTTACAACTTAATTTTCTTTCAAAAAGGAAAAACAACAAAACAAATGAAATAAAAAATAAAAATAAAATAAAAACCATGAGCATTAATTCATTAGTAGCACTCTCAGTTCTGGTTGGATTATATCAATCTCATAGGTGAGAGTCTCATTTCCGGATTGAAGAACTTAGGTTTCAACTGAAGTTCTGAACTTAAACAGAGGAAGCAGCACATGCTTCAAACTTGCTTCGACCAAGATTTATGCTTGAAGTCAGTTGCTTTATGAACTACAGAGGTTAACCTACCACTTAGCGAAAAAGGTTAAGCTGTTAGGAAACATATATAAACAAGCCAGAGCTGTGATTCATAGAGGTTTGGGTTTAAGCCTCTGTTTATTTGCTCCCCTTTTTATTGTTTATCAATTTTGATACATATGTTTGTCTACCTCCCCATGTTGAATTGGAGCCACAAATAAGAGCATATTAGCTTGATATATATTGTTGACTTATGTTCTCATTATGTCCCACAAGTATAGACCCACTTAGGATGTTGGAGCAAAATCTCCACCAGATCTGTCCCAATCAGGGGCTCACCTAATGATAAAGCTTAAGTTTCATAAGAACAACTTATAGACCACATTGTCAAAGTTATAGCATTTTTTTTCCTTTTTTTCTTTCCCATGATAATGGGAATTTTACCCTGACAGCGAAGCCTTTATTCCAGCTGCAGCAAAGCAAACACTAGGTGATATGGTACTACCCTCTAGCCTACACCACTTAAATGCCAAGGAAGCTTGAACATGAACTAGAAGGCACTACTGCTGGGCTACACCTCAGGGGGCATCAAGGTTCTTGCATTTGAATTACAAATTTAACACATATTCATAATAAGTTTAAAGAAGAAACTTGCAACATGTTAAGACTAAAATTATATCATAGGTCCTTTGTAGGAAGTACATTGAAAACTGATTCTTGAGAAGGCTTATAAAGAAAATATTCTGATGGGAAAAACTAGGTGTTTTGTGCTTTCTACACTTTAACAAGCCCATATATGCATACTCTACTTCAGTGTCAGCTCAACAAGCATATACTCCCTAGTATAGCCATTTTGAATTTCCATCAGTTCCATGTTCTTACAAAGAACATTATGGTAAACAAACAGATAGGAGAGGTTCACCAGTTTACGTCCAAAAGCAGATAGGAGGGATTCTGGCTAGTTCATATTAAAAAGGAATTCTCATAGGCAAGTAGATAGAATGCTGTCAAGAAAAACAAGAAATCTGATCAATTCTGAAAACAACTTAAGCTATTGAAACAAGAGAAACAAGATAATGACCTAGCTATCACAGAAGCAGATGCAACAGGAAAAGGTGAATGCTGGTGGTGGTGAACAGAAACAAAAGTTGACATGTGTGATGTGCTGCAGGAGAAGCTTGTCTCTTGATGATAAAGCGATGCTTGCCATAGGCTCCTATTACCTATTCATACTTCCTATTACTACAATTTCATATTTTCAACTTCTCAGACAGTTTCAGAACTCAATGCATCAATTTTCAAACTTCAAACAGAATTGTTATCTATTTATTAATTCATCTCAAACAAAGAATAAATTAATAATAGATGCCTCTCATCTTTGGGATTTCTGAAAATTCAGACAATGTCAAAAGAAGGTGAGGGAGGAGAGTCAGAATAAACTCAACTTATTTCACCTTCATGATGCTCTGATTTCTGCACATTAAATGAAAGTGAGATTGCTCTATGCACTCATTCTCGCAACAAAACAGGGTTCTCAGATCCATAACTATGACAAACAAAAGGGGTCTGGGTTTGGAAGATGACAATAGAGACATTATACTAGAAGTAGTGGGATAAAATAGGAAACATGAACTACCAACTTAAGTTTTCATATGCCTTAAGAATATATTGTTGATAATAAATAGGAGCTAGACCACAAAGTAGCCCTCTCTCTCTCACACACACACAAAAAGTATTTCCCCCCACCTCCTCCCATTTGTTATATCAATTTGGATTTGGAGATAGAACATTTAAGCAATAATCCAAATATTTTTCCATGCATTCATAGTAGTCATTTAGTTATGCTTTTCAGAGGTATATGTAAGAACCACAAACATCAAGGTACCTTTCTCTCTTGGCGATCCTGTGCTAGAGGACGAATTGTTTTCTCCTTCATTTCTTCATAAACATCATCATAATCAAATGCTGTGGGATCCTCTTCCAAGGCTTTCTTATGCTGTTCCTCTATCTACAAAACAAAGTGTGGAAATCTAAAAATAAATAGTAGAAACATTAACGAGGTGAAAGCAGGAATTAAAAAATTGCTAAACAGATCACTACATCCTTGAGAGTCTTGTTTTTGCTGGCTTGGCGAGAAATCTCTCTCTCAATATCATCCTCATTCTCATCACAGAACCCAAGAGGAGGTGGAAGTGGAGGTCTTGTTGGCTGCTTCTTCTGCTGTGAGGGGGGAACCCTAAGTTGCAAGCCATACTTCTTCATTTCAAATTTTTCTTCCACTTCTGCAAAAAATAGAGTAGGATAAAAGCCATGATATGTGGATCATATATGTAAAACATTTCCCTTCTATAATTAAATAATGCAGAACTACAGTAAATATTATCAAATATATAAATATATATTGTAGCAGATGTGAAAAACAAATACAATGAAAAAGAAAAGTCACATAGCTATCTATATGTGATTTCTCTATACTACCTATATAAAAAAGTCACCTTTTTTAAGGAGGTGACCCTAGAAGTTTGCTATTTTCCCAGCAAAAAAGAAAAAGGGAAAAGGGGATCCCTAATGCCTCCTCTTGGTGTAAAAGATATTTCACACCTTCTGGCAATAGATAAATAATATTAAACAAAAAATCTACAAAAAGTCACACTTTTATACAAATCAATTGGCCAGGCAAGGCTGCATTAGGATTTTTAGCATCAAGGTTACAGTGAAAAAATCTAGCCCCATCAATGCAAAAGGAAGATGCTGAAAAGTTACTTCCAGTGCAGTTAAATCCTAGCTTCCTTGGACAGAATCTTAGAAAAATTCTCCTACATGCTAATCCAAGAAATCTGAAGTTCGTAGAAGATCTTCAGGAGCTTAAAAGGTGATCTTACATTCAATGCCTCTGATGTCTGAACCATACTTCCTTCAGATGTTTTCTTCAGCTTAACAGTTAATGAGAACTATCTATTCCAAAAGAATAATGAATACCTTGAGTATCATATTTAGAGAATTTTCAATGATTTGATGCATGAACATTTAAACCCAAAGCTTTTGTTAACTTCAGATCACTCCTCATTTGCTTCCGAATTCAACATATCAAAAGACTTCAATAACCATTACAAGTGGCTTGCTCCTCATTTCACCATTGGGAATAATCACATTTTCAGGATATTAATTATGGATTAATAATAACTCCCAATCCATAGCAGCAGTCTCCAAATGAAGACAACTTGACTTTAATAGTTGTGTAAAGTTACAATTGTTGGAGCTATATAACCCTCTGTTGAGGTGGCTGATAAGTGATACCCTCAACCATTAGCAGGCAATAGCTTCCTACAAGGATGTTGCTTTAATAAATAACTAATACAGCTAGAAAATTTTGCTATCCACTCTCAAATTAGAAGATGAGGACTAGTTAACTCAATCAGCATCAAAGGTTAAGCACCAACTCTCCACTTCACTAGATAGCATCAAAACCTACATTTCTTAAAGGCCACACAGACAAATTCTACTGCAAAATGCAAAAGCAAGCAAAAAGTTCTTCAAATAACTTAAAAGCCTACAGGCTGTTTCCTTATTCAATAATTTAAAGATCAAGCACACATGCAGCAGATTTGTACAATTCCAAAACTGGATCACCATGTAAGACTAACAGGGGAAGTCGAAATAACCAATACCTTTGGAACTAGGACATAAATCTTAGGATATCAATACATCAGAACTAATCATTTGTAATGCCAGACGCCTAGATTGTTGGAAATTGATTCCACATTAACTACATAATAAAACCACCATAAACTCCACACTAATGACTTATCCAGGACTCCAATATTCTACTAATCACATTAACAATATCAAAATCAACTGCATCACTAGAACCAAATCAGAACTATTGATCTATATATACCATGACTGAGAGCTCAAGCATCAAAGTCAAGAAGATCAAGCCTAGGTTGTTCACCCATATCATCACCACCCTTACAATAATCAAATCTTTGGTCCCAACTCAGGTTAGTGTACTAAATTAATAACATTGCTAAATGCATAAAATAATAAATTTTTTAGAAATTTTTAAAGGCCTAAGGAAATATAAATTAGGAATTGATGAAGTGCATCAAAAGATAACAAATAAAAATTCATAATACAGTATCAAGTAACTTTTTACAGTAAACAACGAGATGGAGGAGCGAGAAAGACCTAGAGAGAGAGTGTGTGCGAGAGATGGAGAAGAAAGCTGGGACCAGGGTGGGAGCAGGATCGCAGCGGGCTTCCTCCAGTCAGGGGTTCGGAGAAGGAGCTTTGGGGTTGAATCAAAAATTTTTGAGGTAGAGACAGAGAGAAAAAAAGGGAGGACGCAAATCTTCATTGTTGAAAGAAAGGGAGGTGTCTCCTCCTGGGTAAAGTTGGGACAGGCGAGTCTAGGGCCGCTCATGGAAGGCCTGACCTTCTGCATCAAGGATACGAGGAATGGACATTGGGAGAAATCTTGGCAAGAGAATGGGAGAGCCTTCTCTTTAACGCGCGGCGAAAACAAGGGGGGATGCTTCCTACGCCTGGGTGTCACGGATCGGGAAAAGAAAAGATTTAACATCTTTGTACCCAAAGGCAAAGGAACAAAAGGGGTTTGGGCCCTGTTGGTTGAGGTGTTGCGGGAAATAGAGCCTGGCTCAGATGGTCAGAAGAGTCAGCAAGTGAAGGAGAAGTGTTGGAGCCCCATGTTGGGAAAATCCTTCGCGGACGTGGTGAAACAGAAGCGCAGTTGCGAGGAGGTGGTGCGGGTAAAAATCGTTAATAAGCCATCAGGTGAAAGACTGGAGAAATTGGCTCAGTGCCTAGTCGGAAGCTGGGAACCGATGCTAGGAAGGGGTGAAGATCTGCGAAGCTGGGGGACCCAAATGTCAAAGTGGTGGGGATTGAAGGGCAACTTAGGCTTGGCCAAGTTGGAAGACGGCAAAGCCCTGTTGGAATTTGAGTTAAGAGCAGAGGCTGAGAAAGCCCTAAAAAATGGTGCCATATCGATCAGTGGCTGCGACGTGCGACTGGAGAAATGGAGCCAAAGGACGGGATGCGTGATGGAGGAAGAGAAGAAGAGAGAGGCTTGGGTGAGAATACTGGGCTTACCTATCTTCTTATGGGATCGGGACACCCTATGTAAGATAGGAGAGGGATGTGGGGAATTTTTGGACATTGACGCCAAAACGGTAAGGATGGAGGAGTTGCAGTGGGCTAGGATTCGGGTAAGGATCAAAGAAGATAGAATCCCTAGTATGGTGGATATATGGGTGGAAAACACGTGCTATTCGGTGGCCTTGTGGTGGGAAATCAGGCCGACGTTAAGAAAGTTGCAGGCCGCCGACAAAGGAAGAAACCTCGCAGCTGCTGGAGAGGGAGCGGGTGAGTTTCAGCCACGCGAGGGCAAGCGCGTGATGGAGGAGGAAGGGGGCTCAAGGCTCGAGACTCAGAAGCAGGTGGTGGATGGGATGTGGAGGCTGACAGCTGGGGCGGGGCAACCCATGGACTGTCCTCACGGGTCGGGTGGGTCGCATTTAGGGTTTCAGGGTATGGAGCGTAGACAAGGCGGCCCGTTAGTGCAGGGCCTCTTGGAGAGACCATGTGGGCCTGGGGGCATTACAATTCAGTCCCCTTTGGTGGATCATGTTGGGCCAAAAGAGAGGGTGGATTTTAGAAGGTCCATTATCTGGAAGCCCAAGGAAGGTGTTGGACCGGTGGTCGAAGGCCCATCGGTGGAGACCAATCTCCATTCTAATGTGGCCCAGACTTGTGGCCCAAGGTGCTCGATGAACCCAGCCCCTAATGATCCTTTGCTCAGGGAGGAAGATGACATGCGCAGGCTAAGTGGGGCAGAGCTCATCCAAAAAGAGAGATCGTCTACTGATCTTGCCTTGGCTGAGGAAGCGATGAGGTACGATAAGGTTTATGAGTGCCTGGTTTCTGGGACCCCCTCTTCTCTTTCTCCTTTTTTTGGTCGGACTCCAATGGGGGAGTATTGCGACCTTTCTAGGGATGGCAAAGAGCGTGATGAGGGAGAAAATCCGATCCAAATGATCATGGGATCGAAATCCCCTACGGGTGAGAATCCCGACTGTTGGGATTTGGTGGAGGTAAACAACAATACAACTGAAGATGGTGGAAAGGAGATGGCCTTAGACCAAATAGTACCACATGCATCTAGGGCAGAGGGGGAGCTTAGCTGGGAAAAGAGTGATCTGGCCAAGTTCAGCAATTTCTTGGGATTTTCGACAGAGGGTCTGGAGAAGGAAATTATGGATTTTTTGGTCAAAATTCGTAAGAGAAGGGAAAGAGTGCATAGTAAATCCCTATTGGAGAAAACAAAATTCGAGAGAGAACTGAGAAGGTTAGAGTGCTCCATTAACTATGAAGGGGGGAAGAAACAAAATGGTGGAGAGCAAGCAAGGGGGTGCCAGATTACGGAAGTCTAATGAAGCTACGAATCCTTAGCTGGAATGTTCGGGGAGCTAATGACAGCTCCAAGAGAAGGATTATTAAGGCAGTGATCAGGAGTCAGAGGGTGGATCTCCTTTGTCTTCAGGAGACCAAAATTCAGTCATTATCGGAGGGTCTGGTGAGAAGTTTGGGCGCTGGCAGGTGGTCTAAGTGGGTGGCATTGGATGCAGTGGGCTCTGCAGGAGGAATGTTGGTGTGTTGGGATAAAAGGTCGTTGGAGGTGATGGAGACGGAGGTGGGGAAGTTTTCTGTATCGTGTAGGTTTAGAAATGTGGAAAATGGGCTGACCTGGTTCTTTACTGGTGTGTACGGGCCCTTTTCGAAAGGTGACAGAGAATGCCTGTGGGAAGAGCTAGGGGCGATTAGAGGCCTGTGGGAAGATCTGTGGTGTTTAGGGGGTGACTTCAATGTCATTCTGTCCCAGAGGGAAAGGAATAGACAGGGAAGGCTGACTGGGGCTATGAGAATTTTTGCTCAAACCGTTGATGAATTAGAGTTGATGGATCTCCCTATGCAAGGGGGTGCTTTCACTTGGAGTGGGGGAAGGGATAACCAATCTTGGGCAAGGCTAGATAGATTTTTGGTGACTCAACAGTGGCTGGAGATGTTCAGTGGGGTCGCCCAATGTAGACTGCAGAGACCCACTTTTGACCATTTTCCTATTTTGCTGATGGGTGGTGGGTTGCGAAGAGGTCCTACTCCGTTCAGATTTGAGAACATGTGGTTGAAAGTGGACGGTTTTAAAGGTCTTCTACGGGAGTGGTGGCAGGGGATTGAGGTGAGAGGAAGGGCCAGTTTCAGGTTGGCCTCCAAACTGAAGTTACTAAAGCAAAGGATTAAGACCTGGAATAGGGAGGTGTTTGGAAGGCTGGAAGTTAACAAAACTTCTGCCCTCCAGCAAGTGGAATATTGGGACGGAGTGGAGAGTGAGAGGTGTCTCTCTTTAGCTGAAACTGAGCAGAAAAAGGAAGCCAAGGACGCCTTTCAAAAATGGGTGCTGTTGGAAGAAGTTCATTGGAGGCAGAAGTCAAGGGAGCTGTGGCTTAAGGAAGGGGATAGGAACACCGGCTATTTCCATCGGATGGCTAATGCCCATCGTAGGAACAATTCCCTGGACAGGATAATGATTAATGGTGAGTGGCTGACTGAGGATCAAGAGGTGAGGGAGGGGATTGTGAATGCCTTCCAGAATTTCTTATCAGAAGAACCGGGGTGGAGAGCGGACATTGAGGGGTTGCACCTAAATCAAATTACTCTTCGGGAAGCTGAAGACTTGGAGAAGCCTTTTACTGAGGAGGAAATCCACGGTGCCTTGATGGAGATGAGGGGAGATAAAGCTCCAGGGCCGGATGGATTCACAATGGCTTTTTGGCAAGAATGCTGGCCGTTTGTGAAGGAGGAGGTGGTGGATCTCTTTAAGGAATTCTTTGAGTATGGGTCGTTCTCCAAATGTCTCAACACTACCTTTCTGGTCCTCATCCCTAAGAAAGGAGGTGCTGAAGACTTAGGGGATTTCAGGCCCATTAGCTTGCTTGGGGGGTTATATAAAATCTTGGCCAAAGTCCTAGCCAATAGGCTAAAGAAGGTGCTTGATAGGGTCGTTTCGACAGATCAAAATGCTTTTGTGAGAGGGAGACAGATTCTAGATGCGTCTCTAGTGGCAAATGAGGTGATTGACTACTGGCACAAAAGGAAAGAGAAAGGGTTGATTTGCAAATTGGACATTGAAAAAGCCTATGATAGTTTAAACTGGGAGTTTTTGATGAAGGTGCTCCGGAAGATGGGATTTGGGTCGCGTTGGATGGATTGGATGTGGTGGTGTATATCCACGGCTAAATTTTCCATCTTAATCAACGGGGTGCCTGCTGGTTTCTTTCCAAATTCAAAGGGGTTGAGGCAAGGAGATCCCCTTTCTCCGTATCTCTTCATCTTGGGCATGGAAGTTCTTAGCACACTGTTTAGACGGGCCGGTGAGGGGGGTTTCCTTTCTGGCTGTAGGCTTCGGGGGAGAGGGGGTGTGGAGATGAACGTTTCGCACCTTCTCTTTGCTGATGATACAATCATTTTTTGCAAAGCGGAAAGAGAGCAAGTATCCAATCTAAGCTGGATCTTGGCGTGGTTTGAGGCGGCTTCGGGTCTCAGAATTAATCTTGCTAAGAGTGCCCTAATTCCTGTTGGGTAGGTGGATGAGTTGGAGGAGATGGCGGCTGAGTTAGGATGCAGATTGGGAGCATTGCCCACTGTCTATTTGGGGCTGCCCCTAGGAGCCCATCATAAAACTTCTTCTTCTTGGGATGGGGTGGAAGAGAGAATGAGAAGAAGATTAGCCCAATGGAAAAGGCAATACATCTCGAAGGGGGGGAGAATTACTCTTATCAAAAGCACTTTGGCCAGCATACCCATCTACTTTCTATCCCTAATACGTATCCCTACATCTGTCACAAAAAGGATTGAGAAAATCCAAAGAGATTTCCTTTGGGGGGGAGGAAGTTTGGAGAGGAAAGCTCATTTAATTAAGTGGAAGGTGGTTTGTAGCCCTAAGGAGGAGGGAGGTCTGGGCATCCGAAAAATAGATGTATTGAACAAAGCCTTGCTGGGCAAATGGGTGTGGAGATACGCCTATGAGAAGGAGAATCTATGGAAAAGGGTGATAGGGGTGAAATATGGTCAAGAGGGGGGTGGGTGGAGGACTAAGGACGTTTGTGGGCCTTATGGAGTGGGATTGTGGAAGGAGATCATGAAGGAAGCTGATTGGTGCTGGGAGAGTATTGTGTTTAAGGTAGGCAAGGGGACCAGAATCTTGTTTTGGACGGATAAGTGGTGCGGTAATGAGGCCCTTTCTCATATTTTCCCTCAACTGTTTACCTTGGCGGGTAATAGGAATGCCAAAGTAAGTGAAGTGTGGGACTCTAGCTTGGGTCAAGGAGGTTGGAATCTCATATTGGCTAGAGATTTCAATGATTGGGAGCTGGAACAGATTGAAAATATGTTGAATCTGCTGAAGGATTTCAGGACTTCGATTGAGGAGGATGCTGTGAGATGGAAAAGGGAAAGCAATGGTGTTTTCGGGGCTAAGGGTGCTTACAAAATTCTGGTGGGGTCATCAGCTTGTATCTTCCCGAACAGACGCATTTGGATGGTTAAGGTGCCAACAAAAGTATCTTTTTTTGCTTGGGAAGCTTCGTGGGGGAAGATCCTCACTTTGGATAAGCTTCAAAGAAGGGGGTGGCAACTCCCTAACCGGTGTTTTCTGTGTGGATGTGAAGAGGAAAGTGCGAATCATATTATGTTACATTGTACAGTGGTTAAGACTCTATGGGAGATCGCTCTCGCCATTTTTGGAGTCCAATGGGTGTTCTCAGAATCAGTTATAGAAGTGTTACTTAGTTGGCGGGGATCTTTTGTGGGGAAAAAAAGAAAAGACACCTGGAATTCCATTCCGTTGTGCATTTTTTGGACGGTTTGGAAGGAAAGGAATAGGTTAGCTTTTAGGGGGGGGTCTTTAGATATACAAAAATTCAAGAATTTTTTTGTATGTAATTTGTGGAGTTGGGCTAGGGTGTACATTGGTGAGGATACCTATTCTCTTTTAGGCTTTTTGGAGTGGCTCGCGGCCACTTGAGGGTGGGTGAGGCTCTCCCTCTTTTTTGTGTATACCCCCTGTATACATGCGGCTTTTTAGCCTTTTCTAATATATTCTGATCGTTTATCTATCAAAAAAAAAAAGTAACTTTTTACAACTTTTATTTCTCTTAATTCAACTCTTCTCAGAACCATCGCATACTTGAAACCTCTTTATCTTTTAAGGCATTAAGTTTTGACACCACATCTCTTTCTTTTATAAGTTTTTTTATCTTCCACAATTAATAATCATCTTTGCTTTTTTAGAATATCTTAGGCTTCTATGTATTAACTTTTGACCACATCTATTGTTTTTGGATTTATAAGTCATATACAAGTGTTGTGTAGTAGAAACATAATTTTTTTTTTAATTTGTCGAGCTGTAAATAGGCTATAATTGAGTTGTAAATAGAATAGGAGAATTATTTTAAAATCCCTTAAATTGAGGGATTCGGTTAGATAGTTTTCTGATTTAGGAATAAGTTAGTTTCCTAAAATGTCTCTTGTTTCCCATTTCTTCTCTTGTAATCTCTTATATTAACTGTGTGTATAGTCAATCTAATATATAGAACTTATTATTTTTCATCCCATATTTCGTATCATGGTATCAAAGCAATAGGTTTTTTAAACTTGGGCATCATTCTGGCCTTCATCGCCATTTTTTCTAGCCTTCATAGTTGGATTTTTTTTTATTCACGTTTTCTTTCTCTACTTTGTTTTGCTCTGTTTTTTGAAGGCAAAACAAAGTATTTCACGTGTTCTTTTACCAGCCTTCATTGCTGTTGGTTTTTTGTTTCGCGATTTGCCTTAATTCCCAAGAGATCAGGTTTTTCGTGGAAAATGTCAGAGGTTGCAGAGACGACTACTACAGCACAATCGGAGGAGATTGTTCGATCTCAACAAACATTCAGGCTGCGTATAGGCTAGATGGAAAAAATTACCTTAAATGGTCTCTTTTGTTCGCACTGTGCTAAAAGGGAAAGGGAAGATCAGTCATCTTATGTGTACAGGGCGGAAACCAGGAAATCCTCGTTTTGAAGCATGGGATGAAGACAATTCTATGATTATGGCGTGGCTGTGGAATTCTATGACTCCTGAGATTAGCGACACATGTATGTTCTTGGCTACAGCTAAGGATATTTGGGACGCAATCCAATAGACGTATTCAAAAGCTAGAGATGCGGCTCAAGTATATGAGGTTAAGGTGAAGACGATTGCTGCAAAATAGGGAAGTAAAACAGTTACTGAATATGTCAATCAATTGAAAGCTTTGTGGCAAGAACTTGATCATTATAGGGTGATAAAAACCAAATGTCCTAAGGATGCCGCTGTTCTAAAGGATTTCATTGAACAAGATAGATCTATGATTTTCTTGTTAGGCTTAACCCAGAATTTGATCAAGTGAGAATCCAGATTCTTGGCAAGCAGGAGGTTCTGTGCTTTAATGAGGTGGTGGCACTGATTCGAGGCAAGGAAAGCCGAAGGAGTGTTATGCTTGAACCACAAACCTTGGATGGATCAACCCTAGTTGCAAAAACAAAATATTCAGAGCAAGGAAATAATTATCTGCCTAAACACTTAGGTAGAAACAATCAGTGGAAGGAGAACAAGGACAATCTCTGGTGCACCTATTACAAGAAACCAAGGCACACAAAAGAGAAGTGTTGGAAGCTGAATGGTAAGCCACCAAGTCGTGAATAAGGAAACCGAGGAGGGCAGCAAAGGCATCAAGCACACATGGCAGAGCAGCCTAAAACTGAGGAAAATTCAGCAACAGACGGGTTTAATAGTGAAGAAATGGAGAAGCTGAGAAGCTTGTTGGGATCCCTTGACAAACCTACTAGAACTTGTTCTTTGGCTCTTTCAGGTACACCTTCATTCTCTTTTTGCATAAATGCCTCACACAGAGTTTATGATGGCTCTTGAATAATAGACTCCGGTGCCACAAACCATATGACCTCCAAATCTCAACTTTTCTATACCTATACCTCAAGCCCAAGTAACAAGAAAATTGTAGTGGCCAATGGCTCTTTAGCTACCGTTGCAGGTTTCGGAGACATATACATCACACTTACCCTTATTCTTAAAAATGTCTTCCATGTACCAAAATCGTCGGCCAACCTTGTTTCCATTCAAAAGCTTACCTATGATCTTAAATGTTATGCTATTTTCTTCCCTTCTTATTGTGTTTTTCAGGAACAAGGCTCGGGGAGGAGGATTGGACTTGCTAAGGAAAGGAATGGTCTTTACAACCTTGAATCATCTCAGAAAACTAGTAATAATTTGTCGTTGTCTTTTCTCAGTTCCTCAAATAAATAGACCATTTGGTCGTATCACCTACGTCTAGGTCATCCATCTTTTATGGTTTTAAAGGTCATGTTTCCTCATTTTTTCCAATGATTAGATATTTCTGAGTTTCATTGCGAAACTTGTAAATTGGCAAAACATACTCGTGTATCTTTTCCTATTAGCAATAAAAGAAGTTCTCATCCTTTTCATTTGATTCATAGTGACATATGGGGACCTTCGACTATACCTAATGTTTCTGGGGCTCATTGGTTTGTATCCTTAATTGATGACTGCACTCGGGTTACATGGATCTTTCTTCTTAAACAAAAATCTTATGTTAACATTGTTATACCTAATTTCCACTCAACGGTTCAAAACCAATTTGGGGTTAAAATAAAAGGCTTTAGGACAGACAATGCTAGAGATTACTTCAACCGGATTTTGTCACCCTATTTTCAATCACAGGGCATTCTCCATGACTCATCATGTGTTAATACACCCCAACAAAATGGGGTAGCCAAAAGAAAAAATGGGCATTTACTCAACACAACTCAAGTCTTACTCTTTCAAGGGAATGTTCCTAAGACCTATTGGGGGGAAGCTGTTCTTACTGCCACATACATGATAAATAGAATTCCCTCATGAGTGTTAGACAACAAAAGCCCCGTAGAGATACTTAAGAGTTTCCATCCACACTTCAGAACCTCAAATGGGCTCACTCCTAGGGTATTTGGATGCACTGCATTTGTTCATGTCCACAGCCAACATAGAGACAAGCTAGACCCCCAAGCCATAAAATGTGTCTTCCTTGGTTACTCATCCACTCAAAAAGGATACAAGTGTTACAATCCCTCAATCAGAAAATTTTACATCTTTGCAAATGTCACCTTCATAGAAAATAAACCTTTTTTCCCCAAGTCCTCTCTTCAGGGGGAGATTTCAATGATGGAAGATAGCCATTGTAAGTCCTTTGAACCTCTTGACCTTCTTCATGTCTCAACCCATGGTGATGAAGAACTTGAGTCATCCGAGCCAATCACCCCTAAGTCACCCAATTTTCCCAATGAACCCGTGTCATCCCCTGTTCCAGCCAGCGTCACTCGCAATTTTCCACAGTTTCCTAAGGTGTATTCAAGGGAAAAGGTCATTCTAGAACAAAAGCAGGTCCAAGAATCCAAGTCAGACCCTGGGAATCAAATCACGATAAGATCAGACCCACCTTTACATACACAACCTGGTGAAACTTCCACTGACTCAACAGACAACCTAGACCTACACCTTCCCATTGCTGTCAGAAAAGGCACCAGAGAATGCACTAACCGACCACTCTATCCACTATCACACTATGTGTCTCTTAAGCACCTATCACCAGCCTACAAGAATTTCATTGTGAGTCTAAACACCACTATCATCCCTAACATTGTTTCTGAGGCATTGACAAAAAGGGAATGGAAGGATGCTATGAGAGAGGAGATGAGTGCATTAGAAAAGAATAAAACATGGGAGATTGTTGAAAGACCGAAAGGGAAAAACATTGTTGATTGCAAGTGGATTTTCACACTGAAATATAAGACTGATGGATCTCTTGAGAGACATAAAGCAAGATTGGTAGCCAAAGGGTACACTCAAACTTATGGAGTTGATTATCAGGAGACTTTTGCTCCAGTTAGAAAAATGAATACTGTAAGAATCCTACTATCACTAGTCGCCCACTATAATTGGCAACTCTTACAGTATGATGTTAAGAATGCATTTCTTCATGGTGATTTAGATGAAGAGATTTACATGAACATCCCACCAGGATTTGAGGGAAACACAGGTAACAAGGTGTGCAAGCTGAAAAAGGCCCTTTATGGGCTAAAACAATCTCCTAGGGCTTGGTTTGGGAGATTTGCAAAAGTCATGAAAGAGTCTGGGTACAAACAAAGTCAAAGTGACCACACTCTCTTCATTAAGCACTCAATTGCAGGGGGAGTAACTGCTCTTATAGTCTATGTTGACGACATCATAGTGGTTGGAAATGATGAGAGAAAAAAGCATGAAGTGAAGCAGAGATTAACAACAGAGTTTGAGATAAAGGAACTAGGGAAACTGAAGTACTTCCTCGGTATTGAGGTGGCATATTCCACACAAAGGATCTTCATCTCTCAACAAAAGTATGTGACTGATTTATTGGCAGAAACAGGGAAGATTAGGTGTAAACCAGTCTCTACCCCAATGGATCCAAACCACAAGTTGGGAGAAGTTAAAGAAGAACCAATGGTGGATAAAAGAATGTACCAGAGGTTGGTTGGTAGGCTCATATACCTTGCTCACACTCGGCCAAACATCGCCTACTCGGTGAGCGTGATCAGTCAATTCATGCATGATCCAAGAGAACCTCATCTTCAAGCTACTTATAGGGTGTTGCATTACTTGAAAGGCAACCCCGAGAAAGGAATTTTGTTCAAGAAGAAGAATACTCTTGCTCTAGAAGCATATATCGACGCTGACTATGCAAGTTCCCTAGTGGATCGAAGATCAACTATAGGGTATTGTACTTTTCTTGGAGGTAATCTGATAACATAGAGAAATAAAAAAGTAGAATGTGGTAGCAAGGTTGTTTGCAGAATCAAAGTTTAGGGTCATTGCTCAAGGGTTGTGTGAACTACTTTGGATGAAGATTATTCTAGATGATTTGAGAATCAAGTGAGATGGTCCTATGAAGCTCTATTGTGACAACAAGTCAGCTATCAATATTGCTCATAACCCTATACAACCCGATAGGACAAAACATATTGAGATTGATAGGCATTTCATCAAAGAAAAATTGGAGGAAGCAGTAGTGTGTATATCTTATGTTCCATCAGAACATCAATTAGTTGATATCCTAACAAAATGGCTGAATAGTTCAATGTTTCACGATCTTGTATTCAAGTTGAGAATGGAAGACATCTATTCCTCGGTTGTAGGGGGAGTGTCGAGTTGTAAATAGGTTGTAATTGAGTTGTAAATAGAATAGGAGAATTATTTTAAAATCCCTTAAATTCAGGGATTCAATTAGATGGTTTTCTAATTTAGGAATAAGTTAGTTTCCTATTATGTCTCTTGTTTCCTATTTCTTCTCTTGTAATCTCCTATATAAACTGTGTGTATAGTCAATCTAATATATAGAACTTATTATTTTTCATCCCATATTCCGTATCATAATTTAATAAATATTAATTTCAATAAATTAATAACACCACTAAAATAATAATTTCTCTTAGTCTCAAGCATATTATTTTATGGAGGTTTTGCATAATAAGCCTTATAAACTAAATTATCTTTACCCCTCAATATTTCAAAGGAATTCATAACAATTACAAACTAAGCCTTCAACCCAAACACCATGACTAACCCCACTTTGAAACTCTCTATATAATCTAAATTTTCCTTATCTTCTTTAATCCTTCAAGAAAAATCATGACAATACCATAGATTACCTTGTCAAAACAATTCAAAAACCTCATGTTAAAAGTTAGAAATGCCACTTTATCCTGATAAAAACATCTCCCTGTTCTAGCCACTTCCATCCAAATTCCTCCATAGAGAATGCAGCTCCATAGTCCAATCTGTTGCATTTACTTCCTAACCATGCCAACCTCCATTGTTTTTACTAATGCTTGTGACCCTTTTTTTCCCTCCAGAAATCGAAGAGTTATTGAAAGCTACAGGAAGCAAGTAGAAGGAACGATAAAGTCTTCTTCACTTAATGTCTAACACCATAATACTTTTACTTCATAACCCATAATCATATTAATTCACCACAGACCTGTATAAAAAACAATTCCATTTTTGTAATGCCCTCTACATAAAATTCTTGACTGAGAAGCTTCATTCTGAAAAACTGGGTTTAAACAGAATAACTTTCTACCACAACTCATTAACAACTAAACAGAGCAGCATAATCACATCACACCAATTACACTTTGTCCCACTATTTCCCTGCAGGCAGCAACCAAACAGAGGAGAATCCTGTACCCAAATTCAAAATTACACAAATGATGGTGGATTAAAATTGTCAATATAAATCATCTCAAATAAATAATGTAAATGTATACTATATATAAAAGTATGAAAAGTTTGTAGACTTTTTTCTTCTTAAAGTAATCCTACTAAATCACTTATTTCATTTTATATTTCACATCTTTATTGCTCAACTATAACAATCATTAATAAATTCACTTTCAATATCATATAAATTCACCTTTTTATTATTTAGCATTATAACCAATAAAATTAAATTCATTTTATTTATTTTTGCACTTTAAAGTTCTTTTTTGCTTTTTCTGAAATAAGAATTTTGATTTTCATTTTTATTTATTTATTTATTTACTTATTGTTGCTCTTCTTTTTCTTCCAAAGGCTTTCATTTGCACTGGGATTCATTTATAGCATAGTGGTTATCATTTATGTTTCCATGGTAAAAGTAGTGAACGTATGTTCAAGCCAAATCTTTTTAATACATAATTGTAGAAGACAGTGTTCCTAGATAATTAATTTTATAAAATTTCTAACTTGAGCTAGTCCAGAACGAAATCCTAGAATTCAAAATTTTCAAGAAGGTGTCAATGACATTGACAGGTTAAAAGCATTCAAAGAGAAACCATAGCCTTCTATTTGGTTTCCAAGAAAATAGAGCAATAAAAGAAAACAACTTATTTCTCATCTTCCGCTTCCAATAAAAGAAAAAGCCCCACAGCACCGAGTAAGTAGATTGGCCTGTTTTTGTATTCCCAAATCATCGTTGCTGAAAATTTTATGATTCAAATCATTGTTGGTGAAAATTTTGCCACATAAAATTCCAATTACTTTTTTCATATTTTATCTGTATCTAAACTAAACCTAATTTTGTACAAGAAAACATTCCCAAATAGAAAAGATCGTTAATCTAACGAAAATCTCAGTTTGAGCTGCAATCCAAACGGGCAATAGTTCCACGGCTGTTCAAAGAGAAACCCTAGAATTGAAAACTTACAGCAATAGCATATCCAACTTATAAAGCACTCAGAGTGAAATCCGGCTCACCGTTTGCTTAACAAGAAAAATGCAGAAAAATAAAAGAAAACCACGTTTAAATTACTTTGTTATCTCTCTCACTTTCTTTCCTGCCAAAAATCCAAAAGAAATGATAATAATAATAATAATTTGAAAAATTAAAAAACTCAGATGAACTAAGCCAACAGTCTTATGAGTTTAAGGTAAAGTGCAATTTTCTGTGTTCTGGAACCCTAGATGGTGAAAATTTTACGATCCAAAATTTTCTTTCATTTTCTCATTTTGATCGTATCTAACATAGAAATCCATAGGATGAATTGGGAATAGAGATTGGAACAGCACCTTGCACTCAGATATCCACCGAGAAGCAGCCTTTGGATGAGAGATTAATTGACTGTTGCTTGTGTAACCAGAGGTTGAACGCCTCTGTCGAAAAGTGAACGACTACCTTCAACTCACAGATCGACCGAAACGGAGCGTTTGGACTTTGGAGAAGGGATGATCGGATTCTTTTTCATCAACAGATATTGGATTTGAGGCTCCGTGAGTCAGTCGGGGAATACTGGGCTGTGCATAGGCCGGTCCAATTTTTGAACTACTGGGCTGAAGCCCCCGCCAGATTTTTGATAAATTTAGGTTATGTTTGGTTCAAAAATACTAAGCAAAAAAAATATATAAAAGAAAACAATTTTTTTATGTTTGGTGGTCTGAAAAATATAAAAATAAAATATAATATAATTAAAATTAATTAAAAAGTAATATATTTTTAAATTATTTAATTTTTATATTAATGAGTTAAAATAAATAAAATGAGTTTGAAGTAATAAAAACAAATAATTTATCGATTTTTAGTCTATTTTTTATTTTCCTTTATTTTTTCTTTCCTTCTACTATATTTTTCCTCAAATTTTCTGAAACCAAACATAGCCTTAGGTAAATTATAAAAGATAATTATTTGTAAAAATGAGTAATTTCAAAATTATTGATAGAAAGATTAATGGCACTTTGTATGATTGTATCCCATAAGCTTCACAAAAATGACATGACTTCAGTCCATTATTCTAGTTTCCAATACACAAGTTCAATTCATTATGTTGAAGTTGTGTCTTCAAAATATGATTACAATCCGTAAGTGGCACTTTTTAAAAAAAAATGTTCTTTTAAAAGAAATTATTAAAAGACAATTATTTAAAAAATAAATATAAAAATATTGTATTTCTTATCATTTCTTTTATTTTTACATTAAACCCATCTTTTTAAAAGATGATTTCACTTTTTATATTGAACTCGTCATTTTTAGAAAAATGAGTTCATTTTTTATATTGAATTTGTCTTTTTAAAAGATAAGTTCATTTTTTGTACTGATTTTATCTTTTCAAAAGATGAGTTTTTTTAATAGACTAGTTCACTTTTTTTTTTTTATCTTTTCAAAAGATGAGTTCTTTTAATAGACTAGTTCACTTTTTTTTTTTTTACGTTGAACTTGTCTTCTGTAAAGACAAGTTTCATTTTTATATTGAACTCATCTCTTCAAAAAATAATTCTACTTTGAAATTAAAAAATATCATAATTTTATAATTATTTTTTATGTTAAGTTTTTGTATTCAAAACATGTCTTTACCATAAGGTATTGTATCCAAAACATGTCTTTCCGTTATTACCATGAGATATTGTATCCACGACTTGACTTCAATTCAATTTTTTTTCTTTTATCCACTTTTTTCAAAAATATTATTTTATTTAAATTAATTATTTTTTATTTATTTTCATGTTTTTCTATTTTTACTTTGTTCTATCTTTTCTAGGTTTTAAAATTTTTAGCTTTTTAAAAATTATTTTATTTATATGAAATGTAAAAAGCACTGCCAAGGATTGTTTATAAAGGATTATTTTGGGAGATTATCATATATTATTGAATCAAAAAATAAATAAATAAAGCAATTAAATATAAATAAACATAAAATAAATAAATAATTTTGAAAATAAATAAACTAAGTTATTTATAGAAAGGCATCGTCTTTAATTTTTTTTATGATTTTATATAAATTTGGATAGTTTAATAAAATTTGAAAAAAATGTAAAAAAAAAATAAATTTCATGTGGTCCATATATTGATTTTTTTTTTTTATAAGAATAAGTTTTCTTATTGATAAAGAAATGTGTAATGAATATATACATATTCTTTGTAATAAATAATTATTTTTAAAAACAACTTTAAAAAATTAAATAAAAACAATTAAAAGATATTTTTTGAAAACATTTTGTTTTCTAATTGTGGAACATAATTTTTTATTTTTTAAATTATTTTGAAGAAAAAAATTATTTTTAAAAATAGCTACCAAATAGGGTGATAGTTACTATTTGTTTTAATGGTTTTACTTTAATAGAATTGGGTCCACAACTCTAATTTATAGCATAGCTTATTGAACGCAAATGTTAAGTTTATGTGTTAATTAACACAAGGTAATCACCCACCAGGACTGATGTTAGTCTTTTTTACAAATTTTTTAAAAATGAGTACTAGAAATAAGTCAAACGATAATATAAACAATAAATATAAAAAGAGAAAGGAAAGGGGATTACAAATCTCTATTTATAATGGTTTGACTCAATCCCGGTATACATCCCATTTCCTCTTACTTTGATACCAAACTTGAAATTCTACTATACTAAGACTTCTAAACTAAGTTTTCAAACTTAATACTTGAATTCTCGGTTTCAAGGGACCCTCAACAATTTCCTTTAAGAAATACCTTGTTCTTTAAAAAACCTTAAGTTATAACCCATATGTTTTTGGAAGGTTTACTATTTTTTGTGATGATATCATTCCTTCAAATTATTCAAAAAGATGAAAGGAAGGTACTCACTTTTAATCATTATTAACGTGAGTACAAACTAATAATAAAGTTTTGGCACAATCTTCCAGAGACGTGTTATTTCCTTCTTTGATGGTTATCTTAAGATTCATTACATCTAAATAAATTTTATTATCCCAAATTCAAGATAAAGTAGGTTTTGCTCAAAATATTAAAGGCAATGTACACAAACTTCATAATATTTGACATTTTCTGAAATTTATATATAGAATAATTCAATTAGAATTATATTTCAATTTTTTTAAAAAACTATAAATAAATGAATAAATCTATTTAATAATAAAAATATAACAATTTAAGATTCCCTTATAGTTTATTGCCATAGTATTATTATAAGCATGCTAAAAAAAAGTGTGTAACATTAGGTGGTATTCACACAATAAAAATCGAGAAATGATGATTTTCATAACTTTTGACTATGGATTGTTTTTATATATTTTATTATAACAAAAATGTAAATAACTTCAAGTTATGAAATAATATTTATATAGCTTTTAACTATATAAATTTTATAAAATTTTACAAGTATCTAATTGATAATTTTGTTTTGTATAACTTTCAATTATATGATTGTAGACTCCCATTTTGGGGCTCATTTTTTTTCTTGCACTTTCTACAGCTCATTTTTGCCAGGTGCTAGGATTGGAGACGACCACGTGTCGCTTGTGGTTAGCTGTTGGAGAATCATGTTAGTGGTTTGGAGAAGCAATGGGGAAATGACACCTGTTATGGAAGATTCTGAGGGGGAGCGTAGGCTATTAGAGAGAGTGTGGGAGGTCGTTAGAATCGAGGAGATATTTTGTTGTCGGAGTATTTTGAGAGGCAAGTTAGAGGGTGACAAAGGGTAATAAGAGTAGCTTGGAGAGAAAGTTAGGAAGAGAGGGGAGGAACGTAGAAGTATTTTCTGGGTTTTTTTCTCTAAAGGTGGTCACGGGGAGGTTGCAAAGGAGTGTAGGTCTTTTGGGCAAGAGAATAAGAACATAAGGGAGGTTTGAGAGATGAGAGAACCAGAGTGAGAGGTGCAGGGTTTAGAGAGAGCTTGAGGAGGATAGCTGGAGGAAGAAGAATGTTGAGAGGAGAGATAGGTGTCTACAGCAGCAAAGATAACAGGAGTTGAAATAAAGAAGAGAACTAGAGAAATTGAAAAAGAAGCTGGAGAGGAGCATTTTCAGGTATGTTTATTATCTATCTCCATTATTCTCTTGCTATTCGCTCTCCTTTGTTTATTGTTGGGTATTATTTAGCTATTTGTGTGTGGATATCATATGGCTACTCTTGTTGATTTCTGTGTTTCCACTGGATTCACTATGACTGTATATCCATATGTTGCTTCTTTGTTTGTGTTTAGAGAAATAATATGAATTTGGTCCAACTTTGTTGTGTGATGTCTGAAGGTCACTCTCCTATCATTTCACCCTAAATCCATTCTCTCTCCCACTAGCTTGTAAGCCTGTTGATAACACATGAAACCAAGCTTTGCTTAATAAACTCTCATTTCACCAACTCCTGCTCTGTTTTATCAGTTTTCCTCTCTATACTTCTCTATTATTTTGGTGTTTGTCTGTGGTGTGCTTTGGTTGGTGCATCTTCATCTGAGAGTGCAAACCCAGGGAGTGAAAGCTGTGATTATAAAGGCTTGGTCTCTAAAGAGTACTCGATGAGCATTTTGAGTAGCTTGAGCCTGGTTTAGCATCTTGCATCAAGGTTGGAGATCATAACCGAGTAGCTATGCTTCAAAATATCATAGAGACTTTAAAGTGTGGTCCATAGAGGGTTTCGAAATATGCATCATGTCTGCTTTATCTATTTCGTGCCACCCATTCACCATCTATCGTATCATTACTCCCATGTGCTAGTTATCCCTTGATACAATGGAGAAGTTGAAAATGGTGTTGAACCTACCACAAAGGACAACTAGTTGGCCTTTTGGACAGGGAAAGCTATGGTCTCTTGCTACGCTCAAGAATGGGGATTATCATGAAGGGTTGAGAATTTTCCAAAGAATGCTGAGTGAAATATATGAGCCTGATGAAATTACTTTGGGCATTGTACTCTCTCTTTGCAGTTTTTAATGGCCCACTTGATATCCTCAATGAGCATAATCAAGGACCCATTTGCTAAATCTTTGGCTTGGAGAATCCAGTGCCTTTCTGTACAGATTGGAACATCTAGAAGTTGCATAACGAACAACTATATGAAACCAGTGATATGAAATAACAACAATCTAGTGGTTCATCCTCACTGTTCTGGCAATTTTTATTTAGAATGGAGACGCACATATCCCCTATTGGAGGAGGATCTGGTTGTGTACTCTGAAGTCCAGGGAATGACAGAGTTGAAGATAGAAATGATAAGAAGGTTCTGTTGAGTTCAAAACTGAGCTGAGTTGGTCTGATGTATTCGATCCTATCTCTACCGTCACATCTTTGTTCCAGGTGGTGTTACATGAATGGTCAACATGCAGTTGACAAACCCGTGGTTCTAGGGCATGGTTAATGAGTTTGTGTACCAGCTTCAGAGCTTTTGCTAGTGCAGGGTCAAGAAGAAGAACAGGGCGGAGCATGAGATTGCCTTTTTGAGGCAGTATGATCTGTAGGGAATTAAACCGAATTCCCAACCCGTGAGAAACAAAAAATTAGAGAAAACACACGCCAAAAAAGAATAATCACACGCACAAGACAATATTTACGTGGTTCGGCAATTTGCCTACGTCCACGGAGTTGCAGGGATATCACTATTATCAGGGAAGAATACAGAGTACAACTGAGCGGTTACAATATTCTCTATATATATATAGCACGGCAACCCTACCATACTAAAAAACCCTAATTACAAAAGCTGGTTCCACAATGGGCTAAACGGGCCCAACAGGCCTCAATAAATCTCCCATTAAAAAAGCCATGCAATATTATTCGGGTCGGGTCGTCAAACCAGATCAAACAAAACTAGGCTCCACAAAGCCCAACAAATCTCCCACTTGGAGACTAGTCCAATCACCAACATCAAACCGCTATCCTCCAAGAAACGATCCCTCATCCCTACAACTCATCCTCCTGTCCTCAAGCTAGAAGACCAATTGAAGCTGCGCACAGCTTCAACTTCTCAATAGTGACACCCTTAGTCAACATGTCTGCAGGGTTCTTAGATCCACAAATCTTCTCAAGTATTACCAATTTATCCTCAACAAGATAACGGATAAAGTGGTATTTTGTTTGTATATGTTTCGACTTTGAATGAAAAGCCGAATTTTTGGCAAGAAAAATTGCACTCTGACTGTCACTGTGTAGAATGCCCATCTCCTGCTTCTTACCCAATTCATCTAAGAAACCATGTAGCCAAATCATCTCCTTTCCAACTTCAGTTGCTGCAACATACTCAGCTTCTGTAGTAGACAAAGTAACAATCTTCTGTAGATTTGAAGTCCATGATATAGCTGTACCACCTAGAGTAAAAACAAACCCAGTAGTACTTTTTCTACTATCAATATCACCAGCAAAATCAGCATCTACATAACCCTGCAGTTTCAAACTTGCACCTGTGAAGCAAAGACATGTATCTAATGAACCCTTCAGATATCTTAAAATCCACTTGACTGCCTCCCAATGCTGCTTTCCAGGCCTACTCATGAATCTGCTCACAACTCCCACTGCATGTGCAATGTCTGGTCTTGTACACACCATAGCATACATCAAGCTGTCAATAGCTGAGGCATAGGGCACCTTGCTCATATGGTCCCTTTCTTCTTCTGTTTTTGGTGACTGTTCTTTGCTTAGTTTGAAATGACTACCCAAGGGTGTGCTCACTGGTTTAGCTTCATTCATGTTGAACCTGCTGAGAACTTTCTTCACATACTCTGACTGTGAAAGCTTCAATGTACCATTAGCCTTGTCTCTAATGATTCTCATACCAAGGATTTGCTTTGCAGCTCCCAAATCCTTCATTGCAAACTGTTTGGACAATTACTTCTTCAGATTATTAATCTTCTCAATGTCAGACCCTGCAATAAGCATATCATCCACATACAATAGTAATATGATATAAGAATTGTCAAAGGTTAAAATAGAAACAGTGATCAGCTTCACATCTCTTGAACCCAATTCTATGCATAAAATTGTCAAACTTCTTGTACCACTGTCTAGGAGCTTGTTTAAGGCCATACAAGCTCTTTCTCAGTTTGCAGACTAGATTCTCTTGTCCCTGAACAATGAACCCTTCTGGTTGAATCATGTAAAGGTCTTCCTCCAAGTCACCATGAAGGAATGCTATCTTCACATCTAACTGCTCAAGATGTAAGTTTTCTGCGGCCACCATTCCAAGTACAAGTCTAATTGTTGACATCTTCACAACTGGAGAAAATATCTCTGTGTAGTCAATGCCCTCCTTCTGCTGGAACCCTTTAACAACTAATCTGGCCTTGTAACGTTTGCTACCATCATGCTCATTCTTTATTCTGTATACCCACTTGTTGTGCAAAGCCTTCTTTCCTACTGGCAATTCAGTCAGTTGCCATGTCTAATTCCCCAACAGGGAATCCATCTCATCCTTCATGGCTAACTCCCACTTGCTTGAATTCTCATCTTGCAAGGCTTCATCATAACACTCTGGCTCACCACCATCAGTCAACAGGAGATAATTTAAAACAGGTGAATAACGCTGCGGAGGTCTAGTGTTCCTAGAAGATCTGCGAACTTCAACTATAGGTGTACTCAGATCTACCTGTGAATTTACATTCTCCTTATCTTCTTCACCCCCTTTTTGGACAGTACTTTCAGTCAATTCATCTAAGTTGACAAACTCAGATTTCTTTTGATCTATCTCTGTAACATCTGACGTTACAGTTGACCTATCCTTGTACATAACCTGTTCATTAAATATCACATTTCTACTTCTGATGATTTTCCTGTTTTGTTCATCCCAAAACCTATAGCCAAATTTCTCATCACCATAGCCAATGAAAAAACATATTTTTGACTTTGCATCAAGTTTACTACGAGCATCAGAATCAATATGAACATAAGAAACACAACCAAAAACTTTTAAATGTGAAAACTTCACCTCTTTACCGCTCCAAACCTCCTCAGGAAGTCTGAACTCCATGGGAACTGATGGTCCTCGGTTTATCAGGTAAGCTGCAGTGCTAACAGCATCAGCCCAAAAAGTTTTTGGTAGTCCAGCATGCAACCTCATACTTCTAGCACGCTCATTGAGAGTTCTATTCATGCGCTCAGCCACACCATTCTGTTGTGGTGTCCCAGGAATGGTCTTCTCCATCCTAATTCCCTGTGCAGCACAATACTCACTGAATCCTCCATCTATGTACTCTCCTCCATTATCTGACCTCAAACATTTTACTTTCAAACCTGTTTCTGTCTCAACCATGGCCTTCCACTTCTTAAAAGTTACAAATACATCAGATTTATTTTTCAGAAAATAAACCCATACCTTTCTACTTGAGTCATCAATAAAGGTGATGTAGTACCTTGAACCTCCTAGGGATGCAACCGGAGAAGGCCCCCACAAATCAGTGTGTACTAGTTCCAATTTTTCAGCCTTCGGTGTCCTGCCAGTTTTCAAGAAGCTCACCTTTTTTTGCTTTCCTAAGATGCAACTTTCACACATGTCAAAATCAATGGACTTCAATTCTGGTAGTTTTCCTTTTGACAGCAACATCTTCATCCCTTTCTCACTCATGTGACCAAGTCTACGGTGCCATAGGCTTGTATCAGTACTTGCATCAGCAACTGCAATTGTGTCTCTTGGACATGAGGTCATATACAGAGTGCCAGTCTTCTTTCCACGAGCCAATACCCTAGCTCCCTTTGTAACCTTCCAAGTACCACCAACAAATAGTATTGCATGTCCTTCATCATCAAGTTGTCCAACAGAAATCAGATTCCTCCTCAGGTCAGGAATATGTCGAACCTTCTCCAGTAACCAAACAGACCCATTGGGCAACGATATCCGGACATCTCCCAGACCCACAACATCCAAGGCTGAACCATCAGCCAAATATACCTTACCAAAATCACCTGCAACATAATTCTGTATGATTTCTCGGTGTGGAGTGGTATGAAACGAAGCTCCTGAATCCAAAACCCAATCATCAAGTGGACTGTCTACTGCAAGAAGTAATGCATCCTGTACCTCTTCTGTTACAGCATTAGCAGAATCATCTTCATTCTTCTTCTTAGGGCTTTTGCATTGCCTTTTAAAGTGACCTGTTTTCCCACAATTCCAACATTGTACTTGTTGGCCTGATCTAGATTTGCTTCTGTTCCGATTAGAATTTCTGGAATTTGATCTACCCTGATTTGAATTTCTGTTATTACCTCTGCCTCTTGTCTCAAGGTTTAGGGCAGAACCAGATCCTGAGGTTTCACCTGCATCTCTTCGGCGAATCTCCTCAGCCAGAATTAAATCTCGTATATCATTGTACTTGAGCTTTTCCTTTCCTGTAGAATTGCTTACTGCCATCCTCATTGCCTCCCAACTGTTTGGCAAAGAAGCCAAGACAATCAGAGCACGAATCTCATCATCAAAATCAATTTCTACAGACGACAATTGATTTGTGATTGTATTAAATTCATTCAGATGTTGTGCTACTGATGCATTCTCTGCCATCTTCAAATTGAACAATTTCTTCATCAGATGCACCTTATTGTTTGCGGATGGATTTTCATACATACCGGACAAAGCCTTCATCAAATCTGCTGTGGTCTTCTCCTTTACAACATTGTGTGCAACAGACCTAGACAGAGTTAACCTAATAACTCCTAGAACCTGTCTGTCAAGAAGCGCCCATTCCTCAGCCTTCATACTCTCAGGTTTTGTCCCCAAAAGAGGTAGATGCAATTTCCTCCCATAGAGATAATCTTCAATCTGCATCCTCCAATACGCAAAGTCTGTGCCATCAAACTTTTCTATTCCAGACGCCTTTCCTGCTTCCTCTGCCATTGCTCCCACTCAAACCTAACCCTAGGCTCTGATACCAGTTGTAGGGAATTAAACCGAATTCCCAACCCGTGAGAAACAAAAAATTAGAGAAAACACACGCCAAAAAAAAATAATCACACGCACAAGACAATATTTACGTGGTTCGGCAATTTGCCTACGTCCACGGAGTTGCAGGGATATCACTATTATCAGGGAAGAATACAGAGTACAACTGAGCGGTTACAATATTCTCTATATATATATAGCACGGCAACCCTACCATACTAAAAAACCCTAATTACAAAAGCTGGTTCCACAATGGGCTAAACGGGCCCAACAGGCCTCAATAAATCTCCCATTAAAAAAGCCATGCAATATTATTCGGGTCGGGTCGTCAAACCAGATCAAACAAAACTAGGCTCCACAAAGCCCAACATGATCAGCCTTGGAACGTGTATGGTGCGCTAAACTTCAAGAAGCACTGGCAGAACTATGTCAAGACCTGGTTCAACTTGTTGAACCTCAAAATAGTCTCAAAACTAACTACCAAACTCCACCAGAAAACTCCTCATCTGCACCAGATAACGGTCTCGTTTGTTATTCTGTTATGGCTTAACTAATGTACTTATAATTTGTTAGTTAGTTATCTCATCTTCAAGATGTGTATAAATAGGTTGTAATAGTGTAGAAAATGATATGGAATGATAAGAAACCTTCCTGCAAAATCCCGTTTCTTATATGGTATCAGAGTCATCGTCCATACTCATCACCCAGATTTTCTTTGTCAAGCAAGCAAGCAATAGAATCGCGGAATAATGGAAGAAAACAATCACACAAGAACAAACACAAGATTTATGTGGTTCGATCAAAGTGATCTACGTCCACGGGCAGAGAGCGAGTAATTCTATTTCACTATTGAAAGACGACTCATGCACCTTCCGGTCACTTTTTACGTTTTCCCAAGCCACCTATTTATAGAGTTTACAAGAGTTCTAGTTATCATATACCAACCCTAACCCTAAAACCCATTTAACAATAAGACTCGGCCCATTTAGCCTTAGCCCATGTTTTACAAGGATAGCTTCAACATATTACAAAGAAAAAATCAATTCAACTCAACATTCTTTTAGCTAATTCCATGGCCAATTCCATCCAAAGTTCCAATCCGCAACAATTCCATGGTCCAGAAGTCATCTCATCACAGCAGCCTAACACGATTCAGTCACTGCACATGCTGAATCATCATCTTCCTGTTAAGCTGGATAGAAACAACTACGTTCTTTGGAAAACTCAAATAGAGAATGTCATATATGCAAATGGATTCGATGAACACATTGAAGGACTCAAACCTTGTCCTCCCCAGATGATTGCAACAAGTGAAGTTAACCCGGATTTTCTCACCTGGCGGCGTTTCGATCGCATGATCCTGAGTTGGATCTTTTCTTCTCTTACTCTCGAGATTATGGGACAGATAATTGGATACCAAACATCCAATACAGCTTGGGTAGCTCTTGAGAAAACCTTCTCAACTTCATCCAAAGCCAGAATAATGCAACTCAGACTTGCATTTCAAACAACCCGGAAAGGATCTCTACCCATCATGGAATATATCCTAAAAATGAAGACAATCACATATAGTCTTGCTGCCATTGGAGAACTTGGGGTGAATGTGATCAAATCTTGCAACTTCTTGCTGGTCTCGAAGCTGATTATAATCCTATTGTAGCTTCTTTAACAGCTCGTGAAGATGATCTTACACTATATTCAGTACATAGCATTTTGCTCTCACATGAACAAAGACTTCATTTCCAAAATTCTACAGCAGAAGATGAAGTCATTTTAGCACATATAACTACTCAAGATCATCCTCAACCATCCAGAAAATACCATACTAGGAAACCTAGCTCTTCTTTTAATAGTCAGAATTCATTTCATCACCAGCAATACAGAAGACGTTCGAATGCTCATGGACAAAATCAACGCACACATCAATCTGGTGGTAGACCCCAAAGCCAACTTTGTGGCAAATATGGGCATACAGTAATTTCTTGTTATCATAGATTTGACATTAATTTACAAGGACCAGATATCTTACCTACAAACCCTACCAAAGCTCCATTAAATGTACCAGTCAACACCAACAAAATGCAAGCAATGGTAGCTTCACTTTCTTCAGCCTTCAATGATTCCTGGTTTCTTGACACCGCCGCCACTCATCATCTATCCCACAATGAGGGTCAACTCTCCAACATACAACCCTATCAAGGCAAGGACCAAGTCACGGTTGGAAACGGTAAGCAATTGCCCATCTCCAGTATTGGTTCCAAATACTTTCATTCCTCTCAGAAATCTTTTCAATTTCAAGATGTCTTTCATGTTCTTCAACTCACCACAAACCTTATCAGTGTGTCTAAGTTTTGTACTGACAACAACTCTTTTTTTGAATTTCATCCCAATATCTATCTCATTAAGGATAAAACTACAAAGCAAATTCTCCACCAAGGCACAATTGAACGAGGTCTATACAAGTTTCCTAGCACTCCTTGTCACGATTCAGTAACATCTTCATACAGTCACTCGGCGTTTATTGCTCAACCAAAAAATGAATTCTCCAAGTGGCATAACAGACTTGGACATCCAACTCCACTAATCTTGAAACAAATTCTTGCTTCTTGTAATATTCCTTGTAATACAAATACAAAACAAATTTTTTGTGCATGTCAGTTGGCCAAAAGCCACAAGCTATCTTTCTCTTCATCTACCTCTAGGGTTTCTCATCCTCTTGCACTAGTTCACTCAGATTTATGGGGTCCTGCTCCCATCCTTTCCACAACAGGTGCTCGTTATTTTCTTCTATTTGTAGATGATTTTTCAAGATTTACTTGGATATATGTTTTGCATTCTAAAGATCAAGTGTCTTCTACATTTCTTAAATTTAAAGCTTTAGTTGAAACTCAATTCAACATATCCATTAAAAACCTCCAATCTGACAATGGAGGAGAATTCAAAGCTCTTGCTCCTCATCTTGCTAAACATGGGATTCATCATCGATTCTCATGCCCATACACTCCGGAACAAAATGGATGGGTTGAAAGAAAATAAGACACATTGTTAAGACCGGTCTAGCTCTTCTTAACACTGCTTCCCTACCTTTAAAATTCTGGACTTATGCATTTCAAACAACAGTCCATCTCATCAATTGTATGCCCACTCCAACCCTTCAACATATGTCTCCATTTCAAATTCTCTTCCATAAACTTCCAAACTACAAATTTTTCAAAACTTTTGGCTGTCTTTGTTACCCATATTTACGACCATATTCATCCAATAAACTCCTTCACCACTCAGCTCCATGTATCTTCCTTGGTTACAATTTGTCCCACAAAGGTTATTTGTGCCTCCATCATTCCACCAATATAATTTACATCACCAGGCATGTAAAATTTGATGATTCCAATTTCCCTTTTCATTCATCTACTTCTCTTCCATCGTCTTCAACAATATCTTTCCAACCAATTATTACCCCAATAGACCCAGTTCCTCTTCATTCTTCACAACTAATTCCCTTACCATCCTCAATTTCCTCTCCACCAACGTCCCATAATTCTACATCTCATATCCCCATTCCTCCTATAGTTCAAATCCCATTCTCTAATTCATCCACCTTCAATTCTATTTCCACTTTCCACAAGACCAACTGTCATCCCATGCTAACTCGATCCAAAATTGGAACACTCAAGAAAAAGGCATTTACCGTCTCTGCTCCAGCCGAACCACGTACAGTCAAGCAAGCCTTACAAGACCCTCATTGGCACCAAGCAATGGAGGTTGAGTACACAACTCTACTAAAAACAAATACCTGGACTTTGGTTCCATCTCCTCCACATGGAAATGTAATCGGCTGCTAATGGGTTTTTAAACTTAAATACAAACCAGATGGAAACATTAACCGCTATAAGGCTCGACTTGTTGCCAAAAGCTTCACTCAGATTCCGGGAGTTGATTATTTTGAAACCTTTAGCCCGATGGTTAAGCTTTCGACCATTCATATTGTTCTCTCTCTTGCATTATCTTTTCAGTGGCCAATACGCCAACTAGACATTCAAAACGCCTTCCTCAATGGAGATCTCCAAGATGAAGTATACATGCATCAACCTCTTAGCTTTGTGAACACCCAAAACCCGTCTCATGTATGTTGTCTTCACAAGGCGCTTTATAGACTCAAACAAGCTCCTTGAGCGTGGTTCACTAAGCTCAGCTCCTATCCACTCACATTTGGTTTTCAAAATTCCCGGGCTGATACCTCGCTCTTTTTCCATCACACAACTACAGATTTACTCATTATACTCATTTATGTTGATGACATTCTTATCACCGGGAGAAGCACAGCTCAGGTCTTCTCCTTCATCAAACACCTCAGCAACACATTTACTCTTTGTGATCTCGGGAATCTTAACTATTTTTTGGGAGTTGAAGTCACTTCTTAGTCAGATTCTCTTCATCTTAGTCAGCAAAAATATATACAAGACTTGTTACATAGAACTAACATGGTTAATGCCAAACTAGTACGCACACCTGGACCTCTCGAGCAGCAACTTTCTCTTGTTGATGGAGATCCTCTTCCAAATGCTTCCTTATATAGAAGAACTGTTGGAGCACTTTAATACATTACCATCACCCGTCCAAACCTTGCATTTGCTGTAAATAAAGCATGCCAATTCATGGCACACCCAACCACAACCCATTGGAATGCAGTTAAATGAATTCTACGCTATCTCAAAAGCACCTCCTCTCATGGTCTTTCATTACATGCCTCCTTATCCTTTGAACTCCAAGGCTACACTGATGCCGACTGGGCATCATCCCCAGATGATCGTTGTAGTACCGGAGAATACTGCATATTTTTTGGACCAAATCTCATCTCCTGGTCTTCCACTAAACAAAAGGTAGTCTCTCGTAGCAGCGCTGAATCGGAATATCGAGCTCTTGTTTCCCTCACAACTGAAATTACATGGGTGCAAGCATTATTAAAAGAACTATGTATCTCTCAAACAACTATCCCTTTGCTCTGGTGTGATAATCAAAGTGTTACAGCCTTAGCGGCCAACCTTGTTTCTCATGCATGTTCCAAACATGTGGAATTAGATCTTCACTTCATTCGTGATAAGGTTCTACGTCAAGAAATTCAAATTCAATATATCCCATCCACAGATCAAGTAGCTGACATCTTCACCAAGCATTTACCAAGCTCACAGTTCATCACTCTCCATACAAAACTCTATGTGGTTCCTTGCTCTATGAGCTTGCGGGGGGATGTTGAACCTCAAAACAGTCTCACAACTAACTACCAAACTCCACCAGAAAACTCCTCATTTGCACCAGATAACAGTCCCGTTTGTTATTCTGTTATGGCTTAACTAATGTACTTATAATTTGTTAGTTAGTTATCTCATCTTCAAGATGTGAATAAATAGGTTGTAATAGTGTAGAAAATGATATGGAATGATAAGAAACCTTCCTGCAAAATCCAGTTTCTTATACAACCAACCTGCCTGCAAAACCCTAAGAGGAATTGCTAGATAGAAGAGAGCTGTGAAGATTTTTCCTCGCCCCACTGTTGGACCACTTCACCCACTCATGCATGGACAAACTTTACATAATAACATGATCAAAGCTGGCAAGGGATTCTCTCTGGAAGAGTTCAAAACAGCAAGCATCCCAAAGAAACTGGCAACCAAACTGATCACATCCTACTAACCTTCACACCCCCACCATGTCCATCACCTTCCTATCTTTCATATCCCAACACACCCATCACCACACCCATCTTCTCACACCTCATACCCAGCTGAATTTGTCATCCACGTCCTCCTACCCATATTCATACCTATCTTTCACACCCACCATACCAACCATTAACAGCAAGTCTAACACTAACCTATCTCCAAGTCCACAGATTAATAATTCATACCCATTCTAATGCAGTGCAGTCAACCCCTAATACCGTGAGCAAGCACCCAATTTCTATGTCCAAAAGCCAAACTAAGGTGTTGAACCCAATACTCTTACCTTTTCCACTATCCACAAGACTACAAAGGTTGTAGGAAAGAGTAGAGAAGCTACCACCTTGTTCTATCATCGACGTCTTGCTTTGTTCCTCCAATCCTTTGCAACAATGTCGTTAATCAGATGATTGGGAGTGGATTACAAGGTGTTGATTTCTATGCAATAAATACATATTTTCAAGCTCTATTGCATTATGCCGCTTCAAACACTCTCCAAATTAGAGAACTTTTGACTCGTGGACTAGGTATGGGTGAAAATCCACATGGAATAGTAGGATAATGGTCATTATTTCAATGTTAACGAGGAAGGCCACTTTCAGTTTCTCAGCAGCCCAAGCTTGTAGCAATGTCCTCGGTAAGAAATCCTCAGGAGATGAGGATAGGTGGTGACCTAGTTCCGAATGTTCCCCTTAGTCATGCTGGCAGATTGAATGTTTTAGCGGGTCAGGACATGTGTAACATGTACAACCATGCAACTGGTGATACAGGATTTTCAAATGATGCTTTGATGTGACCTCCTTCAATGATGATTGGAACTTCAAAGAACCCTCAGTTAAAAGAACCCCAAGCCATCAGAGGTCTACATGGTGTGTTTCCACTAAAAATGAGTTGACTTCACATTGAGAATTTTCCTCATCAAATGACAGCACCACCGGCTCCAATAGAGCAATCTCAACGCAGTTGCACCCTTGGGGACCCACTCTTGCATGGTTTGCATGGTCGCCTTTGGCATGCATTCTTGTTGGCGGGCGCCCTCCCTTTTTATTTCATCATCTTTGATTTTAAAATAATTTCCCAATTTCTAGTTTTCAAATAGTTTTCCAATTTCTAGATTTCCAAATAATTTTAACTTTTCGAATTTTCATCCTTAGATTTTTTTTAGGTTGCAAAAATCCATTTTCCAATAAAATTTTGTGGCCATTTTCTTCAGCAAGCCATTTTCACATTTTCTTTGATTTTTTTTTAAATATTTTGAAATAAGCGGGAATTTTATTCTATAATTCCGAATAATGGAAATTCATGGAATTAATTCATGCTAAAATAAATTGGGTAGTGGTGGGGCCTAACATATAAGATTTTCCCATTGATTGATTGATTGTCACACATGATTGACTTGCTCCACTACATGACATGCATGTGATTGTTCTATATCTGTGTACTAACCTTGTCTCTTATGATAGCATTCAACTTGTGACTAAGGTACACCTCGTACCCGATTATGTTTATTTATTTACTTGTTATCATGTACGTTATGCTTTCACACCTTTGATTACTATTCGACATCCACGATTATTCTATCAATTGCCACCATTGCTTCACCTTATTAGTAGAGACCCATTTTAGGGGCTTAGAGGGGTGCTACGGTTTTTACCATACCTTCCCAATAGGTAACCCGACCCTCGGACCCAGATTCGATTTTTTACGGACCCGTTTTTCTAAATAAAGAGTCACATTTAAGGTTTTTTTTCTTATTTTGTTTACCCTTTAAAAATAAAACAAAAATAAGTGAGGACTTCAAATCATTTTTTAAACAATAAATCATTTTCAAATAAAAAGTGAGTTCACCATCGAGTGGAAGCGTATGAGCAGAAATACGGGGTCCACAATAATATAAATTAAAAAGAATTAGAAATTGCATTAATAACTTCTCATTATATTTTTATAACTTTTAATTACCAAAAAAACAACATAATTTATCACATAACTTAAATTTATATGAATTTTATATATTTCACATAACTTCTAGTTATATATATATATTTTTTTTTCATAACTTCGAAAAATCAAATAAGAAATAGCATAAAGTAAAATTTAATTACATACATTTCACGTCAGAAAGAAAGTACTTTTTAATTTCAATCTTCTAAAAAAACTAATAAGAGTTCTCTCAATTGTGGAGAATTATGAAAAACCTTTGTCATTAGAAATTCATTAACCGGAGTATTTCATTTATGGGAGTTGGGAAAATTAAAATTAAATATAATAATTATGATGTCATTAAAAATTACTCATATACATTTATAATAATTTTAATAACTTATTTATTTATTTATTTAGGAAAGGCTTATAAAATTAATTGATATTTAAAAAAAATTGTAAACAATTTAACTCAAAATAAAATTTATAAATTTAAAATTGCTCAAATATAAAATATGAATATCAAAGAAAGAAAAACAATATAAAATGTTAAATTATTAAAAAATTTGTAAAGTCTTTCTAAAATTAGCAATAATAATAATAATAGAAGTTTTAAATAAAAATAAACTTATATGCGTTAGAAAGAAAAAGTCAGAGAAGTGAATTATATATTGACTGTAAGTAATGTGGAATATATATCCGAGGACCGAGAAGGGCTGGTAAGAGTTGGGGGTGTCACCGGAGCTGAAACCGAAGGATAAGGGCTTTGGTTGGCTGACAGGTAAGATTGGTTTCTTCTTCGATCTCATTCTCAATATCTCATCATGTTCACTCACGGAACCATGTATTTACTGTTTGCCTCACCTAAATTCCTCAATTATTCATCTTAACATCCATATTTTGCTTTTTACTTGGGATCATTTTCATATTTGCGATTATAATCTTGTTATTGTTTGTGCGATTTTGAATGAGTTTGGGCATGAGATTGCTCTCTGTTTGGTTGTTGGGAAATTGTTGCCCAAGGGTATTTGTGTGACTGGTGTACTGTAAATTTTCTGCTATGTTTGGCTGCTGAGAAGTTGCAGTAGAAAGTTGTTTCTGTAATTGATTTCGGTAATTAACTATTTGGTTGGAAGTTGGAACAGTAATTTCCATCTGCTTCCTCCGCCTTTTTTTTTGTCTGAGTGCTGTTCTGTTTAAACCTAGTTTTTAAGAATGAATTTTCTCTATAAAGAATGTTATTTTAGAGGGCATTATAAATGTTGAGTTGGTTTTTTTACAGGCTTCTGGTGAATTAATATGATTATGGGTTATGAATTAAAAAAGGATTGTAGGTGATGTGGAGTTAGGTGAAGGACAGTTTTTCTTTCTTTCCAATAATTCTTCATTTTCTAGAGGAAAAAAGGAGGTTGGATGGTCAGTGTAACAGCATTATCAGGATAAAATGGAAGTCCTTTTACAATGAGGCTTTTGAATTTGCTTTGACTAGGCAGTCCATGGTATTGGCATGCTTCAAATCCCTTCTCTTTAAACTGGTGTCAGATTGATTATTTAGGCTGTAATTGTGATGAATTTTCTTGAAGGATTGAACAAGATAAGACTATCTAGAATAGTGGAAGTTTTAAGCCAGGGTTGGTCATGGTGTTGAGTTGAAGGCTTAGTTTGTAATTGTGATGAACTCTCCTGAAGTATTGAGAGAAAAGGATTATTTTGTTTATAGAGAGGCAATTGGAAAGTAGGGGTGGTTTTGAAATGGATGAACAAAATTGGCCTCAGCATCTTGAGTTTGATGCTTGAGCATCTGGTTCATGCTATATATAGATCAATAGGTCTGAGTTGGTTCTAGTGATGTAGTAAGAGTCTCGAATAAGGTGACTAGTGTGGAGATTCTGGTGGACTTCTTGCATAATTAATGGGGGATCGATTTCCAACTAGCTAGGTTTTTTGGCATTTTGAATGATTGGATCCATTGTCTTGTATCCTAAGATATATGTCATATTTCCAAAGTTAGTGGTTGTTTAGACTTTCTAAGTCAGTCTTACTTGGTGATAAAGTTTTGAAATACTACAAATACATTGCATGTTTTAAGATAATGCTTAAATCATTGAACAAGGAAACAGCCCATAGGCTTTTTAGTTACTTTAAGATCTATTTTTGGTTGCTTAGCACCTTGCAGGAGGATTTTACTAAATGTCATCTAAGAAACTTAGACTTTGATACTATCCAGTCAACTCTCCTTCCTCTTGGAAGTGGAGTTGGTGCTTAAGCTTTGATGGTGGAGTAGCTCTTCATCACCTTCCAATTTGATAGTGGATATGAAACCTTGCAGCTGTATTGAGTATCTTCTTAAAGCAACCCATTCATTGCAAAGAAGATATAAGTTTGTAGCAAGCTGTCATCCTCAAATGGTTGAAGTGAAACTTTCACAACGATTAAACTCAAGTTTTCTTTATTTGGAGGATTCAATTATGGTTTGGGAGTAATTATCAATCCATGATTAAAATTCTGAAGATGGACATCTGATTGTTCCCAATGGTGAAATGAAGAGGAACCTACTTGACATGGTTATTGAGTCTTTTGATTTGATGAATGCACAAGTAAATGAGGAATGGTTTGATTTAAAAGTTAATGCATCAAATCATTCAACATCATTGATCCCTTATTTTTGTGATGGTGTGAAAATTATCTAAATTTGATATCCAAAGCATTCCTTGTTCTTTTGGAGTAGAAGGTTCTCATCAGCTGTTAAGCTGAAGAAAGCATCCAAAGGAAGTGTGACTGAGACATCCAAGACTTACTGAATGAAGACCACCCTTTAAGCTCTTAAAGTTCTTTTAAAAAATTTTAATTTCTTGGATTAGCATGCAGGAGGAGTTTCTTAATATTTCCTCCAAGAAAGCTAGGATATGACTGCACTTGAAGTAACTTCCAGGATCTTTCATTTGTAAAGTTGGGGCCTGATTTTTCCACTGTAACCTAGACGCTAAAAATCCAATTGCAGCCTTGCCCTTCCCATAGAATTGTTTAAAATTCTCCCTTTCATATCTTTTGTTTAATATTTTTATCTAGTTCCTGGAGGTGGGGAATTTCTTTTACATCAAGGGGAGAGATTAGGGATCCTGTTATCCTTTTATTTTTCCTTTTCCCTGGAAAATGGCAAAATTGGTGGGGCCACTGCCTAAGAGGTGACCCTTCTATACTGATGGTATGGATTAGTATGCTATGCTAATTATATTACTCCAAATAGGATTAAGCTCAGATTCAACCATTACTTTTTGAAGTCAGAGAGTTGATGGTTGGCTTGAGCCCTAGGTAAGTTCATGCCCACCCTTGCAAGTTGCAAGGTTTTAGTAATAGTTGGCTCTGCCCAGTTTGTTTCCTGGCCACCCTTGCAATTTGCAAGGCCTTTGTATAACTGAGGAACTAACTTTTGCAAGATGGGTATGAACTTTATATGATGGAAACGGTCTATCTTAATTGATAATTTTGGGTTTTTATAGGGAAAAATGGACATGGATGAAGATAGGATTATCATTTTTCTGACCAAGTTTAGAAGGTTTTGCCCTGTCTCAGAGATTTTTGATAAATTGCTTAATATTGGTCCATTGGGATCGATAACTTAAGTAGTGTTTTCAGTTAAAGGTGGTACAATATACTAGTAGTTTCCTTTTCTGGCTTGGAGAGAATCTATCATCTAACTCAACTACACAATCATATAATGGGAAGCATGACTTTGAACCTAATCTTGAAATTGACTATTATGTTCAATATTTTCCTGTTTTGTTCTAAAAATTTTAAAAGAATGCTGTCATCATTTAAGAGCATGTAATTATTTAAAGCCAGTCAAAGAAAAAATAGTACAGGTATTGCATTAGTACGACCAACTAATCTGATGAATCATCTGCCCATGTAAAAATTCAGTTTTTAAGACAGGTTCTCATGAATTCAAAAATTGGAGTCACCATTTGGATGTGAGCATGGCAAATTCTATTGTTGGAACCAAACAAGCCAAACAGCGCATGGTTTTTGCTTTTGAGTACTACTTCAATGCATTCACATGGGCATGAAATTCTTTCATGTCAAAAAGTTTACTATTATTTTTCAGATGGACAAAGGTTGGCAAATTGCCTATGAAAATGTTGAGGGATTATGTTGTGGTCTGAGCTATTTATAAGTGGCATTATTGTCAATTTCCCAGCTAAGATCAATTATTTTTCTCTCTTATCCATCAACTGTTTACTTCAAATTTCTCAAACACCTCTTGCTGACTGATATTTTGAAGTTGGTCAGGTTCTCTTACTATGGGAAACAAGCCTGTGAAAGAAGAAAAGGAAGAGATTTTCTTGAAGATTGTTCCTCCTTTGGACCGTGCATATGTTCGATGGCTAGCTAGGGATCTTGAGAGGATTCATGGCTTTACACCAAAAAATCCCCGTGCGGTCAAGCCTCCAGATCATTATATCGAGTACATGCGTTTGAATGGATGGCTGGATGTGAATTTGGATGATCCTGATCTTGCTCATTTATTCAAATAGATGATCGTAAGATGTTGTGGCCTTTTGCTTTTTAGCCTGTTCTTGAATGCACCATGTTGGTGTTAATGCATCATAGGAATATTTCCAGATAAAAATGATTGAATATTGGATCTCATAAGGCTGTTATGATGAGGAAATTCAAAATTATGTAAATCAATTCAGGTAGTTTTTGTCAGTATTTTCTGTCATCTGATCTTGAGATGATGTGCCATTTACAGGCCACCGGTCGCGGCGAGTTGATTTCAAAAAACAATTATATATATATCGTCTTTTTAAAATAAATTTAGAATTACCAGATTTTTGGAATTTTTTAAAAATACATATGTAATCTTGAGAGGAAAAAAAATAAAATAAAATCTAGAGATAGAGATTTCTGCACAAATATTCATCAATAAACTAGACAAATTTATGGAGACTTGCTATGAGTTGGACCTAACTGTGTAATGGGATTCAAAATTGGGCAGACCTAATGGAGGTTTTGGGAACCATCTTTGACTTAATAACCTAATTTAAGTTGTTAAGTATGTTTGGAACAATAATTTAATGATATGACTTAAAGTCAAAAATAATTTTAAGTAATAAGTAAAAATAATTAATTTATTATTAAGTTTATAATTTTATTTTACCTTTTTATCCTCATTCGTTCTAATTACTTCAACGATCTCTTTTGTTACTCTATGACCTTCATTGTTACTCGATTTCCTTTACCCTAATTATAATTTATGAGTATAAATATATCAATTTGATAATTTAGAATAAATTTTAAGTTAATTTTATCGAATAACTTTAATACTTAAACTAAAATTAAGTAATAAATTTTAAGTTAACAACATAAATATAATTTACTTTAAAGTCAACAAATAATAAATATTAATTTTCTCCAAACACCCACTTAACTTATATTGGTCCTCACATTTTCATGTATGCTACTTTTAAGGAAAAATGATTTACATAACTTTAGTTGAATTTTAAAATTAGTATTTTTTAAATAATTTTAATATTTAAATTAAAATTGTTTTTTTAAAGATAATAGATTGAAATTATTTTTTAAAAAGATAACTTCTAATTAAAATCTTGTAAAATAAAATATATATATAGATTTGAAAATAGTTTTAAAATTACTATACATTAAAAATAGTTTTAGGCACGCACCCCCTTCCACTTATAGGACCAGTCGCAAAGAAAATGCACCTTAAGGGGACACTAGCCTAATTAAGAAAAGCCACCCCAGAAGAATAGGGAAAGGCATAATACCTGCCTCTTCTTAGACTCAAAGATAAAAATATCGGTAATCACGAATATATCGGTACTTCGATTTTACGAATATATCGAAGATATATCGGCGGATATTCTGGAAAAAAATATCGATAGACTTAAAATTGTTAAAAACTCATGGAAATGTAAGGAAAACCTCATAATAATATAATTAGAAGTATAATTGACATTTTAAAGTTGTTTTATTGAAAAATTATATATATATATATGATATAATTTGCGATATTAGATGAAATTATATCATGTCGATCTATAAGAAATGTTAATTTTGTAATTGTTCTCATTATAAAGTCACATAAAATATTTCATTTCATTAAATATCAATAATTTGTACACATTAAATTCATTAAATAAACATATTTCATATTCAAAATATACTAGTTCATGTTAATTAAATTAATTAAATAATTTAGCATGTTAATTAAATTAATTAAATAATTTAGCTAAGTTAACTAGTTTAATTTAATTCTAAACGTGAAAATAAATCACAAATAATCATCTAAAATAAGCATATCAATTTATAATTAAATAATCAAATTAACCTAAGTTAATTCAATAAAAATATAAAAATTAATTACAATTGAATGTAAAAATAGCATTAAATCATCCATATTGCAAACGTACTAATTAATTGAAAATAAATGAATTAATTACAATTTCAAACAAAATTAATTACAATTTAAAACAAATATACCTTAAAATGATTAAATAATTGAGCAACCTTAATAAAAATTGGAGTAATGAGAGAGCAAATGAAGAATGAAAGCAAAAATGGATGAAATAGATGAAATTTGGGCCATTTATAAAAGAAATTTGGGCCAAAATAGCCATTGGAACATTAATTTACCGTTAAAAATCAATTTTGGCAGTTGGATAAAAAATTGTGAGCAATCTGGCCGTTGGATCACCATATTACAATTGGAATCACATCTAGGCCATCGGATCAACACGAGCGTGATCTGGGCCGTCAGATCACATTACATGAAGGAGAGGAAATATCGCCAAAAAATCAGCGATATATCTCCGATATATTACCGATATTTTGCCACAGAGGCGATTTTTTAAAAAAATCTCTAATATATCTCCCTGAGCCGATATATTGCCGATATTTTGGCGATATTTACAGAAATATCTCCTCTCCGATTTTTCTTCACGAAATATCATGTCGACCCCTCCCGATACACGATATATCGACTATATATCTCGATATTTTCCTTCTTACTCAGACTCCACTCATCTTAAAAATAATAATAATAAAAAATGCGAAGGAAGGAGTATGAAAGAAGGCTCGGAACTCCAAGCACTCGAAAAAGAAAGATGATGAAGAGGCGATGAAGGAGATAGAAAGCAGAAAACTATAGGACCTGACTTAGACCAGTACTTCCATCAACAACAAAGTCGAGGATGAAAACATTGATTCACTTCTCCGATTCGAATGATATTTTTTTTGGAAATCCCTCCCCAAAGCTCTTCAACCCATCTTATAGGGTTTTTGTCTTTGGTGCTTCTTCGTTGCTTTAGGGTTGAGAAACGTCACAAGATTCGTCCAAGCAACTTGAAAAAGTTACACTGATTAACAGATTTTAATAAGCATGTTGTATTTGTTTAGCCTGTTTAACTCATTTCAGGGGATCTAACTCACTCCATCATCAACTAACTTTTTTGCAATCTATTTAATGTGAGAACTTTGCATATTAAATTACAAAAATGGACAATACTTTCTTTTAACTTATAAAAATCATAGACAATTAAAATAATTAAAATAAAATTTTATAAATTTTAAAAAACAATGAATGTTAAAAATATATTATAAATACAAATAAATATCAATAAATTATAATTAAAAATTAAATATTTAGCAGCTTATTTGGATACACTTGCTTATATTAAAAAAATATATCAACTTGCCGTAATCTCTTAAAATCACTTTTAAGATTGTGGCATTTTATGCTAAAATTATTACTATTTTTACTTTTAAAAATAATAAATAATAAATATATTCAAATCAGAGGTAGATGGGTTTGGATACTTTTCCTATTTTTGTGTTTTTAAAAAATAGAAAATAACAATAATTTCCATATTAAATACATAAACTTTTAGGGGGTGTTTGGTACACGGGAATGGGGAGTGAGAATAGACATCTCATTCATTTTCTCCTTTATTCCTATGTTTGGATAAATGTTAAGAAGATGGAAATGAAATAAAAAATTATTTAGGCAGAAACTAAATCCAACTTATAATTCGAATTCATTAAAAATAGGTGGTATTCTAATTCATTAAACCTATTTGATAATATAAAATAATCTAAATTTATTATTTTACACTCTTATCTCATTCTTCAAGTTTGATGCTTATATTTTTTGCAAAGTTAGAGACCCCATTCATCATCTACTTCTATGCAACAAGTGATTCTCCCAAACTGAATCAATTGAACATTCCACGACATTTAGAAAAAAGATTTCAAGACTATTATTTTTTTTATTAAAAAAAAACGAATATTTAAAATTTTTTAAGGTTATGGATTTTATCGGATATGATACTTGTTGAAAATTAGAATGAAATTTGAATTCTTTTATTTCCTCTTTTGAAAATAGGAAAAACATTTGCTAGCTTTGAGAATTTAAATATTCTAATAAATATATATATATATATATATATATATATATATATATTGGTAAAACATAATTTTATAACTCTTAAGCATAACAAATTATTTAAATTTTTAATAAAAATAATAATTGAATATTTGTACATTAGGGTTATATGATTTTTTATGGTTAATTTTTTATTTATTGAGTATATATATTTTTTTAGTCTTATTATTTAATAACAAAAAAACCCTCAAATTTTATTTTTAAAAAATAAAAATAAAAATAAAAAATTATTTTAAATTATATGGAAGGATATTATTGTAAATTTATTTCTTTTTCATTTCCATTCCTATTATTATCAAACATTGGAATGAAAACAAATAATCATTCCAATCTTGTATTCCTAAGTTCATCCAAATACTAAAAATGGAATCATCAAATTCATTTCTATTCACTAAGAAATAAGAATAGAAACAAAATATTTATTTCCATTCCCTATTTTGAAGTACCAAACACCCCCTTAAAGACTTACAATGAAATATAATGATTTTTCAAAAATTAATTTAAAAATGGAGATATTAAAATTATTTTATTAATTTTAATTTTAATATTTTTAAAGTAATTTTTAAGGACTAAATCTACACTTTTATATATAAGAATTTCTACATTTTTAAAAACAAAAAATAGAAAGTTTACGGAAACAAGCCTAAAGTGTTGTTTGGACATATTTTTTTCCTTTTCTTCTTCTTCTTTTTTTTCTTTTCAATTTTTAAAATAAAAAATAATGGTGATTTTTAGATGAAAATGAATGAATTCTCAAATACTAGTTAATGATTTTTCAACATTAAGAGATGAAATAAATTATTATAAATGGTATCAAAGTTGATCCTTAACTTTAATGTGGGTTTTTGTTTGTTTAACTCAATATAAAAAAAACGAGTCCTTACAAATGGTATCAATGTTGATCCTTAACTTTAATATAAGTTTTTGTATGCTTAGCTCAACAAAAAGTATTTGTTCATTTGGCCCTATAATCATGTTAGACATGACAAGAACATTATATTTGCATTTAAATAATTGTGATATCTCACTCAAATAAATGAAAAAAGCTCATAACAGGTATGAATTTCTTTTAACCATATAATCATATTTTAAAGTTGTGAAAACCTTATGAGTGCATAGCGAATTATATAAAAGAGATTTGATTGTTATAATATTAAATAATAAATATATTGTATCTATATCGAGTATGACATATAACTAGATTATATTGAAGGTAGGTGAATATTCAATAGTTCTTAACAATAATACAAACTTGATTTTGTCCGAACTATTGCCACAAATTGTTCATTCTTATTTTACTCTCCCTCGGGCCTTGAGATGAATCTCTTTGTGCTCATAATTAGAGGTGGCAATTCTTATGTGGGTCGTGTTTGTATCGTATCTAATTTTAGATATTCAACCAAATAGTTTTACCTAAACATGATATGAATAATAATTAGATTAAAAATGTAAACCAAAATACAATCTCATTATTAAATGGGTAATAAATCATGTAATTCGTTTAATAATCAAGTCATTTTGTTTAATTATAAAGTTTAGTTAAGACATATATAAGTTTATATAATTAATCTTCTAATTTGACATATTTATAATTCAATTAACTCATTTATTCAAAAGTAAATTTAAAATGAGTCAAATATGTGTTAAATAGGTTAAAATTATCATTAGGTTAATTAATATAATTATCAAATAGGTCAATTTTTGTTAAATTCGCATTATATAGGTTGGCAAAAAAAAAAAAACCTATTTATTGAATGAGTTTGATACTCAACCATGAATTTGACTCAAACATGATTATACTCATTTTAAACTTGTGAAAATTATATTGTATTCAAGTCATATTGACAAACTTTGCCTACCTATAACCATAAGTCATCTCCTATCAATGGACCTAATTTCTATCGGTAAATTCAAAGCTATAATTGGTTTTCGCAAAATCCGAGGTAAAGAAATAAAGATGAAAGGTCGAAAAAGAAAACAGAAAAGCGAGTTCATTAGTATGAAAATATATAGAAAAAGGAACTTCAAATTTTTTAAATTAGTATTATCTTCATTTATTTAAAAATAATTTGAAATACATACACTTTTTAATAATTCATCTAATTATTTCATAAAATACCCCTTTTACTTGTCATGCCATTAACACCCATTGATATGCTCTTCCATGTAAATGTTTTCATTTCTTTTAAATTTATTATTATTATTATTTGAGATTTTTTTTTCACTACTTATAATGACCACACCCTTCAAACTTCCTCACTTTTACTCTAAGATGTTTGGTCATGGAGAAAAAAATAAGTCGCAACTTTTCCTAAGATGTGTTTATTTCTAAAGGGAAAACAACCTAAATAATAATAATAATAATAATAATAATAAATCTAAAAAGAAGATAAACATTTACGTTGATGTTAATAATATGATAAGTAAAAAGGACATTTTAAGAAATAATTAAATGACTTATTAAAAGTGTATATATTTCAAATTATTTTTAAATAAATAAAGATAATATTGATTTAAAAAATTTGACGTTCATTTTTTCCATATATTTTCGTATTAATGAGTCAAGACCTACTTTTCCCAAAAAAAAAAGTAAAAAATTGAATAAACTATTTTTATATGTTATTTTAAATTCCAGTTTATTATTTCAACCAAACATAAACATAACTTAAAGGGTTTTTTTATTTTAGTTTTTTCATACAGGCCTGGCCCAAGAGAAATGGAGCAGTTTAATGATATTTGAACCTGAGATTGAAGTAGGCAGAGGCCGGTCCACGGGAGTATTGGGTAGGGTTTGGTTGGTGAGGAGTGGGCAAAGTGAGTGGAGAAATACGCGCCAAATAATCGCTGACTTGATTCCCAGTTCCCCCAACAAAAGGCGCGCATCGCCGATTCGAACCGACCTTTTCATATTTTCTAAAATACAATATTTTATTTATTTATTTATCTTTGTCAACAACCCTTACAACAATCAACTTCTAATCTCGCACTATTTCACAGCCTCCCAACAAACTCTATCCAATAATGTTACCGTTAATTAAGATCATATGATGCCACGGAATGTTATTTGATTTATATGACAGCATTATTAAGTATATACAAATTAAAAATTTTATGATTTATTTTTCAAAATAAATCAGAGCAGTGGTACTTATTTATGCATTTTCTAAATTAAGTAGGAATTAATAAGAAAAAAAGAAAAATAATTGAGAGGGGTGGGTTTTTATAATAATAGAACTTCCCTCCACATCTATATCCGAACCAAAATTCCCTCCTCCCTCCCTTCCCTCGTTTTCTTCTTCTTCTTCCCTTTCTTCCTACCTTTTTTAATCTCTTTCAGATCTCCCTCCAATTCCCATCCGCTTCCTCCTCTGCTTTTCCTACAATTCGCCTAACCCTAACCCCGATCCCCTCCTCTTCTCCATCTTCTTCCCCCATGAACCCTTCTTCTCAGCCGCCTCACCAGATCATGCACCCTCCCAAGCGCCACCTCCCCTTTCCGCCCGCCCGCCCGCCCTTCGTCCCCTCGCCCGGGGACTACCACCGCTTCTCCTCCTCCGGCCGCGTCCCCGATCACGAGGCCGACGAGGCCGTGGTGGTAAAATCTCCGGTGAGTTTGCTCTGGGGATCTGTTTGCCTCGGTGTTTGGAATTGGAAATTGGTTGGCTGTTGACTGTGGGAATTGTGTGTTCCTTGCGGTTTGTATGTGAGTTTGGTTGTTTGTGCTTTGTTCTGGAACTTAGGGCGCTGAATTGTGATCAATTGAGTAGAATTGGACCTGTGGTTGAAGGATTTTGGCGTTTTTATATATTGGATTGCAAGCTGGGAAAGGAACAAGTTAATTGTAGTTCAGAAAGTTGTTAGTAGCAGTATTGGGGTTGTCGTTTTGCATAAAACTCTACACGGGGTGAGATCTATTATAAGCTCTTCTTCAAGTTTATGTGTCTTCTCCCATCCTTCTTTCTGGTTCTTGCTTTCTTTCTAGTTCTTTGCTTTATGGTATGACAGGTTGAGAAGGTTCTATGGGTGTAAATGTGAAGTTTTAGTTTTTTTCGTCAATAGCTGAGGCATAAGGGGTTTAAGTACCATTTGGTGCATTGAAAGATAATTGTAGTTGGATGATTAGGTGATCTATTAGTTTAAAGATTTGGGGCGTTTTGATAAATGGTTGTTGGGCCATTGCAATGAAGTGGGATTATATTATGAGTGAATTAGAGTCCTGGATGGTGATGATGTTCTCAGGTGTAGGTTTTATTTTAGAATTTTAGACCCTTGTTCATCAAGCTTACCAGAAAATTGTGGTGGGTCTCCTGTGGAGGGCTATGTTTTAGGATGATGTTTGGTGTCGGATGCTCTTTTTGGTAGCTTGATGAACTTTCTGGAACAATGCAAAGAGAGATGCAAGGTTCTCATTGTTTATCCAATCAAAAAGTTTTGTTCCCTTGTCTTTGTGTTTGATTCTTTAGAAAGCCTGGGGTGTTTTACTTGAGTTTGACCATCTAATCTGTCAAATTACTTGTCACCTTTCCATTGGGCAAAGATGGGGGTTTTCTTCCGAACAAAGATTGTTTTAAAATTTATTTTTCATATTTTTAGCCATAAATTATCTGGTTTTAAGGTTCTTGATGCCTTTCCAATTTGTGCTTCGCAAGGTGGACATCAAGCCAGTGAATCATTTGTGATTTGTTGCCCTTTCTCTCCTGCCATCTGGTTATTCAACACATTTCATTTTAAATCTTAAAGAATGCATCCATGTTTATTGCTTATATTGACATTTTGTTGATATTAGAGTGCTGCACAAAAAAGTAGTAACATAAGCTCAAAATGCACATTCCTAGAGGGAGCACATAGCTCCTGTGAATCAATAATTAGAGCTAACTTTTCCAATATTTAATAGATGGAGAAGTTTGTAGTCTAGAGGCCAGACTCGACTAGGTTTTTATCAACTTAGAGAAATCATATTCCCTTGTAAGGTATCTAAATGAGTTATGGAAAGGAAAGGAGTTTCAAATAGACATGCTGAATTGACCAATGATATCCTTGAGGAAGTTGTACATGGGAAAAGCTTAGCGAGAGAGCTGTGAGTTCAATGACAGTGGACTTACACTGGGATTATCATCTAGTTCCTACCTTTTTGCTTGGCTTTTGGGAGAAGAGGTAGTTTGTACTTGTTGGTAATAAAGAACTCTTATATTAAAATAATTGGAAGTTCTCTTAGAGCATGATAGTTTTTGGTTCAGAGTGATTTGTGCTGTGTATGGCTCTTACATTGGTTTGAATGGTAATGGGGTCTCTATTCCCCCTTAGATAAGCCTTTTGAAAGGTCTATGCTTGTAACAAAAGGACTTTTAAAACCAGCCTAATGTTCAAACTGGGTAAATGGTGAAACTATCAGGTTTAGACTGGTTTAGAATGGAGCCCCTCAAGACTGATTTCCCTTTGTATTTTTAGTTATTTTGAGTTGCTGCAGGTAAGCCTGCACTACACAGATAAGAAAATGGAGATGGAATTTGAAACTCGTCTGACATAGAAGGATATAGAGCGTCCATGACAAATCTTCTTCGTTCTGTAGTTGCAGTGGTGTACAGCATAATTAAAAACAGTTAAATCTTTACAACTGAACTCATTTCAGAGGTCAAAGGACTCAAATCAAAACAAATGGAAAGGAAGCAAAGAAGATGGTGGTAGTGAACTTCTTAATTTCCTTTCTTATTTCCTTTAAGAGCTGTGTGATATAAGTCAAATCGGTTCTGAAGCAATAATCCAAACCTAAGTCATGGTGAACCAAAGTTACAGGTTCTGGATTTCCCATTCTTCAACTAATATGGTGAGGTGAATGACCATATCCCATGCATCGATTATGTTACCATGTGAAATAGGCTAACCTTAAGGCGGTTACAAGAAGCAAATAAAGATGGGTTGGGGCTTTTACCTATTTAAACTTTTAAGGAGGGAATGATGAATTGGGGTTTATGGCACATTTGAATAAAGCCATAACTTCAAAAGGCAAAAGAGAAGAAAGGGAGAGAAAACTGTCGTTTTTTGATAAGCACACAGAAAATATTATAAATAGGGAAGAGACAAACTTTAGTCTTACTAAGGCCTTCTAGGAGAGTCTCAGTTAGAATAGAAAATAATCAATACTCACAATTGAAGAGAAAAGGAGAGATAAATCTTAGCATCTTACAAGAAAATAGCTGAATCTCACTATCAAAGAGAAAAAAGATAAAGGTGAATCTTGGAGTCTTATTAAAACCTTATAGGAGTCTCACCTAAATAATTATAATAATAATGGAGACTCATCACTAATATTTGAAAATTATGCAAAAAATATTTGTAATTTATTATATTCCATTCTGTAACACTTAGCCTTATTTATTTACTTTAGAAAGCTTTAAAAGAACTTAATAAAATCATTAAAAAGAAAAGAAACCCAACCTATATAGTATCTGTTATGACTTTAATTTTTTTCCTAGAACTAAAAATCCACCAAATAATGGCATTAAAGTATAAATTGTCATTTCTTTGCAAGCAGAAATTTTAAAAATACTGGAATTCTCATAATTAGAAAGTTCCAGTAAAGTTTTAAATTCAAAATATAACTTCTTGAAATAGAAAGCTTAAAAGCTCAGAATTTTCTTTGTGAAAAATTACTAGTGAAGAAGACTTTCTAAATTCTAAATTTGTAAATATGACTTAAACAACCAACTATTGCTAACTTTGACTTAAGAACCCAAATCTGCGAAAGGGCAAAATAGCATTTGCTTCCTTTTTGTGAATGAAACACAAGTGGTTCATTCCCATAATTATGGCTCAAGGAAAGGCCAATAAATCTTGTGTCTTGAGTTCATTCTGGCTTCTAAGCTCGACCCCATTTGTGAAGTAGTTGACTTTCCCTAAAGGAAAATGATTCCTAAATTTGACAAAATGCTTAGTGTTGTTTCTCCTTCAAAAATGGTTCCCTTAACAGCCATGCAAATTTTATGCGTAAAATAGACCATTTTCTTCAATATTGATCAGAAAGGTGAACTCTAGTTAAGTTTACATGTAAGGTGCAGTCATATTTATGAACTAATTTTCCTTTACCTTGATATGCTATCTTCTCATAGGCCTTCACTTTTAACCTCTGCTTATCTTTTTTTACTTCTGGATTACAACCCCAAAAATCTGCCAGCCTGCCTATAAAAGAAGAGAATTGTTTAGTAGATCACTTTGTATGAGGTTCTATATTTGCCAATAAGTTTACTTCGTGTTCTTGTTCCAACTAGGTAGAAAGGGAAAAAGAAGAAAAAAGATTACTAAGGCAGTTTTTTGTGGAGATCATGGACAAGTGCCTCACTCTAGAATGGTTGATTTGCTTCCTAGCTTCTTGCAAAATTGCATTTCCTCTTTTGAAGTTGATGGTAGTTTATATCCTGCAGGCTTTTATAGTTATGGGCAAAGAACTGTACATGTTAATAATAAAAAGATTACATACAGAAACAGGAAAATCAGCATAGTTCTGGTAGTCTGCAGAAAAGGGTAGTTATACCTTGGATTATTTCTACACTAAGAAGTTACAAGTCATCATTCAAGTGGTTTTGTCCTTCTACACCTTCTGTCTGTTGCTTGAAAAGTGCAATGGTCTGCAGTTTTCAGTATAACTATACCAAATGCATCTTTTTATGATGCATAAGCAAACTGTTGAAAGCCTATTTATTCATAAACTCCTCTTTATTGGGAAGCATGTGACACTATGCCATGAGGTAGTCTGAAGAAGAGGTCATTCAGCCAAAACAGCTCAAACTGGTCTTACTAGCTGACATCCCAGTCCTTGGCCCATTGACTCATATCAGTGGCTTACATAATGTACCCTGCTACCTCAGACCTCAATGTTTGTTATACTGATTGCCATATAAAGCAAAGGAATATTCTCCAGCTGCTTTGTGAATTGCTAAGATTATTGGCCTTTTTTTTTGAAATAGATGTAAATGAGATAGGAATTGAAATGTAAATTAATTGATGAATCTTGCCTATCCCAAATTTCTTTTCCTTGTAATTACAAGGGGTGTAAAATAATAAGGAAATCTCAGTCCCTGTTTATAGGATGGTCATCAATCAAATGGGCTTTTCTTGAAGAGTTTTAGATGTTGGTAAATGTCCACAACTAGCTTCTCCTGTTACTAGTTTTGCATATATTGGTGGAATGTAAGCAAGCAAAGAGCTGCTTGAATCTGTCTGCAGTTATTATGTCCATTCCAGTGGCAGTATTATTCATACAGGCTGGCATCTGCTTGCATCTGTAGTTTTTGGTGGTTCAATGGGGTCATTCATATGGGGTGTTTTTACTAAATTAATTTATTATTATCTGCTATGAAAGAGTTACAAGCATGTCCACAATTTCTCCATTAAAAAAATATTATAATCTTATTGCTTTCATTAAGAGGTTTACAACCTAAATGATATTTTTGTTGACAAACTGGGTCATTGTAACTATTAGTGAAGTTTTATCTTCAAGGAATTCTTTTTGGCAGGCTGGGAAAACTTTTACTCTTCTTTGCTTTTGCTTGGTGTAACATCTTCAATATTTTGCCTCATTTAATATTAGGCTGGTTTTCCCATTGTTAATGCATTTTTTTTTTCTTGGAATAAGTTCAATATATTTTTCAGTTAATTATATGATTAAATTTTATTGCACATGTTGCTCATTGCAATTTACAAAAACTATATGGTATTCTTTAGCAATTAAAGCGGAAAAGTGAACCCGATTATGAAGCTGAGTCTAGCGAGTGGACTGCTGTTCCTGGTTTTACTGAAGTAGTCAACAGTCCTGTCCAGACACCTGTATCAGGAAAAGGAGGAAAGGCACAGAAAACATCAAGGATTACCAAGTGCAGCAGGTCTGGACCTCAAACTCCAGTATCTAATGCTGGTGAGCAGTTTCTGTCAAAGATGTGTATATTTGGCTCCCAAATTTTTAATTCTGCAGCATATCCAATGAAAAATTAACCATCAGAATCAACAAATCCCTTGGTTCTACTAGGATTTTATTATCAGCATGAACATGAATAGAGATTCTCTTATCAGCATGAACAGTTCTCTTTTGCTTATGATCCAATAGTGAGCCATGGTAGACTGAGAAGAGAAGCCAAATTTACTGAGATGCTTTCTCTCAATTTGCAGGTTCTCCTGGAAATAATCTTACTCCAGTAGGTCCCTGTCGTTATGATAGCTCACTAGGTAAGTAAATGATTGCTTATCTCTTTGTATATGTGTGTGAGATTTTTTTTCCTCTCTCTCTCTCTCTCTCTCCTTTTAGTCTTTTATTGTTGTTGTTGTTATTATTATTATTATTTTTGAGTTTGAAAAAAGGTGGAGTTTGTTTTATTTTTTCTATAGATGTTTTCATTTAATAGTTTGTGGGACAGCCAAAGTGGATGCCATAAAAGTGACAACAATGTCCTATGATTCTCATTCAGGTCTCTTGACAAAGAAGTTCATTAATTTGATTAAACATGCAGAAGATGGTATTCTTGATCTAAATAAAGCTGCCGACACTTTAGAGGTGCTATTTTATATCTAACGCAATATATCCTGTGGCATAACATCCTGTCAATTGAAACGTTTCCATTATCACAGGTACAGAAGAGGCGTATATATGACATAACAAATGTCCTTGAAGGAATTGGTCTCATTGAGAAGAAGTTGAAGAATAGAATTCAGTGGAAGTATGAAAATATTCTGTCATTTACTTTTTATTTAAAGTTGTTTTGAAATGTTAATAATTACCTCAACACGTGAAGAATTACTCAAAAGTTAATTGATTTTTGTAGGGGACTTGATGTCTCGAGGCCAGGAGAGGTTGATGAAAATGTTACTAGTTTACAGGTATGCAGAAGTAGGTAAATTGTTTCTTGGCATGCACACTGTCTTGATCTTCATGGGTGTGTTTGATCACCGTAATTGGTACTTCAACTAAACATATCAAGTAGTCCTACTGTTTAAGTGTGTTTTACTGTGCAAATAGTATAAATGAGATGCCAGTTAAAAAACAGACTCTACTTGAAAATCACTTAAATTTCTACAACCATGGTCATTAAATACTTAAGAGAAACATTTGCTCTCAGGTTTTTAAAGTTTTGTAACTTTTGATTATCACTTTTAATCATTGTTTATAACCAAATTCCTTTTAATTTTCAATTCTTTTATAACGAATTCTAAGGGTGAGGAATTTATCAAAGTTGTAAACTCTCTTCCACTTTGTCATTTTGATTAAATAGGAAAAAAAATGATCATGCATATAAGTTTATTAGATTCTTTACATTAAATCATCTACATATTTCATTTTTTAAATTATGAATTATATAAAAACAGTTGAATTTTTTTACTGTATTCTTCAATCATCACCAAAAAAACATAGTAGTACATGTGACATAGCTTAACATATGGTTCTTCATAGAAAAATCTAGTAATTGTTTGTGGATTAATCTGTAAAACAAACTTTTCTTTTCTTTTAATTCTTTTAATTTTTTGTTTATCAAACAGTATAACTGAATCTGAATTCATTACTTAAATTTCAGATGCTACCAGTGGCTTTTTATTTTTGTACATTCAATAATACTTGCAGTTCAGTATTCAATTTTCAGTTTTATTAAACACCCCCTCTTCAACTCTTTGAGAGAGTTTTATTCTTTTTGTTTTATTTTTTGTTTACATTGCCTCTGCCAATCCTATGGTTTTGATGGTCTGGGCCCTAAATGAAGAACAATTGTGGTAACTGGTAATTAGACAGCAACCAAGGTTTAGTCAAACAAATATTAAATCTATCTGAAGTGAGCAGAAAGCCAAAGTAGGTTTTGGCTAGCTGACTGCAATATCTAGAAAAAAGCTGTGGAATTGAGTTCATTGAATTGCATGGGTATATGCAACATTCAGGGAATGGTGGACCATCTGTGATATTTGTCACCACTGGAGAGAACTGGAGAATTTGGAAAGAAAAATTGTTTGCATCTTTCCTAAACTTGCAGGATGTGGTCTTATGAATAGTTTTTCCTCTGCAGGAAGAAGTTGAAAACCTTTCTATTCAGGAGCGCAGATTAGATGCACAAATAAGGTAATGTGAACATTCCTATGCTAGTACAGTTCTATGATGTCTTGCAAGCTCTGGGTTATGCTGATGCTTTTAGTCTGTTGCAGAGATATGCAAGAAAGATTGAGGGACCTGAGTGAAGATGAAAACAATCAAAAGTAAAATTTCTCCCCTTGCTCCCATCAAAATTCGGTTATTTAACTAGTGGTGTGTTAGTTTGATCAAGACGATAACTATTTCTACACTCTTACTTATCTTAGGTGGCTTTTTGTCACTGAAGAAGACATCAAGGGGTTACCCTGCTTCCAGGTTTGTTTCTTCTTTGCTTTGATTTGGTGGTTTACAGTAATTGAGATTAGAATGTTTTCAAATCCCAAGAATTTGCTCGTTTCTGTTTGGCTGATTGTTAACGGGAGTCTGTTTGTATTGTTCCCACCAGAAAGAAACCTTGATAGCAATTAAAGCCCCACATGGCACCACACTAGAAGTCCCAGATCCTGATGAGGTAAATCAAGTGCAGAGAAGATCAAGGAAAAGTTCATCTTTTGTGTCTTAACATTCCATATTCCCTAAGAAATTTTGTCCTTTGCGTGTAGGCTGTTGATTATCCTCAGAGGAGATACAGAATAGTTCTTAGAAGCTCAATGGGCCCTATAGATGTTTACCTTGTCAGGTATTGTTGCCTTTTGGTTACAACACCTGTTTTCTATTTGCAGGCACGGGATAACCATTATTCTTATTTGGAAGTAAGGATGATAAACTATTTGAGACAGGCTATTCTGTTCTGATGCCTTGTCTTTTCATTCTCTTAATTTTTCTTGATATTGGTTTAGTCAATTTGAAGAGAAGTTTGAGGAGATTAATGGTCTTGAGGCACCTCCAAGTTTTCCATCAAGTTCAGGATATAATGAGGACCCAACAGCAGCAATGGTAACAGAAGAGAGCAGAGGGAAGGAGATTGAAATACAGGGACAAGATGCTCATAGAATGTCCTCTGATCTTAATGCGTCACAAGATTTTGTGAGTGGGATAATGAAGATCGTTCCATCAGATGTTGATGTAAGTCTTAAAACTTGAATTGTTATGGTTAGCATGGTTTTAAAAGCTTTGTGATGATAGAGTCTGCTGAAAAGGGATTAGAAGTGCAGGTAACATGCTCTATTTTACAGAATTGGAAGGAAAGAAAACCGTTGCAGTTGGATCGATGGAGATTGATAATTTTTTCTTTGTCCATTGTTTTTTATACAAGTATAAACCTTTTTATGCATCATTCAGCAATTATAAATCAGAGTTCTTGTCGGAATGAGGGTTCTTTCAAATGGAAAAAAATCTGTAACTTTGCTTTCTTTTCACTTCAGTGAAAAGGGAAGAGTGATGTTTTTAACCATGAATGTGTTGCATGTGCAGTTAAATCATGTAAGCACCCAGGTGTTCTAAATATTTCCTGTTTCCTTGACAGAGTGATGCAGATTACTGGCTTTTGTCAGATGCCGATGTGAGCATCACAGACATGTGGAGGACAGAGCGTATCCTCTCAATAATATATTGCGTATTTTCTTTTTATCTACTTTCCTCATCTTTATTTACGTGCAAGTACAAAGTTCCTTGACTCTCAACCACAGCTGGAGTTGAATGGAATGAGTTAGATGCTCTTAATGATGACTATGCAATGGCTAATGTCAGCACACCACAGCCTCAAACTCCACCATCTAGTGCTGCGGAAGTGCCTCCTGCTGCCAATACTCCAGGGAGGTGAATTAGATTGGCAAGCAAAACAAATCATGGATACTTGGGGAACCAATTAATTCCATCCATCTTCCATTTTCCTGATTCAATTGTAGAGGTGGTGAAAAATTTGGAGGTTGCCTCCTCATTGCTCCACAAGAAGGCATCTCAGGAAGTTTAGAGAATGTGTAGATGGGGGAAGCTGGTTCACTGTACAGTAGGCTAATACTATACATGATCAGTCTGATTTAGTAATGAATAGAAATATTATTTGCTCTATTACAATTTTGCCTCTGTATATTGTTCTATGGCTTGCTTTCTCCTCCTCTCCCCCCCCTTTTGTACGATTGACTTGAAATTTGGTTATGTCGGTTTTAGGTAAGTAATGAATCAAATTACATGAGCATCTTATGTGATGGCAGAACTGTGAAATGCGATTTTCCGTTTCCCTTTGGGCAGCACAATGCTGCTTGAGTACTTGGTACTCTTTGATGGTACTTGATGTGGATGCTGTTTTGCTCAAATCAGGTTAACCTGCTACTTTTTAAAAATGAAGTATCCTAAGTAAATGCTGTGCTTGTCAATGGCTTATAGTTTTGCTGTTTAAGTTAAGTGTGATCCTGGGACATTTCACCATGGATTATCAGAATGTCTAGTGCCTTTAAACACCTTTTTAAGTGGTTCATGCTTCCTCATAAACTGAGACATGAGTGCTCTTCTTATATTACATTGTCCATGTCCAGGAAAAACTTGAATTCAAATTTACCTGTTTCATTTTCTATGAATTAGGTTTGAACCAGAAGTAATTTTCTCTTATTCCTTAGCTTCAATGCTAGCAGAGCTACTTAGAGACCACAGTGAGCTTAACAAGAAATGGGTTGACAAAAAAAAAGGTACCAATAATCCTGCCATGCAGAACTTCCAACATGTAGCAGCTTGGTTGCATGCCTAAAACAATAAAAAAATTGATGGCCTTGACATAAAATTTTGAAGGATTCAGATTATTGTGAATGCAAAGTTGTACTCTCGTTCAGGCGGGCAGAAGCATCGACATTACTATGAAAAGAATGATTTCATATTAAAAAGGAAAAACAGAGAGCATATTACATTAGGAGGTAGGAGGTAGGAGGAGGTAGTCATACGCATACAAGTTAATTCTCCTTGTCAACTATCTTCCCAATCCAGCTGGCCACGATGGGAGTGAGAGCTACGGTGGGTGGGAACCTTATAGGAGATGCAGCCTTATGTGCAGCATATGCCAATGCAAACGTCCCTACTTTCTCCCCAGTCGCATCCACAGATATTCCCACCTGCAACTCAGCAATCAAGACCATTGCTCCCAAACCTATTATTTTTGTATGGAGGAAGCTTAAAGTTTGCAATTCAAGTACCTTTTGCAACAGAGCTTGGACATCCACTCCTGCATTGATTAGTGCATAACAGAGGGAGAAGGAGATCAAGGAGAGAGTAATGGAGGTGGCCAGGTATGCTCCCCCATATTTTGCTAGCAGCTCCTTAGCTTCTTCTCCTTTTGATTTCTCTCTTTTGCCTCCTTCCTTTTCTTCATCTTTTGAGCTGAATATCTACACTCATTCAATAAATTCAACACCAAGTAGGAATACAGGAATTAGATTTATGGTCCACAAGATTATTACACATAAATTCCTTTTCATCTAAAGATGCAAATTTTTTCTTAATTTTACTACACTGTTTTAATTTAAATTTTTTTGAAGAGTTACCATTAATATTCTACTGATTCTATTGAATGGTATTCAATAGAGGAAAAAAAAATAAATAAATAAAAACAGATGCAAAGCATAAATTTTTCCTTGGTGAGGGAAATGCTGAATATATTTTAAAATCCATGGCTAGTCGACTGGCTGCTTAGAAAAAGGTAGGAAAGACAAATATAAAAATTCAAAGATTATGCCTCAAAAAGAGAGAAAAAAAAGGAAGTAGCAATCTAAAAATAATAGAATGAAGTCACTGCCTATCATTTTCTGGGACTGCACTTTGTTATTAACATAGCACTAATTTCTTGTTCTGCAACCACTGAATCACCACACTAAAGGGAGTTTTCCGATACCCCAGATTGATTGCATAGAAATACAGAATAAAAATCAAATAATTTTTTTTTTTTGAATATTTATTCGGCACCCAAGACAGCAATATCCCCCATTCAACTCTCTATTCAAGTATTTCATTCGTCGGAAACCTAAAGAATGTGGAACTCAGGATTCAGAATCGTGCTTTCTTCTATGTTTTCCTCAGTTTTCTCGCCAACCAAAAGGAGGGTAATTGAATATATAAAACCTTGAAACTCATCCAAGTGAAAAAGGAGAAAACAGAGCTTCACTGTAGAAGGCGGTAGCAGTATGAAATAATTCAATAAATCAATAAAATTGCAGCATTACAACCAACCAAAATCAAAAGAAAACGAGGAGAAGAAAGAGGAGTTAGATGGGCACCTTCCAGAGACCAGCTTCAAGTCCAAATTTCTCCGTAATTTCCTGTGCTGAAGGTGAAGAAGATGGAGAAGGAGAGGGGGTTCTGATTTCCTCAGTTTTTTCTTTGATAGCTCTGACTCTAAAGCAAGTGAAATTGGGTTTGGAGGGAGGAGTAGAAGCAGAGCTGCCGATTCTGAATTCCCTAGTATTTATCGAGAGAGAAGCAGATGAGAAACAAGTGCCCAGCAGAGCTCCTGCCATCGCTAGCTATTCTAAATTTCTAACCAAAATTTACATCCAAGCTGCTCATACTTTCCAGGAGATAAACTCATTATACTAAGCTACTGAGTCTAGGACACAGCAGGAAATATGATATATAATTGTTGTATTACTTTATTGCCCTCTAACCTTTAACATCATTCCCATTGCATGGGCCCGGAATTTCGCTCTCCTCAACAATTATAGAAAAAAATATAAATAATTGAAAAATGTTACCAATATATAGGATTTAAGATATAAATAGATGAGATTTAGTACATAATGATTCTTGAAAATGTTTTTAGCTTAAAAAATATTTTTGAAAAAAACTTAGGTGTTTAACAAATTTTAAGAAATATTTTTAAAAATCTAAAAAATCACTTATAATATTTGAAAGTCTTTTGTTGTGTTTTTTTGGAAAAAGATTTTTTTTTATCCGTTTGACAATGATTTTAAAAATTGTTTTTAGACTAAAAGTTGTTTTTGAAAAAAATAAAAAAAATTAGATGATTGATAATTTAGGAAACATTTTTAAAAATTTGAAAAATCACTTATAATACTTTTTGGAGAAATACTTGATATGTAATCATTCTAAAAACACTTCTATTAAAGACATCTCGAGTAAAAATATTGATTCTTTTAAAAATATTTTTAGAGAAAACACTTTTATTAAAATCATTTTAAATAAAATCATTGTCAAATATATTTTAAATTATGTTTGATAATGATTTGAAGAAGTATTTGTATAATTTTTAATACTTAAAAATAAAATTTTTGAATATTAGAAAGGTAAAAATGTTTCCAAAATCACTATAGAATGAAATATAGTCTCTAGTCTTAATTGAATTCACCAATAACTTAACAAATTAAATTACATGAGTTTTCTTTCCTCCCCCAAAAGTTAAAAGCTAACTAAATTTTGCCTTAGTCGAATTAAATAATTCGATGTTTGAACTTGGGGTTGGGCTGAATATCAAGGAGGGAACTTGGAGAGGCCAACAAGGCAACCAGCGATGGAGGGTTATTTTGGTAATTACCACTAGGATGGCCTTTCTTAAACCTATGGCCATGAGAAGGGACAAGTAGCACTCCATTACATTTGTTAGTCAGTAGTAGAATGCTATGGCTGACGAGGCAGGAAGATTAAAAGGCTTATCTCTTATTTTAGGTGGTGCAACATAAAATTCGGAAAGCTACGTATATCTGTCTCAAAATACTAGTAGAGATGATGTTATTTTCATAATCTGTAGTCATTTTGTGCATAACCATTTTTATTTTTTTCACTTCTAAATAATATGTTTATTGTAAAAAAGGCTGAAATTGACATTATATATTTACTTACTCCATATAATCCTCTAGACTTTGATTTAATTAAATTATTTATATAAAAGCATGTTTTAATAACTTTATATATTAAATTATTTAATGCTTGAAAATTAATTTTAATTTTAAATTTTTAATAATTAATATTAAATAATCTTTAAATCGTGTAAATGGAATACTTTTTTTTAATACAAATTTCAAATTTTATTTTATATATTATTAATAATTATTTTTGTATTAGGAAATTAAGTTAGTACACCATATGAGGTTTGGGCTAGAATACATAACACTATAAAATATATATCATTAAAGAAAAAGTAATTTCAAATAAATTATTTCCTTTAAATAATTTATAAAATGACATAACATGTAAATAATTCAATTAAGTATCCATAAATAATATTTATGATGATGATTTCTTTTTGCATATTATAACAAATATTAATTATGATGAATGTAAGAGACAAATAAGTAACAATATAATAAAAATAATAGAGAATTACATACAAATAAAGAGAGTAAGGTAGAGAGAAATGCAAACTCAAGATTTATAGCCGTTCAACCCAATCTCATCCAACATTCGCTCTTATTTAGTGTCGATGCAAAGCTTGAGGTTTCACTATATCAAGGCCTCTAAACCAAGCTTTCAAGTTTTACACTTAGTGATCGATTCTTTCTATTGTTTAAAATAGTAAACCTTTTTATGTAGCAACTATGGTCAAGAAAAACCAGAGAAAGAGTTACTATGACTTTTATAGTACTCTAGGTATCGTCTTTAAGGATTGACTTATGGAATTTGTCAATACTAAGATAAATGACTAACTTTTATTTAAATCCTCAAGTAAGAAACCAATATGTGAATTAAGTGAAACTAAGTAAAAGAAACTAAATTAATAACTAGACGAATATTGATTTTTAATTTAATTGATTCAAGTCTGAGGCTTTCCACAATCCAACTTAAGGTATAGAAACAAAGAAAACAAGAGTTTCTTAAGTAGAGTGATCTTAGATTTTAGGATCCTTGGCCGCTTGCGATCAACTTGAGTTCTATAACTCGTAATTGCATCAGAAACCTAATTTTTCATTTTTAAAACAAATTCCTAAAACCATATAATGAATGAGATTGATTACTGGCTTAAAGTTTGACTTTTTAACTTTTCTTGCTCCTTATAGCTTTGTTTTGGGGCAAATAAAGATAAGGAAGATCAGGATAACTAATACTCAAGAGTTACCAAGAATCACTAGTATCGGGTAATAACCTACTATATCATTCCCTAAAATGACTCACAAGGATAGGATAAAAAATTGATAAATTATAATCCAACCAATAATTAATCTCATTGTTATAATAATTTGCCTATTGTTCCTATAAGTTTCTACCCCTTAGGTTTTCATGCTTCAATCCTCAAATTGGCTTTTTAGCCTCTCATAGGGGTGATGTCACATTCACAATTTACAATAAGTTAAAAATCCATGATTTGAATAAAAAGAAACTAAAAAGAATATATATTCAATAAAGAAGAAAAGAAACAAACTGAAGTTCTTGTCTTCTTCTCTACAAAAATGTCAAACTCCTAGAAGATCCCTAAACCCTAAAACTAAGAGAGTTTATATGGTATCATCAATGGCTTAACACGTGGCACACTCTCATTGGCCACTTATTACAAGGAAAAATCATATACAACCTAAAATGCTTCAAAATTTACAAGTTCTAAATGAATATAAGGCATTTCGAATTGGATGGAGGCATTTGGAACTCGTTTCGACATGTCCTGGAACTCACCAGTGGCTAAGTTCGAAATTTGAGTGACTTCTAAGTCAATTTCGAACTCATAAATGGAAGAGGGAGGTCTAATTCGAAATCAAGGGGTTGAGTTCGAAATGCATAGTGAATTTTGAACTTAGCATTCTTCTTTGACCAGTTTGTTTCAAACATTCATAACTTTCCCATTTTAACTCTAATTTATGCACCATTTGAAGTGTTGGATTTTTGGCTTCTAGAGCTTTTAAATGATATATAGTTTGACCAAAATAAACTTTGGGAAGTGCTCCAAATTTCACCTCAAATTTAGAATATATGTTACCACCAGATTTTGAGTTCCAAATTTCCATGCAAATTTGCTTCATGCCTCATTGTCCATGTTTGTGTGTCTTCTTTCTTACTTCATAATGGTCATTCCTCATATCCCAAACTCATGAAATCCTCCTCTTATATTTCCTCATATTCCATGAGTCTTGACTTGCTCATTCTCTCATTTAACGCCTTCTTGATCTTTCAAAATCTAGAGTTATTCAACTTGCACCATTTTCTTCTCTTGAATTAGAATTCTTTCCCCACACAAAACAAGAAGTTTGAAGCCAGTAAATAAGAGTTGGAATTAAACTAGCAGGTAGACATAGTCTAGGGTTGATTGATTGACCAACCAGTCGAACTGGCTACTAGTTGAGGTTATCGTTGCCCAATTGGCTCTCAATCAGTTGAGGTTTAACATCGACTAGTTAAATACATGCTATTTAAAGTGAAAAAGTACAAGTACACCTTGATCGACTAAGCCCAATTGACTCCTCCTTAGCCTAATTGGTTGCATTATAAAGTACATAAAAGACCTCGATTTGAGGCTTGGAACTTTATAATTTGTGTTCAACTTTTTAAAACCCTTTAAAACAAGTTTAGGAAGGATTAGGTTTAGGGTCTAAATAAAAAACATTAAATAATCCAATTTGTAAAAAAATAAAATTGATTTAGGCACTTGGATGATTTTAAGTGCTTAAATAAAAATGAAATGTATGATTCTAGTGAATGAATAACCTTACAAAGAGATTATAGAGAATTAGCCTTGATTGATATTCTCTTTGAAGTTTTCTTCTTCTCATTCTTGATTTTCTTTTACTTTGATTTATCTTTGTGATTTCCACTTTAAAAATCTTCTTGCCTAAATACACTTTAACATCAGTTGTAAACCTTGTTTTGTTATCATCAAAACCAAGATTAACCAAAACTTGGTTTTACAATCTCCTCCTTTGGATGATGGCAAAATCAAGGTTGCTAAAATGCTCCCCCTCAATAAATGTTCATTTTATTTATGAAGATATTCAAGTTTAAGAACTTTAAGAAGTATATTAAGGGTGCTAAAAAAAAATACAACCAAATATAAATAGCATAAAGAGTGGTTAGCAATATGGTAAAATATAAACATTAAATATGATATATGTATATATGACCAATTAAGCACATAAAATCAATATTGATAGGATTGATAAAACAATGTTAATATTTCAAATTACTTCACCCCAAGTTAGCAATCTATTATTACTTCTCCATTTTTTTGTTATTTATAAAAAGTTTCATTTAAGCATGGAGAGAGAATTATGATATCAACTAAAAATGATTTTATAAATTTTAACATTAAAAAAATCATCATTTTTCATAGAAATATGCAGGATAAAATCATTTTACTATTTCTCCATCTTTTTTATATCAAACATTTTCCAAATAAAACTTTGTTCAAACTTAGAACATTTCCAATTTAAATCATGATTTGGAAAAAAAATAAAATGTAAGGGAATAAGAGAATATATGCATTTTAATCCAAACCATAAGTTAGCAATTATACCAATTTTATCAAAATGATTTCACACTTTTTATGCATGATCATAACTTAAAAATATTATTAATTTTGCCTTATGAAAATTTCAATCCAACAAGATAATAAGACAAATAAACACATTTAAGTTAAAAATAAAAATTACCTTACTTGTTGAGTTTTCATTAATATAATCCATTTGATGAAGACTTACATTATCTCCATTCCATTGGAAGATTCTTTATTTGCTTGCTCTCTTTGTTGTGGAGTTTTCTTCATTTTCATTTGACCTTTGAATCTCCTTCACTTTCCCTTGATGTTGAGCTAAGCTTCATCAATATTCTTCTTCCAATTTCTAGCTCATTATCATCTTTGATATATTTTCAACAAAACAGTTACAAGGATAAAAAAAACTAAGAAATGTTATATCATTCATATATATCAATTTTTTCCCAAAAACTTTCTTTTGATTTGAAAATTTTGGTTGTTCGCATCCAAATGATAAATCAAAAGGTGATATTTAAAATATTTTCTTCAAAGATGATTTATGTATAATAAAATGATATTTTGCATTATTAACATATTTTGAACTATGGGAGGGATACCATTTCCAAGAAAAGAAAAAAATTCATGTCAATTGTCTTCAAGGTAAGCATATCCTCTTTTTTCTTGCATGGGTCCTTACAAAACAAATTAGGTAACCTTTGGTAATCATTCTTCTTGGGTCCTAAAGGATTAACATTTTTTTTTTTTTGGAATCCAAAATAATTTAGAATCTTGAGCAACATGAGGAGATTTTTTTAAAGGACAAATACAACTAATGTGTCCTCATCTCCCACAAAAAATTGCAAATAGTGTATGGATTAATACTTGAAGCTTCTTGCACAAAATAGTTTTTGTAGTATATTTCATTTTTATGAGTCTTGTAACCCATTTTTTTTTCTTTATAAAAAAAATATATTTTTGACTTGCTAAGATCATGTTAAAGGCTTTCTGACCATTTGAGAATTTTTCTGGAGAATATATTAACCACTTATTCTTCTTCTTCAACTCATTTTATTTTTCAAAAGATATTTTTTCCTTATTAATATTTTTAAAATTTTCTTTAAGCTCATTGAGCTCATTTTCAAGAGAAAATTTTTTTCTTTTTGAAAGCGACATTTTTCAAAGAAAACTTTTCAAAATCAAGGTATAATTCTTCACAAACGTTTTGTAATTCATCTTTTATAGTTGCAGAATTTACTTCATCTTCATGACCCTCTAAAGCTATGAAACACATGTTGACATTCTCATTTGTGCACTCTTCTTTCATGGAGTCTATATCACTTTCACTCCATGTTGCCACCATTGCTTTCTTCTTTTTTTTAGAACTTGAGGACTTATTTGACTGAGATTTTTTCCCCTTAATCTTCTCAAACTTAATATACTTCATGAACTTCTTTGAGAAGAGATCAAGGTCTTCGTCTTCACTTTCTTCCTATTTATAATCAATTATTGAAGTTTTGAATGATATATCATTTCTTTTTTTACTTCAACCTCTTAATGCTTGTTCATGTTCATCGCATGAGTCATGAGTGACCTAATGAGTTCTTTAAGTGGGATCTTTGAAAGATCATTGGCTTCTTGAATGATGATCACCTTAACTTTCTATTTCTTTGGGATTTCAAAATCTTCATGACTTTTTCCATTATGCCTAAAGCTTGAAATCTATTCACAATCTTCATAAACCTAGTAAACATCATAGTGATAGTAAAATTAAATAAGAATAAAGATTATTATGACTAAATATTTTAGAATAAATTTGAAATTTAGTTATTTATAAAATAATGTGAGATGAAAATACCACATGAGGTAATCATAACCATAATGTTGGAGAGAGACAATACTCAAGAGAATTAAAGAGAGGCATGAAAAACATAAATCTAAAGTCATGTAATGAAGCAAGTTCCAAAATGATATCTTATATTGGACGATAGGATTTGCTAAAAAAAAAAAAAAACGCACTAAACACTAAGGCCTTTAAGATGCTAAATTATATCATTTTATTGGTAAATAAAATCTAACAATGAGAAAGAGAGACGAGAAAATTAGAAACTCAATATGGAATCTAGTAACGAGAAAGGGGAGAGAAATAGCAACTGAATACCCTACAGATTGATAAAATGAGTCAATTTATAGGTGGATAAAATTAAAAAAACATTAATTTCTAATGGGCCACAAGTGAGAGAGAGTGTTTGAGAGTATGATATACATTATGGAACCTAATAAGTTAAACTTTTAGGAAAATTAATAATTCTTCAAGGGTATAATTAATTTGACCCTTATTTAGCCTTTTTATAATCATATATATAGCGCCTATTGTTAATGCATTAGACTAGGTTGGAAATTTTGCTTAAAAGATTATTGGTTTGAAACTAATTAATTACCATGAGTCTTATGCCAAACATATTTGTATTGAAGTCATGAAATTTGGAAACTTTAACAAAATAATGTCATTAAAAAAATGACAATTTAATTATAGGTCAAGTGGGTTGTGTACTTCTGTTAATTTTTTTTTAATAAAAATAAAAAATTTTATTTTTTAAAATATATTTTTCTAGTTTGATACAACTAAAAGAATTAAGGATTTGAAAATCTAATTTGTGTGAAATAAGACCTTGAAAATCCAAAGATGCTATTGTTTTGCCCTAATTCCAAACCTCCAATGATCAAGATTGAGTATTTAGTGTTGGAATAGTCTCGAAAAGTATGACATTTTTGAAGTAGTAATGAATAAAGTTTAGTTGTAAAATTCAGCAAAAATGCTTCTTTTGATACACTTTTAGCCTATAATATTTGTTTTCATGATCGTAAAGTGCTTGAAAGTGAATTTGGTACGAGGTGTCACCTTTTTTGATATTGTAGGGCAAATATTGATCTTTTTTTAATGTCATACCCAATGTTTTTCTATATCAATTTTCTTGAAATCTGGACTTGAGTATATATATTGAACCAAAATCGATACAGTATTTTTGTTGCAATCCATTTTCGGTCTCGGGGGTTGTATCAGATTTAGTGTTGATTTTCTTTATGGCATTATTAGAAAGCTTAGTGATAAGTCTAAGAGGAAAAGGATTCTATTTCTTTCTCTTGATTAGAAAACCAGTACAAAAGAAGGCTTATATGGTGGATGGAGACAATTACATGCAACAAACTACGAGCTCAACCAATTAACAGTAAAACAAACAAACAAAAGAGGGCTAACTAAACTCTAACAAACCAAACCTTTTATTACCAAAAATACCCTGCTACTTTAATACCCCATCTCAAGATGGGTAGTGAATATTGTGTACTCCCATCTTATTGGGTAAAAATTTACACTGAGCAGGAAACAATGGTTTAGTAAAGATATTCGCCACTTGGTATTGGGAAGAAACATGTAGAGTTTTAATCATTACACTTTGAAACTTTTCTCAGACTAGGTGACAATCTATCTCTATGTGTTTTGTGTGTTCATGGAAGACGGGATTAGCTGCAATATGAAGGGCAACTTGGTTATCACGAAACAAGATTGCTGGTTTTTGGTGCTCAACATGCAAATCCTTGAAGAGAGTAAGCAACCACATTGATTCACAGGTAGCATTGGACATAGATCTATACTTTGCCTCAGCATAGGACCTAAAAACAATGTGTTGTTTCTTAGATTTCCACGAAACTAGAGATTTCTCAATGAAAATGCAAAAACCACTAATGGGTCTCCTGTTGTCTGGATAAGAAGCCCAATCAGAATCAACAAATCATTTCAGATCAAGAGTGGATGATGAGGTGAAGAATAGGCCTTGTCCTATTGTGCTATTGATATACCGAAGAACCCGATATGTAACTTGTAGATATGGTACAATTGGCTTGGCTAGGAATTGACTGAGATGATTGACAAAAAAAAAATAAGTTTGGTTTGGTAATAGTGAGCTATAAAAGTTTCCCAATTAACCTTATATTGAAATGGATCAGTAAGTAGCTCTCCCTCATCTTGTGAGAGTTTTACATTTGGATCCATTGGAGTTTTTCGTGTCTTAAAACCAAAATGGCCTGTGTTAGACATAAGTTGTAAAACATAGTGACGTTGACTAAGAGAAATGTCTTTTACAGATCTAGCCACTTCAAGCCCCAAAAAATATTTTAGCTGGCCAAGATCTTTAAGTTTAAAATGATCATCAAGAAACTTTTTGAGGTTATTTACTTGTTGGGGATTATTGCTGGCAATAACTATGTCATTGATGTAGACTAAAAGAGCAAGAACATAGACTTTTGTAGATTTAATGAAAAGAGAACTATCAACAACTAATTGTTGAAAGCCATTTGCAAGTAGAACACTAGAAAATTTGGAGAACCATTATCGTGAGACTTGCTTCAAACCATAAAGAGATTTATGAAGTCTACAAACAACATTAGTAGGCAAAGATTCCCCCTCACGGTGATAACCAAGAGGCAATGACATGTACACCTCTTCTAAGAGATCATCGTGTAGAAAGGCATTATTGACATTAAGTTGGACAAGAGTCCAACAAAAAATGGTAGCCAATGCAAGAAAAACTTTGACTATAACAAGCTTGGCAATTGGGGAAAAAACGTCAAGGTAATCAATGTCCTGTTGTTGATTGTAGCCCTTAACAACAAGGTAGGCCTTGTATATTTCCAAAGTACCATCTACATGATATTTAATTTTGTAAGCCCATTTACATCTAATTGGGTGTATGCCTAATAGGAAAAAAGTAATAGACCAAGTTCCATTATTTTCAAGAGCTTGCAACTCAGACTTCATTGCTTCTCACCATTTCGAAATGAGAATAGCCTGAGAGTAAGTGGTTGGTTCAACATGTGAGGAGACAACATGGACAAAGGCATAATATGAAGGAAATAACTTTTCATAGATGAGGACCTTTGAGAGAGGGTGAAATGTAGAGGAGAAAAAAAAAGAATTAGAGTAGCAATGATAATCTTGAAGGTAGGAAGGTGTCTTGTGAGTTTTATGTGGTATAAACGAGGAGGTAGAATTATCAAGTGGTGGAGGCATAATCGAGGAATGAAAGGGTAAGACACGATTAGAAAAAAAAAATCAGAATAAGTGGTTGATGGAGAATTGGATCGAAAAGGAAAAATGTATTCATGAAACATTACATCTTGAGAAATGAAGACATCATGAGTCATGAGATCAAAGAGCTAGTAACCCTTGTAACCAAGAGGATAACCAAGAAAGACAACTACAGTGGCTCGTGGGGAGAACTTAGAACGATGCCTAGTCAGAGTAGACCCATAGCACAAGCAACCAAATATGCGAAGATGAGAATATGAAGGTTTCTTATGCCAAAACAACTTAAATGGTGTCTTATTTGACAAAAGTGGAGAGTGAGTATGGTTAAAGAGGTAAGCAGAAGTAAGAAGACAATCCCCTTAGTAGACTAAAGGTATATTAGATTGGAAGTGCAATGTGTACTGCTCTAAACCCAATTTAGGGGTAAAATCATAATTTAGAAATTATTAATTAATTAAAGTAATTTGATAAGGGTAAACAAGTCTTTTCATATTAAAAACCCCTAGATATATAATTAGATTTTTCCTATCTTTTCTATTCAGAAAACTTTTTTACACAGAGATCAGAAAGATCAAAGAGCATAGGGCTGAAGATTTGGAGGTTTAGGGTTTGAAGATCAATTTTTCAGGTAAGATTTTTTAATCCTTAAATTTATATTTTATATTCATTAATTAGTTTTGAACACTTTAGATATTCTTTAGAATATTTCAATTTTTATTTGAGTTCGTTTAATTAATTTATAGGTCAAAAGGATTAAAAATTTATGAATATAATTTGATTTATTAATGGAGATTGACAGATTTTGATTACTCAAATGAATAGATCTATAAAGAAAAAAATAATAAACAAATAAAATAAGAGTCGTGTGATTTTCTAGAACGGTAAAGAAAAAAATAACAATGTAGATGTGTGTGGTGTAGCAGAGGTTTAAAAGAAAAAAAAAAAAGGATGCGTGTGGACGTCAAGAAAAGAAGAAACAAAAGAAGAAGAAGAAGAAAAATGTGGTATTATTATTATAATAATAATGGGTGTAGTTGGTGGCTTGGAGTAATGGTGTTGCAGGGTCTTTGAAAGTAATAATATATATATATATATAATGGGGTGTGGGGGTGAAATTGTAGTTAAGTGACAGTTAGATTATGGGAACAATAATAATAGTTTCTTGTATAAGTTTTAATTTAATTTAAGTATATAAAGAAATAAATAGTGAAAGTAAGATTAGGAAAGAAAATGAATTTTACAATAATTTGGAAACTTACTAAATTAATTTATTATTGTTTAGTAAGTTGAAAATAATATTGGGTAATAATAATATTAGCATGAGAAATTAATTAGGATCCCTAATACTAAATAAAATATTTTTAGGATTGTCAAAATTTTACCTTTAGATAATTGTGTATGATATTATGTTAGGTGATGAGTAAATTCGTTAAACTAAATACTTCAAGTTTTTGAGCGCTTATTTACGGTAAGAGAAAATAATGCAGATTTTTATGAAATAAAATAATTTTCTTTTATATTGTATTTTGAAATGTGTAAAAATATTATTTTTATCTTTTCGCATGGATTAAATATGTGTTTTGTATGCAAAATACATTTGAAAATTTTCTTTGTTTATGAAAAGTGAAAAATTGAAGAGATATGATATTTTGTTTTGTAAGTTTGAATTAATGACATAAAGTGTTTGACTCTGGATTATATGACCCTAGTCAACGGGTTATAATTGTTGACATTTTCGGTCCTAATAAATGGGTTATAATAGTTGATTTTATGACCTTAGTCAACGAGTTATAATTGTTAACGTTTAGTTTTATTCACTTTAACTAGAACAAATTTGAAACTAGCCATTCATTTGTGAAGTCCCACCTAATTGGGCACAATTTGTTATTCGATAACCAAAGTAAAAATATTTTGAATGTATTTGTTTTGATTTTGATAAGAAATTGTTTTGAAATGGATATAAGAAAGTTTTATTGAAAAGTTTGAATGTATTAGTATTTTGAACTCAAAAGTTTTTATGAAAATAAGTATATGTTACATTTCCTATTTGCAACCATGATTGAAAATGTTTGATCCATAAAACTGTATTAATGTTCCTTATTGGGCTTTGAGCTCATCCCCCTTTATTGATAATCTTTCAGGTAACCTCAGTTGGGGCGAGGAGTGATAGCTAGGTTGGAGAATTTTTTTTCTTGTTAGGATTTTGGTTCAAACTTTATTTTGAACATTGTTTATATGTTAAAATTTAGTTCATGTTTAAATTATTTGAGTTTGAAGTTATTTGGACAATAACACTTTGGTTGATGTGTTAGTTTTTAAAGTTGAGAATTGAGGATCATAGAATTTATTTATTTTATTACTCTGAACAGGAAATTGGTAATTGGTAATTCCCAGTTATAAGATGAATATTGTGTTATTTCCACTTTGAGCTTTTGGGTTTGATGTATGAAATGACCGTCATCCCTTAAAGTGAGTTTTAGGGCGTGACACAATGCATGTGCAACATTGAGTATATGTTGATGCTTTCGTTCCACAACAGAATTTTGTTGTGGTGTGTCTACACAAGAGTGATAAGAGATGATGCCTTTAGCCTGAAAAAATTCAGAAAATGCAAATTCTGGAGCATTATCAGAATGGATTGATTTAATTGACACGCCAAATTGAGTGTGAATTAATGTATAAGTGGTATAAAGGGGCCCCAAATATCACAATAAACAAGTTGAAAATGGGAATCTGAAAGAGAATTAGAAGTAAAAAGCAAATGATGTTGTTTGGCCAAATGACAAATAGAGTAATGTGAAGTATTCTCAGAACTTTGAATAATAAGTAGATCATTTTTCATTGTAGAAATCTTAGCATAAGAAGGATGCCCTAGTCTAAAGTGCCAAATTGTACTATGATCCAAAAAGACGTTATTACAAACAATTGGAGCAAAACAGGATTTGGGAACAACATTCCTTGTATTCAAGACAGAGGTTTCCAACTCTTCTACCCATCCCAATCATCTTGCCCTGTGTATGGTCTTGGATAACACAAGAATTAGAAAAAAAATTACTGGAAAATGAAGAAATAGTGGAAGATAAAGAGAATTTACCATTGAAACTAGACACAGATGGCCCAGAAGGTTGTACATCCGAAGTGCTAGAAGAACTAAGCTGAAGTTGGAAGCTTAGAAAGGCAAGAAGCTGATTGCACTGATCGGAGGTCAGAGTGTTGAGAGACGTCTTCGATGAGGGGATGACTATTCCATCTCCAACTAATGAGCTAACTTGATTTACGTGAATCTTGGCGGGTTCCCCTTTGGTTTGAATTTGTAGCCAGGTGGGTTACCATTAAGGTTATAACACTTATCGACAGTGTGTTCGGGCAAGTTGCAGTGAGTACACACAAGGCGATCACGTTTTCCTTTAGTAGTTGACACACTAATATTGATGAAATTTGAATTTAGATCACCTAATACGGAAGAATCGGAAGATGGCAAGATCACTTGATTAATGACCCGTTGACGTTCTTCTTATACCACAAGTGAAAAGACCTTTGTAATTGAAGGCAAGGGGTCCATCATCAGGATTTGAGTTCTAATATGGCCATAAGAATCATTTAATCCCATTAGAAATTGCATGATACATTCTTGCTGTTGAAACTCCATCCATGGCTTCATACCACCGCAGTGACATACAGTAACCGATTAGAAGTCTTTCAACTCATCCTAAAGGATTTTAAGGCGAGTATAGTATGTATTGACATGAAGAGATCCTTGATGAAGAGCAATGAGATGTTTCTTGATTTGAAACACCCGAAGAGCATTACTTTGATGAAAGCGTTCATGGAGGTCATTCTAGATTTCGAATGCAGTAGCAATAAAAAGGAGATTGTCAGCAATTTCTCGAGATACAAAGTTTAGGATCCAAGAAATTACCATGCTATTGCACCGGGTCTAGGCTCCATAGAACAGATCTTCGTCATCGGGTCGAGAGATGCAACCATTGACGAACCCGACCTTGTTTTTGGCTGTTAAAGCCATAAACATTGCTCGGCTCCAAGTGTTATAATTTGTTCCAGTCAAATGGTGAGAAACCAAGATGAGACTAGGATGATATCCATTATGAAGGAAAAATGGACTGCTAGAGTCCTCCAAAGGTGATGGCGTAGAAGACCCAACCACCATACGACTATTATTATGGCCTCTTTGAGTCATTTGAAGAAAATGACAAAAATAGAGTATTGTTGCTCTGATATCATATTAGAAAGTGTTGTAGTATGTGACTCATATTGAGTGAAAGACATGGGGAAAAATGGGCAAATGTTGGAGCAGAGTGATGACATTTGTTATTCAAGCTTGAATTTTTATTGTTGAGGATGAACGATAGGAGTGTTGCCCCTGTGGTACTATTTAAGGGTATTTTTGAAATTTTATTACCTAAGGATTATTATAAATACTCTTTTATATAATTCTAATTTAAGATATAATGAAAGTCTTCTTCCCTATTCCGTAGGCAATTGATCGAAACACGTTAATTATGTGTGTTTTTCTCTAATTTTCACCGGGAATCATTGCATGAAAAATCAATAGAAAACTTGGAGATAAGCATGAGAGGAAGAGGATTCTATTTCTTTCTCTTGATTGGAAAATCAGTAAAAAAAAGGAGGCTTTTATGGTGGCTGGAGACAACTACACGCAACAAACTACCAGCTCAACCAATTAACCTGTAAAACAAACAAACAAAAGAGGGCTAACTAAACTCCAACAAACCAAACCTTTTATTACCAAAAATACCCTGCTACTTTAATAGGCATTGCCCTCATATTCATAGTCGAAAGACGAATATGCTTCCAGTTCAATATCAAAATAGAATCGACATAATGCTAGTATCAAAATTCCATATCTATTGATTTTGGTGTTGATTTTTTCTATTTCAAAATTGAACCATGCTTTATCCTCTTAATTTTGTCGAAATATCGAAATATAATGGGAATTGATATAGTGATTTAGTGGGTTTATAATATATCAATTTTTTTGGCTTTTTGATACCTCAGTATTAGGTGCCGAAATCAGGCAATGTTTTGCTATCTTCTTCTGGTTGATTTTTCGAACCATTTCTCTAAGCTATTTCGCATGATTCAGACCTAACTATAGCTGTAAAATTGACCCCGATTAAATTTCAAATGAAAGATTTTATGGTTGGTCTCTCTCGTTATCGTCCGTATGCTCCCGCATTAGGACTTGTCCCATTTTGTTGTATACCATCCTTCTAATCATATGCCATTAACACTTGTATATGTATGTTTGTATGTTATTGCTATTCTTTAGGAACAGCCCACTATCAGGGAAATCCAAGTCCAAAATATGCTTCTTAATTATTCAAAGGAGAAAAATTAGATTACTTGCTTTTAGGGGACTTATCATTATGATTTGTGTGATTAAAGTTTTTTGCTCAGATACAAGGATGTAATAGTATTTATAGGAAAATTTAAATGATATCCTAATCGTCAGTTTTCCTTGATATTGCAGGCACATATACTAGAGAAGGAGATATCCACCCATCTAACGCCTATTGCATTTTCTTTGACAAGAAGATATAGAAAAACATATACATGATTATTAATTAAATTCTTAAAATTAAATAAATTTAAAACATATAGTATAAAACTTAAATATTATTTTTTATACAAAATAATATAATTATTTATTAGATACTCAATTTGGGTTGAGATTGTTTGATCTCACAACCTAAGACCCATCGAATTCAATGCCCTTTCTTTTTTCCAATTACCCAAATTGCTCAAGGAGTTGTTCTCCCGTCCAAAGTGGGGTTGAATTAGTTTATATTTCAGAACTAATTTTCACCCAACAAACTTGTAAATTTATAGGACATGAAAATAAATGCAAACATTTTAATTTTCATATAAACAAAATTTTCATTCTAAATTTTATTTTTAGTAATTAATCTAAATATAATTTTTATTTGGATGATTGAACTCAAATCAGCCAAGTTTTTATTTTAATAAATCTCGTTTGACCAATAATTATTACTTTACATTGATCATGTATTTATTCATTGTTGTTTAGTTATGTAAGTTAGGTCAAGTTTGAAGATGGTGTTCACTTTCCAAGGAGATTCCAATGCAGGCTGGAACAACCTTTAATCTCGCACTCCTGAACTTCAATTTTATTATATTTTCCTTAATTTTTAAAGGAATAAAAAATCATTTTGAAAGACAGTTATTTTATATGTTACACGCGAAAATGTTGTTTAAATTCAAAATTGAATAATATAGGTATTTTCTCTTTATTTATGAAATTCTATTTTACCAATCAGGATAAAGATGAATTTGAAAACAATCTTTATCCATACAAACCACCTCATGTTCCTTAAATCTATCTGAATGAGGGTTAGTGTGGTGAATCCTGAAAAGGACTCTGACCCAATCTCACCTTCTTATTTACAAGTTATAACCCTCGCCCCCTCTCTCTCTCTCCCCCCTATTCTCTCCCATCTTGAAAACTGAAAAGGACTTTCACCTACAAAACCCTCCCAATTCATAAATCTCTCTCTCTTTTCTACAATGTCTTCCAACAAGAAAGAGCTGCTCAGAAGCATATTCACACCCAATAGAGGGTGTGGGTGTGGAAGGCCAAAGCTCTCAGACATAGTCAACCCAACACCAAGGCCCAGAACCTCCCATTTCCAGAAGCCGAAACCTTGTCCTTCTTCATCAAGTTCTTGGGAGAGAGGTGATGGAGACCACACTTCCACCACCACATTCTCTCTCAATATCGAAACTTGTTCAAATCCTTCGGAGCCTGAAAATGATCCCAAGTGCAAGAAGATGATCAGCCCAAGCCAGAAGCTCAGCGAAAGCATCGCTGTTGTTAAGGATTCCAATGACCCATACCATGATTTTCGACAATCTATGCTTCAAATGATCCTGGAGAAACAGATTTTCTCAAAGGGGGATCTTCAGGAGCTCCTCAACTGCTTCCTTCAGCTGAATTCTCCTTGTCACCACGATGTTATTATCCAAGCTTTCATGGAGATCTGGAATGGGGTCATCTCAGAAAGGCTGTCACACCAAGTTTAGATATGGTACGTGCGAGAGGAACTCACTGCAAGTTATGGTTTTATTAGTCTTTAATGGACAAGGTGATCCATGGACCATCAGATTTATTCTCCATTACATGGTTTTTTTCAACAGACCTACCTTCTAGGAAATGGGGTGTTGGGTGAGGAAAGATAGGCGTTGGGATTTGAATATAGTAATGGTCGAGAGGAAAAAGTTTTAAAGAGCTTTGATGATGAATGATGTGATGTTTCAAATTTTCTTGTGACTCTATAGAGTTCCCAAACATTGGCATTTACTACTCTCTGTGTAGCCTTTATGAGTTAGTAGTTGGCTATCTTTTATGCTGTTTTTATTCAACTATGTTGATTTGGTTCATTGTTTCTGGGCTTTGGGGGGCAGGGGGCGGTGGTTTGTAGCTCTGCTACTTTCATGATTATCACCAATTTCTTGTTAAGGTAATTCTGATGATGCTTTTTTTTTTTTGTAATTTCATTGATAAAGATTTATGAAGTTCCTTTTTACTATGAAAAAGAGCAATGGATGATTATATCAAAGTTAATTGTGTGATCATTAAGGGTAGTTCTTGACTGAGGTACTATTTGGATATTGGGCACTAAAATTTCTATTCACCACAAACTAGAGACTCTCCAATTTGCTTCTGTGAATGCACACATGGGATACATTCAACAGACGATAAAATTTCACAGCATATATGTCAAAGAAGCAAACAGGAAAGTCTCTGAAAAACAAAGCATTTCTTCATATTTTAATTCAGGAAAGCCTTTGATTCGATAGTCAAGTCAAAAAATATTGGCCATAATGTAGACAATATGACAATTAGCGTTCCCTTTGCTAAAATATATAGAAGCTGATGTTGTTGACATTATCTGCACATCGGTTTTTTATTTATTTATTTATTTTTGACCCTTGTGGTCTTTCAAATTTTCAGTGAATGGAGAAATTTTCGATGATCAAAGCTAACATGCTACAGCCGTAAAGACTGTCTTCATTTGTTAACATTAAAACATCTGACAGCCTGCGAAACACAAACAAAATTGATCAAGAAAATGGCTGTCTAGATCTAAATTTTGGACTTGCAGCAAACTTGGTTTTAGGTAGCCCAATCATGCATAAACCTAAGGCAGTTACTCCTCAGTCAAGATTGGTAGGTAAGTTCAAGGTCGAAGCTCTGATTCTTTATTAGTATAGCACAAACCCTGATCAAATTTTCATAATAATGTCGTCCACACTAAAATGATTCAGTATATGTATATAGTCCTTAGATTAGTAAAATTTAGAAAGATATAAAGCAAAATTATAAGCATAATGGTATGACTCCAAGTTGGCCTTTGGATAATCTATAAGCACACCCCCAAGCCAGCCAAAGTAATCCCATGTGACAATGATCTATGTCCACTGCAACCTGTACAATTCATCAGAATAATCTCCATACTATGATCCTTTTGCTTGAAAAAGGAAAATAATTTTTGTTTGCTTTCATGTTACCTGTCACTTTCAATTGCAAATGTTCCTGTCATCCATTTTACCAACCATGCGCGCCAAACTTATTGCCTTTGCAGAGATGTTCTATGGTCCTATGGTCCTATGGACCTTCTGTTTCCATTCAACAAAGGGCAAACACCACATGTGGGAACTTTTACAGTTTGCATTCTATAGAAGCAAGAACCCAATCAATACCCTTGTTCGCTTTCTATGCAAGTAGGGATTCATTTTTCTGCTTTTGATATCTTCACAAACCTAGTCTTCTTGGAAGAATGGAAGCCAAACCAAAAGTACCATTCATTAACAATTATAGGTCAAGATGCCCAAGGATGGAAGGGATGTGGTTCAAACCAAGAATGGGCTCTGAACCAGTGGTACATGTTCATACAAGATCTTTAGATGGAGCCTAGGGTGGTAATCCCAATTGCCCCACACACTGATCTGACTAAATTTAATTTTTTTTTGTTTTTTGTTTTTTGATTTGTGTGTGCATTCTGAAGAAGCTGTCAGTCTTGATTAAATCCAAGGGGCAAGTTGGTTTTGAATGAGCTAATCCATTGCTTCTGCAGTGGCTTTAATTCTTTCTGGATGTGTCTCTCTGGCTAAGCAGTCTGGGCATTATTGAATAGAAGCAAATCATTCATAAGCATAAATGCTGGTTGAACTTTGAGCACTGAAAATTGAAGGTAACATATTTATTAGTGATGGAGGTCAAAGAGGCTGTATGTATGCTTTCTTCACACACACTAAAGCCATCTTCGGGTGCAGTTTATGACCGTTTAAACCTCTTGCCATGAATTCTCATGATTGTGTATTATGGTACTTTTCAAAGTAAAAGAGGTTGGAAAGGTCTAAATTTTTTTCTTCTTTAGGCAAAGTTAAAGTCAAATCAACTTGCAACGAGCCTATACGAACCGACCCTAAATTCATGTAAGATGCTTGAAAAACTATATCTCATCCACAACTTGATTTTGGAGAGATGGAGGGGAAAAAGTAAGAAAGACAAAAGAAAATGCAAGAGAATTGGAAAGAACTAGATTTAATTTAGTTAGCAACCTTACACATGAACACTAAGCTAGCTCCAACCAACCCATGAATTATACTCAATGAAATTCATCAAATATTTGACAGAACTCCCAATTTGAAATCTAGTACAGGTCTTCTTGTCCTTCTTCCTCAACCCTATGCATGATTAGAGACTCAAATATGCATGTCAAAGGAATACATGATTTTATCTATAAAGCAATCCCAACATTTAACTAATTGTATCTAAAGTTTTTCATACCAAGTTTGCAAACTTTGCAACAATATGGCCTTTTAACAGTGGCTTGGTCACAACTGCCAACCATTTTATGGTTTGTTCTCTTTGTTTTGCACCCTATGTTGGTCTAGTGCTTAATTTTCTATTTAGGGCATTGTAGAGCTTTTAAGCAACGGCAACAAAATTTTATGATTCTCTTATCAAACAATTACAGCAACCAAGGTTTGATTGGAGTACTTTTATTTAACCTCACACCAATAAATGCTTTCCTAGCGAGTTCACAAACTGGTCATTTTTTGACGATGAAATACTAGCACCATAAAAAAATATCAAAATTATATAACAAAAGAACATGAAGAAGAAAGAAAACAATGTGAGTGGGATTCATTGACAAGTAGAATCAATGTAAAGAGAAATGGAATATAAGAATGCCTAGGCTGCAGGATACACTTCAACTCTGAGTAGCATGTTGAGAGTCCATATTCAAGAAGATCAAGAAGAAGAAGAAGAAGAAGAAGAAGATGAAGAAGGGAAGATATATCAATCCACAACATGTACTAGGAAGGTAAAGAATATAGTGAGTAATTTGCTTAGTTTGTGGAGTACTGCAACAATGTAAGCATGTTAAGGGATTGACTTGAGAAGCTGATGAATTGGCTAACAAGTCATTCTTTGTCTAGTTTTAGATCCTGGGGCCACAATCGTGTTGCTAGCTTGGTAGGGTCGGCGGAGACATGGGCTATGATACAAGTGGCATGATGTTGTCTACAGGTGTATGCGCTTCTTCCTTTTTAATGAATATTCTTATTTTAACTAAAGTAAGAATAATATCAACAAAAAATAACTTACAATCCACATTCCCAGACTTAGAATTAATTAAAGAAGAAGAAGAGAGATAGAGATGAAATCTTAGTTAAAATAAAAAATTTGCCACTTTTTATATTTTATTTTTTAACCAAGAAAAACTTAACTAGAAATTCTAATTAAAAAGGTAACCAATAAAATCTTAAGATAAAACACAGGTAAGACAATAATATTGACTAAGATAATAATATATTTCATTCAACTCATCGATGAATATAATAATAAATATATATTTATAATAAATTAATCATATATCATGAAAGTTAGTGCCATGTATTCAATTTCTACAACTTGTTTTTTGAAGACCATGAGAATAGAATACTCATGTTTCTAGATAAAAAAAACATGCCCAACAATATTCTTTATTTATTTTTTTATTTTCTAGTTTCTACAATAACTCTCCAATCGCTTTTGTGTAACCCACTAAACTGAATTGTTTAAATAGGAATAGAAAATTCCATTATCACAAGTACCTTTTATATACCTTAAAATTTACTTTATTGCTTGCAAATGTATTAATTGATATGGTTTTTCATAAATTAATTGATGATTACCACTCTATAAACAATATTTAGTTTAGTAGAGATCGAATACCAAAAACTTCCAACTATGCCCTTGAATATATGAGATTTACTAATTTTCAATGACTTCTTTTTTCATCTCTAATAGCTTTGCAATAGGTGTGTGAATTAGTGTTGATGATTTAATCTTGAATTTTTTTAGAATGTCTATGACATATGCGAGATGAAGGTATCATTATTTGTTTGTTAGACCTTCCCTTACGTCATTACCTCCCTAAAATCTTCAAACATCTATTGCTAATTATTTATAAAATTAAATAATCCATATTGAAGCAAACAACAATTATTTTACCATTAGAATTTGATTTTACATCAAGTCTTTGCTTAAAAAGATGCTTTTGAAAACCATATACCGCAATAAATAAGCATCGATTGATTCATGTGAACCAAGCATATAGTGCTTGTTTTTGCTTATACAATGACTTTCTAAGTTTTAAAATTCATTGTTCTTAACCATGCTTAATACACCCTAGTGGTTGTTTGACAAAAACTTCTTCAAGTATATCATTAAGAAAAGTTGACTTAACATCCATCTAATGAATTTTCTAGATTTTCTTGATTTGATGAGTTGTAGGTACAATTAACATATGAATGATATCTAGTTTGGTAATTGGTATGAAAGCTTCAAAATAATCAATAAATGTCTTATGTTTGTAATCTTTTTTTGTCACCAATCTTGCCTCAAATCAATTAACTTTATAGTTTATACTTTGTCTTAAAACCCATTAAACACCAATAAACTTTTTCTTAACTTGTACAATAGTTAGCTCCCATGTATAGTTCTTCACTATTGATTTCTTTATTTATTACTTGAATCCACCTCTGATTAGCTTCTTCATATGAAATTGGGTCAAAATATGAAAATAAAAAAAGTTAACTAAATCTTTATCAACAATTTCATTGTCATTTTATCAATTCATAATCCTTTAGATGTGCCAACATAATATGTGCATGTTTTGGGTGTCTTCATGATTTAGACTTTTGACCTATTTCTGTTTGCAACGGATAACTTTTACTATGAGAAAGCATGTTTGAAATAAAAATATCTACTACTGAATCCTTTTGATACAACTCATTATCTTCCACAAAGTTTTCTTCAGTCAAAACTCCTCTTTCTTTTCTTTAAAGTCCATATCTAACTTTCGTTATCTAGAAATTGATAATCTATATTCATAATTAACTTCCCTATTTTGAGATTATACATTTTGTAAGCCTTAGTTATGTCATTATGGCAAAAAAGAATACACTTCTTGCTTTTATTTTCAAATTCTTTTTGGATGCTTCTTATAATGGGAATATGCAGTACACCCAAAAAAATAAGAGACAATTGTGTTTTGGGCCCAAAAATTAACATTTGGTCCATATAACTTACATAATTAATAGAAAGGATATAAGATATTAAAATACCAATATACCCTTCAAATTTCCATAGATTACCTTTTAAGGATATAAAATAGTGATAGACTAAAATACCCAATGGCCTTTCACATAAACTTTTTTAAAATTTGGATTTTAACAATTTTCACACCACTATTCATGCAACCATAATAATTCTATTTTAACAATTTGGATTTTTCATTGTTTTAATTTTTTTATTTATAAATAATTGAAAATCAACATTATTTTCTATTTTAAATTATAAATAAAGAAAAATTATGTTCAGAAACTATTTTAAAAAATACTTTCTAAAAAAATGGTAATATGATTTATATTTTTTATATTTAAAAAAAACATTTAATTAAAAAATGAAAACTATTTTTAAAAATAAAATTTGAAAACCTTGTTTAATACTATTTTTTATATGAAAATAATAAAAAGAATTAAATTTTATTCATTGATTATCCATTTTAATTTATTTTTTTCCATTAGTTATTTTAATAATAGTAATAATAATAAAATATAGTATGTTTATAATTAAACAAAAGAACCGGTCAACTATGTGTTTTTTGTGTGATTATCTTTTACATGAAAAATAATTAAATAACTAAATTTTATATATTTATTACTCTTTTTAATTTTATTTATTTATTTATTTATTTTTTGTCTAATAGAAAATTTTAATATATCCATAATTAACAAAGTAATAGATTAATTGTGCACATTTTGATCTATTAAAATAAATTACTTTCTAATTTAAATAAATAAAATGAAATAAGTAAATAAATTTGGGGTTATTTCTATTTTTTAACATATCTTATATTAATATTTTTATGGTTAAATAAATTTTTTATTATTATTTTCTTTAATTTCAAAAATAAAATGCAATAAATAAATAAATTTGGTATTTTATAATTGATCTTATATTCATATTTCTCATGGTTAAATAAATTTTTTATTCTTTTTTCTTTAATTCCAAAAATAAAAGGAAATAAATAAATAAACTTGGCTTACATAATAATTTTTAAGTAATTTCTTTGTCTTATTTTTAATTACATTTTGCATTGAAAATAAAATAAAATAACGTTTTATTTGTTTTAATTATTTTAAATGTCAAACTATTGGGAACATAGTTTACACACTCATGTGGATATAATTTATACATATATATGAAATTTATACCATTATACAAGGTTATTACACTAATTGTACAAGGGGTGTACAATACTGTACATTTTGAACATTTTTTTTTTCTTATCATTTAAGGATTATACGCTCTCCTATCACAAATTCTTTTATTTCATGTACTTTATTTAACTTGCATATAACAATTCAAATACTTACCTTAATAATTATGTTTAGGGAAAAATTTTGTTTTTACATTTTATATCATTTTTTAAATTAAACTATTGGAAACATGGTTCACACATCATATGTGACATATAATGTATGTATATGGATGAAATTTGCACCATTGTACAAGGGTGTTATACGAACTGTACAAGGTAAATGTTCAATTGGACAAGACAAATGTTCTAACTATACAAGGGGTATACAAGGTTATCATTTGTGAAAGATTTCAATCAATTTTGACAACTTTTTTTTTTTTGTCTTGTCATCTAAGGATTGCACACTCTCAAGGTACACATTCCTCTATCACACACTCATCTTATGTACTTTATTTAACTCGCATATGACAATTCGAATACTTATCCCATTAATGATGTTTGAGAGAAAATTTTGTTTTTCCATCTTCCACTATTTTTTGAACCAAACCAATGAAAACATGGTTAATCTACCTATGGTTACACATTGAGTAGGAGGTATATGGAATTTGAGTCACTATATATACAAGGTATTTACACTAAGTGTACATGATAAATATACTAACTGTATAAGGGTGTACAAGACTATTATTTGTGAAAGATTTTAAGTGATTCTGAAAAACTTGTTTGTTTATTTCCCCTAATCAAGGATAGATGACATTTCTTACACACATTGGTTAAGCATACATTCATCTCATGCACTTTATCTAACTTGTATATGGTCATTTGAATAGGTACTTCACTTATGATGATTGTAAAACAAAATTATATAAAAAAATTTCTTCTTTTTTAAAACAAAACCAATGCAAACATGATTAACCAACTTATTGTCCGATATTCATGAGATAATGTATGAAATTTGAGTTATTGTACAATGGTATTACACTAACTGTACAAGATAAATTTACTTATTGTACAAGGGTGTACAAGACTACTTTTTGTTAAGGATTTCAAGTGATTTTGAAAAACCTTCTAATTTTTTTTCACTCTGTACTCAAATTCTCTCACTCAAGAATTGTTTCGAATTTTATTTTTAAATTTCATCATCAAAATTTTGTAATTGCATATTTTGTTTTTGTAGTTTTAGCAATGTTCTTTCTTTCCACAATTTTTTTTTTTTTTTTTGTGAAATTTTATCCAAATGAATCTATATTTAAAATTATAATCATATTTATCAAATTTTTTACTAAAATTATCTTTAATTCTTTTAATATATTTATACTCATTTATTTTAAAAATGAAAAACTATTTTTTTTTGTAACATAATTTTTAGATAAAATTTTATATAATATATTTTATTTGAAATTTAATTTCTAAAGTTTCACTAAAAAATTGTATTGACAATTTTCTTATTGTGAGTCAAAATACTTTGCATTAGTCTATCTAGATAAGAAAAATTATTAATATAATATTAGAACTTTATATCTTAGTTATTTTTTTCAATAAATTTATCTTTTAAAATTTTTTAAAATAAAAACATTAAAAATTAAAAACATTAAAAATTAAAAAGCTAAAAGTATATATATATATATATAGAATGAAGTGATAGTCAATTTTTAAATTTTTTAAAATATGGTTAATGTAGAAAATATAAAAATAATTAAAAATAAGAGAAAAGTATAAATGAAAGGGTAATATAAATTTAAAATAAAAATTAAAAATTAAACTAAAAGATAAATACAAAAAGATAAAAAATATTTGGATGAAAAATCTCAAAATTTTTATCCTTGCTTATAGTAAGAGTAAAAAGATTCAATATCTTTAAAAATGAAAAAAAGAAAAAGAAAAACATTATTGCTTTTTATTTGACATAAAATAGAAATATAGATTGGAAGAAAAAGAAAAAAGAAAAAAAGATAGAAATGAGTATTACTTAATAGAGAATAGAAAAGGGAAAAAAAACACAAAAAAATTGAAATTCACACTCATCATGTGCTTATATAAGGGTTAAGGGTATTTTAGGGATTAATAAAGGACAATATCCTTCTTCTCAATTTTTAGACTTTCTTTGGGTGTTGGACTTAATTATGTAAGATATATGAACCGGATCTTAATTTTTGGGCCCCAAAACACAATTCTTCCAAAAAAAAAAACAAAAAAATATCAAAGAAACATCTAATTTATGTATACTTCAAAATTCCTCTAGCATTCTTCTAAAAACTATTTTAGTGGGGCACCTGTTCAACATAATCAGTACTTTTTTTTTTTATATTCTATGTATTCCTTTGTGTCTATTATATGTTAGAACCAATAATTATGAGTATTCACAATAATTTTTACTAAAATAATATTTAATTTTATTCAACTCATTAATCAACATAATAATAAACATATATTTATAATAAACTAATCATACTTGGATCATAACTCGAACTTTACATAGCATAACAAACCTAACTAAATACAAATTATTAATATTTTTCAAATTCTAAAAATCTTCCATTTGATCTTTAGGTAGATTAGGATTTTCAACAATCATGCAGCACAATGTTGAATCAGTGCTTTACATAGCATAACAAACCTAACTAAATACAAATTATTAATATTTTTCAAATTCTAAAAATCTTCCATTTGATCTTTAGGTAGATTAGGATTTTCAACAATCATGCAGCACAATGTTGAATCAGTGAACCCGTGGTTGTGCCTACAATATACCAACAGCAACAATCATATCAACAAATGCAGCAACTATAAAACCATGATTGGTCTTGCTATTCATCCTCAAGTACCAGGCAAGCAAAGCCTCCAGATAATTCCAATCCTTTAGCCCGTTAGCCTGCAACCCATAATCCTCAATCATTTCCTCCATTGAAATCCGAAAATTCACGTATGGATCATTGGACTGAAGAGCCACCACAACGAACTCTTGGAATGGGAACCTGGAATCTCCTACTGAGATTGAACTTGTGTCATTCAGCTCCAGAAACAGCCTCTCTGATCTCATTGCCTGAAAAGCCTTGTCCAAAGCCTGCCTTTGACGCTCCTCGGAACACGGCCATGCACTCTCCCCGGCTATCAACTCGGTGGCATCAGATAATCTTGAACTGAAGTTGTTAACATTGCCGGCGGTGGTTTGGGAAGAAACAGTCTTATGGAATGCAAATATTGGAGGGATGCATTTGCTTAGACATTGTACTTCTTTTTTCTTGAAGAGTGAAGGGAGCTTCATCTTCTTGGCCGTAATATCCCACAATACCTTGCTAAGAAGTGGGCTTAATTTATATAATTTTCCCATTTGTCATGTAGTAAAACTCACATAGTAGAATATATACGAGGAGGGAAGTTTGTTCGGGTGGGTCTTTCATGATGAGAACTTAATTGCACACATCGCTTCAAGAGCTCCAGAAAGAAATTATGAGCATATGAAAACTTATGTTATATGTTAAACTAAAACTTAACTGAGAAGTGTAAGCTGTAATTTGATATGACATCAGACCTTTAAAACTCGTTTGTCAGTGATTTTAGAAAATACCTTTACCTTAAAATGTGTTTTTGAAAAAAAAAAATAGATATTTGATAAATTTTATGAAACATTTTTAAAAATTTGAAAAATTACTTATAGTATTGAAAAATTATTAATAGTATTTTTTAGATGACATTTTTTTGCAAAAGGACTTTGAGTAAAAATATAGCAAAACGCACTACTACTGTGTACGTGTTGGATGTGGTGTTTGGTTTTTGGGGAAGTTGATAAGCATCAATTTGAGCAGGTGGGCAAGAGGAAAACCATCTTTTTATACCAACAATATGTTCAGAGTTTAGTCCAACTAAATGTGTCTTATCCTAATAAATTCAGTCTTTTTCTTCTTCTACAGGATGGTTGTTGGGGTGGATCAACTACTTGGTTTTAACACAATGCCATGGACATATGAGCGCTCGTGTAGACCCTCATTTATAGCTTAGGCCATTTCTTGTTGTGAGTATAGCAAGTGCCCCTTAATGTAGTCTCCATCAAACTTTCCATGGTACACACAAGGATCTACGACTGCTAGCTGAGAGAATATATCATAAGCTTTCTCAAAAGCGGAGATCAATTATAAGAACATTAATCTTTCCAAACGTATAGAAGAAGTACGAGTGCTCTGAAATCCCTGAAAATGTTATAACCTCCTGCCATTCCCAATTAACTTGACATTAGATAATAAAGACAAGATATAAGAATAAAGAAAATCTCACAAAGTCACAATTTTGATGGTTTTTTCCCCTCTCTTTCCATGCAGCCACACAATTTTTCATTAAATGGTGGTTTGCTGCGATGTTGTCTTTGTGGGTGTCCTGTTACTTTTTCCACATGCATGAACCTTCTGTGCATATATGCTTTAGGTTATGATAGTTGTGTTGGAACAAAGAATTGACTAATAACAAACAATTAAAGTCTCAAGTTCTTGATAAGTACTTTAAAATAATCCCAACTAATATGTCTTACTCAAGTGTTTTTTAGACAAGATAGTATTACCTACTCATTACTCTTATTAATATTTTTATCACCTGTTTTACATAATAAGTAGTAAATATTTGATATAATACAAAGTGGTCTCTATTTATTAAATTCAAAAGTTTCTCATTATCCCGTCTTCCACCATTTGTCAACTAGAAAAACGGTAATTAAAAGTGTGTAATCACTAGCATTTTTTTAAAAAAAAATATTTAAAAATAAAATATTTCATTGAATAAATTGTAACTTTTTGGAGGAAATGGTACCAAAGTTTTAGCTTTATGTAAATGAACAGGTCATTTAAGAGTATGTTCAATGGTGATTCTAGTAACTGTTTTTTAAGTTTTAAAAAAATTAGAAACGCTTTTTAAAATCATCGTCAAATAAACTCTAAGCATAAATATTGAATATCAATGGTTCATTCCTTTATAATGCTGAAAGCTTTTGAACAAAGTGACTGAAGATATTAGGGGCTTAAGGTAAATATTTTGCATGGAAATTTTGTTGTTTAGTTTATCAATCTTTCTCCTTGAAATACTTTTAAGTTCTGGCCTTCTCCTTCTTTATAGGATCAATAAATATCACTTTTTATCCTTTAGATAGATAATGGGTTCTGATGGAGTTGAGATGAATGAGATTCTCCTGTTCCCTTAAGCTTCCTGTGTTGATGGAGTGGGTCAACCACCTGAATTTAAAACGTACGACCCAGTAGGTTGGAGTAATGATGATATACACTGTTAACCTTTTACAACTTCGACAATTAATTTCTTGTTGTGTTATAAGTATAACTGCTTCCGCTTACCGATTAATGTTTCCAATATGATGAAGACACGAATATTTATTAATTTGCATCTGCACAATCTTAAACTTTCTTACCGCAGTGATATATAGCTGGCTGAAGTAGTCTAGAGTGCGATTGGTAGTGGTTGTAATCAGAAATGGTTTTTTGGAAAGTGTTTTTCAAAAGAATTACCTAAGTTCAAGTAAAAATGATTAGAAGTGAAAATTTTGAAAAGTGTTTTTTAAAATTTATCTAATATTTTATTATTATTTTTTAAAAATTACTTTTTCAGTTAAAAGTGTTCCTTAAAATTATTATCAAATAAAAAATTTAAGAGTTCATTTAACAACCGTGCTTTTATTAGAAGTATTTTTTTTTAAAAATATTTTTTTTAAAAATTACTTATCAAGTATTTTTTTCAAAAAATATTATAAGTTAAATTTTTTTTTTTTAGAAAAATCATCAATCAAGTATTTTTTCAGAAAATATCATGAGTGATTTTTCAAAAAACACTATAGGTGATTTTTTATAAAACACTATAAATGATTTTTTAGATTTTTAAAAGTATTTTCTAAAATTTGTTTTGCACGTGTGTGCGCACGCGCGCTCACACACACACACACATATATATATATATATATATATAACACTTTTTTTTTAGTTAAAAACACTTCTTAAAATCGTTATCAAATAAATTCTAAAAGTATGTTTAATAGTGTTTCTACTTGAAGTAGTTTTAGTAGAACCGTTTTTAGGAGAATCACGTATCAAGTGTTTCTTAAAAAACACTAAAAGTGAATTTTTAACATTATAACATGATTTTCAGATTTTAAAATTATTTTCTAAAATTTATCAATTTTTTTTATTTTTATTTTAAAAAAAAATACTTTTTAAATTAAAAATATTTCTTAAAATCACTATCAAATAGAGCGTAAATAATACTCTAGGTGTCCAATAAGCAAATTAAGAGAAATCTATGGGTGACACAGGGCCACAAGTTTGATGCTATTCCCCGTTAGTTGTGCAACATTTGGGACAACCCATATGCCAAGGAATTAGGAGGGTTGTTTTAGTGAATTCATTCAACAAGAGCTTCTTAGTTCCTATGAAAAGATTTTTACTAGCTACCACCGGTTACTAAGTTGGGTTAAAATGAAGTTACCTCCAGTTTGCCAACCGCCATTACACATATTTAAGTAGAAACCTTGATGGCAGATGGTAGGTGGAGCCTAACATGTTTGGTTGTTTTTGGCTACGTGGATTGTGCTCCAATTTGCTTTTCACATGTTGGGTGGTATGAGATGTAGACGATGGTTATGCAACAGGTAATGTGTCATCTAAGTTTTATGGGTTGTGATAGCTTCTGGTCATGATGATAAATAATGTATCAAGTGAGACTTTTCAACCAAAAGCTACTTTTCCATACCTACTAAAGAGTAAAGAGTAGTCTCCAATAAAAGGTGTTCATGTACAAGTCGCGTGAGGAAAGGAAAAAAAAAACATGTGGAGGAGGGCCCGTTCAAATATCATTTTATTTATTTAATAAAATCAGTAAAATAAATTATTATTTTTACAAATATTTATTTTTTTCAAGAAAACAAAACATTTATTTATATATACATGATCACTAACAATTGCAAAAATACATTCTTATAAAATTTATTTGTATAAAAATTTATTTATCTTGATGAATGTATAATTAACAATGTATAACAAAGTTAGAATAATTCCTTTTCAAGGAAATAAAATTTATTTATAAAGATAGAATTAATTAAAATTTTTATTTTTATTTAAATGATAAATTAATTAGTGAAATAAAGTATTTCATTGCATGATCACTAATATGGGTAAAAACATAATCGTACAAGATTTATTTCCTATAAAATTTATCTACCATAAAGAATTTTTATTATACTCAATTGTTTATTTAATGTTCAAATAAGATGACAAAAGAAAATAAATTTAAAAAATGGATTCTTGTAAAATTTATTTACAATAACGAATGGATAAAGAAAATAAGTTTTTTTTTTCTTTTTTACTCAAGTGATAAAAATAATTAATAAAATAAAACATTACCTTAAAAAATACAAATATTTTTATAAAATATTTATTTCTTGATGATATAACTACAATTTGAAAATTTAAATTTGTAGAATAACTTGGAAATGTGCGGAATATGAATGGTCACATAATAGGAGTGTTAGGATAAAACCCTTAAAAACATGACATGTTGTAATAAATTTCGGATTTTATTATTTATTAATAAAGTTCTAGTTTACTTTTATCTATCATAATTTTATGTATTATACCTTGTAAGCATTCTAGCTTGCATTTTTTGCATTGTATGTGACTTTGGTATATTAGAAGTTGCACGAAAGATCCAAGTGATGAGTTCCTTGCAAATAGATGACATGTTTACAATCAATTTATGGGATTAGGCAACCCATCAGAAGTTGTGGTACACTACCTTCTAATTGGAAAGGTATTTGGTCTTAGCCATTGAGATGAGTTTCCCATTGTGAGTGCACTAGTGTGTATGGTTACAGATTAAACACGATCTATGGTGAGTTATGACTTAAGGCTATCAAGTAGTCATGACTTTACTAAGCTGGTTCATTGTGTAGTCTCTCAATTTTGAGAGAATATTGAGTTTGTGTTAAAGTTAGCAATGACCATAGTAGTTCTTTAAGAGATAAAACATGTCAATTGAATACATAATAAGAGGATTTGTAATTTAAGATCAGTAGAGGTAGTCTTGAAAGACTAATAGTTTTCACCTTGTTAGACTATGAACTCTAGTTCATGGGGAGATTAAATACAATGGATAGTAGGTCACAGACCTGAGCACATGGTGTCTTGTTGTTATTTACATAGGATATTGGGGTTCAATTAAATTAACTTCAGAATTGGATTCTAAGGAAACCGATACTCCTATGGGTCCTAGCAGTCCTCGTTTTAAGCTCATATATCTTGTTAAAACGGGTTATGAGGGTTGGATTGACTTTAAATTTACTTTTGTGGATAAAGGCATTTTGGTAATTATGTAAGGCTACACAAGGATAAGTGAACAAGGTCTCTAAATTGGGTTAATTGATTAATTAGTAGGCCTTATTGGGTTAATTGATTAATCAGTAGGTCCTATTAGGTTAATTAATCAATTAAACCCGATTTTAGGATAGATTAAGTGACCCAAGCCTTTAGTGGACTCAAGTCACTAAAGCTCAGTTAGGAACCTTACAAATACCCTATTAGGGGTTAAGGTTTCCATAACTTTTCCCATGGAACCATCTTTCAACTTTAGAGAGAAAGAGAGTCATAGCCTCCACTCTTTCTTTCTCTCAACTGGAAATGTGCTAAGATCAAGGTTCAAGTCATCGGGTAGAAGACTTCTAGTCTACAAGACTTCTTATGATAGTGATTTTCATCTTCATCGTGTGAAATTGATTTAGGGACATCCAAACTTAAGTATGATTTTTGTTAGTATTTTTGAATCCTGTTAAAGATTTAAAAATGCAATTTTTCTACTATGCATATGATTTAGAAAAACCTAGGATAGTTTTACATTTTCCTAACCTAATTTGGGTTTGTGAAACAGAGTGATCCACGGTTTTCCTACAACTGGCGTCGGAGCCATAATTTAGTAAGCATGTTAGAACTTGTCTAAGTTGTGCTAATAGTGGTTTTGTAGGGTGTTTTGTTTATCCTATAGCCCTAGGGATAACGTATGTGCATTCTATGTTATGATCTTCTTACAATATGATTATCATAATTGTGATTGTTGTTGGGGTTGTATTATTTGGATTGTTTTTATTACTCTTTAGATTGGTTGTAAGCCTCATAAGGGGCATAGGATTTTTGTTATCATGTAAAGAATCATTTTTTTTTTCATAGATTGATATGTAAACTCCAAATCATTAGAGTATAGGATTTTGGTGTAAAAATCCGATTTTTATCTTTCTATGTAATCTTCTGAGAGTCTGCAAGCAATCTAGATGTTCACATGGCGATCATGCACATTCCTTTGCAACAAAAGAAAGAGTTTTTTTTTTTTGTTTTGGCAGAAAACGTTTGTTGGAAAACTCAAAGAATAACTCTCGGGTTCTAAAGTTTTGCAGAAGTGCATAAGCAGTGGGATTAGCTCTTATGCACCTTGATTGATCGCGCGATATATCTAGCAGTGGTAAGTTGTATCCAGGGGTGACATCATATCTAGTGTGTCAGAATGCATCAAGTATTCTTGTATAATTTTGGGTGCTCGAGCGCTCAAAATAGTTGTTTGGCAATCAGGGTGTATTGGTCATTTGTAAATGCCACTAACCATATTTTGTTGCAAGTACAATGTAGTATTTTTGGATTTTGGAAATCCAAATATTTGGGTTACCAAATTAGCAACAAGATCTCTAAGGACATGAGATTTGATTTTTTTATTTCCTTTTATGCTTATATTTTATATATTGCATATGTTAGGAAATAATTGAAAATATTTTATAATACTTTTCAAAATTCAAAATTTGGATTTTCTTAAAAGAATAAATTTCATAAGGTTACTTTCCATTATTATTTATTTAAGGAGTTGGTTGTTGCCATTTGGGATTTCAAATTCCTTTTGGAACTTTCTTTTATTTAGGTTAAGTGCTTTTACAAGCTTTCCCCCTTAGAGATAAGGAGAACAACATCTAAATTGGTTCTTCAGGCTCTTCCCCCTTAGAAAATGAGAAAACCATTTTGTTTGAAAAGGAAAATTCAAGGATGAGGAATATGAAAACAATCCTTTTTTTTTTTTGGCACAAGAGTCATAATTCAAATAATAAATAAGGATATTGGAAATTTTCATGATGGAAAATTTGTTTTGAGATGGCTACCAAAATGATCTCAAAGTCTATTTTCTAATGAGAGCAGGTCATAGGGGAGCCTAAAACCTTTAAGATCTAGCATATCTTGATTTTGGGCCAATTACTATCTTAAAGATGGGGTGACCCAAGGAATTAAGGGATACAGACTATCTTCAAAGCATAAGACTGTATATGTTTGTAGTGGGAGTGACCAATTCTAAAGATGAAACTCTTCACTTCGTAACATTGATGTCAAAGATCTTGATTACACATATAACTTAGACATAAAGTGGTAGAATCACCTATAGTGGTCCCATTTCCATGTGCTAAGAGTTAAATACAAAGTTATGTTAATCAATACCTTAGGATAACCTTTTAAGGTTTAAGTTAGATTGATTAATTAGAGAGGGTCTCTACCTAGTAATAAGAATCATGACCTGTCTAAAGTAGACTTAATTCTTATGATATTAGAATACCTTGCATGGATATATGTAGTTTGAGAGCACTGTATTTTTGCTAAATTTATTATTATATTTGTCTTGAGTGCTTAGTTTCTTTATTAATGCATGAAATGTTTTGTTTATTATAGGAATCATGTCTTATAACCCTAGTACTTTGATTCTCACTAATAATAAGTTGACTATAAAATAAACCTGGACATAGTGGTCACAGTATAATAGTTGAAAGGGGTAACTCAGGAAGTTGCTCCCCCTATTCCTTATGAGCTTTCCACAAAGGAAGAGAAAGATGCTCATTCCTAGTGGTAAAGAGTAGATGAAAAGACTCGTTATATCATACTTAAGTCTCTTAGTAATGTGTTGCAATAACAACACATGAGCATTGCCACTATCTATGAGATTCTTCTAAGCCTAAAAAAGATGTTTTGTGATATGGGTAGGCTAGTTAGGCAAGTTTCCCAAAGGATCATCATGAATAATAAAATGATAAAAAAAAAAACTCCTGTTAGAGATCATATGATTCCTATGATTGCATTCTTTAACGAGATGAAGATCATTGAAGCTGAAATTTATGGGGAAACCTAGGTTGATATGATCCTAGAGACCTTATAGGAAATTATACTATGAATAAGTTAATGATAAGCTTGCTAGAACCAATGAAGGAACTTTAGATGTTTGAAAGGATTGTCAAGGATCCTAAAGGTATTTACATGGAAGTGAAAGATTCTACAAGTTCTTCCCAAAATAAGAAGAAGAAGAATTCTTTTAAGAAATCCAAATAGGGAAAGAAAAGAGTTGGAAAAGAAAAGAGCAAGTGTAAGGGTAAATGTTCCATTCTATGGCAAAAAGAGCCATTGGAAAAAGAAATACCTTGACTGCTTGAAGAAAAAAGGTGTGTCCTATTCACTTTTAGTTAAAATCGTGTTTAGTGGTGGATTCCACCAATTCATGGTGGATAGATTCTAGGGCCATTGACCATATCTATAATTCTTTACAAGGGTTTTAACTAAGGAGGAAGCTGAATAAGGATAAATGTACTTGACTTTGGCATCTGCTGTGAGGATAGCTGTGCAGGTAGTGAGAGATGTTAAACTTAGTATTAGAAAATAATAAATATCTAGAACTCAAGGATTGTCTTTATGTACCTAAGTTTAGAAAGAATTCGATTTCAATTTCTAGTTTAAATAGATTAGATTATTCGGTTTATTTTAATAAAAAAATATTAAAAAAAATGATTCATTTATTTGCTCATGTATGTTGGTTGACACTTTTTTTGTATCACTCCTACTTTTTTTATTATCTATTGTTGAAAATAATCATGTCTTACTTAAGAGGAAAGTACCTAGCACTGATCAAACCTATCATGGTATCTATGCCTAGGTCATATTAATCTAAATAGGATCCTAAGACTGGTCAAGTCTAGAACATTGCACTCATTAGTTCTAGAAGACCTTCTAATTTTTGAATCTTGTATAGAAGCTAAAATGATTGAGACCTTTTACTACTAAAAGGGTTAGAGTTAAAGAATGTATGAAGTTAGTGCATACTAATGTGTGTGAAGCTTTTAACGTCCAAGCACGTGGTGGGTATGAGCAAGGTTTGAAATATCAGTAAACACGGATATATCAGTACTTGGATTTTATGGATATATTGGAGAACTGTTGGTGGATATTTTGACAAAAATATTGATAAGACGAAAATTATTCAAAATTCATGGAAATGTTTGGAGAAACTCCAAAAAATGATAAAATAAATAAAAATACACATGTTAAAGTTAAAGTAAGTGTAATTGATATAGGTATGGTTAAAGAGACAAATATTGATGAGCAAAGATATGTCGGTATTTATAATTTATTATTTGTCTAATCAAATTAATTTTAATTTATAAAATATTAGAACTTAATTATTATTATTTTTATATTTTAGTATTTTTTTTGAATAAATTTATATTTTAATATTTTAAAATAAAAAAATTCAAAATTAAATAAAAATTAAAAGGATAAATATATAAATTTAAAAGTGAAGTGATAGTAATTTTTTAAAATAGGATTAATGAGATAAATGATGATACAATTAATATTAAAGCTATAATTTATTTAATTCAAATGCACTCAATAATGTAAAATAAATGATGATGCATACATGACTTTTTAATATTTAATTATCATATAAATGATATTAAAAATATTTATTAAGAAAATTATAATGATGGTTTTTATACATTTATTAATTAATTAAATAAATTTTAAAATAAAATAATTAAATTTATTTATTTATTTATTTTTTAATAATGAACTTTAACATATTTATATCATCATATAATAATAAGTGGGAACTTGGCCCAATGGCAACCAGGCTTGAACCTAAGCTTTTTGGCCTGGGTTAACCGATAAATGTCGATATATCGATGATTTCACCGATTTTCTAGTGAAAAATTGTTGGACCAATTATCGGTGGTTGATTTCGTATCGGCCACCACCAATAAGTGATTTTTCAAACACTGGGTATGAGTATTTCATCATTTTCATCGATAATTACTTTGGGTATGATTATGTTTAACTTATGAATAAGAAATATTATTCTTTAAATATATTCAAGGAATTTAAGGCAGAATCGGAGAATCGGTTAGATAAATGCCTCAAGGTGCTTCATTTTGATCAAGATGGAGAGTACATGTCTAATGAGTTAGAATTTTTTCGTAAGGAGCATGAGATTATATTCTAGTTGACTGTTATTGGTACTCCACATCAAAGTGGAGTGGCAAAAAGAAGAAATTGAACTCTATTGGACATGGTGAGATCCATGATGAGTTTTTCAACATTACCTACATCCTTTTGAGGATATGGTTTAGATATTGATAGATATCTTTTGAACTTAGTTCCATCTAAGTCAGTACCTTTGACTCCTATAAAGATGTGGATGGGTCGTAAACCTAGTTTACACCATATTTGCATATGAGGGTCTACAACATATGTGTTGAAACCAAAAGTAGACAAGTTGGAACCAATATCAGAAGTTTATCAGTTTGTTGGATATCCAAAAGGATCTAGAAGTTATTATTTTTAGAGTCAGGTCAATCAGAAGGTATTTGTGAGTACAAATGTCAGATTTTTGGAAAATGACTATAAGGTGAGTAATAAGGTTAGGAGTGAGATCGATTTGAGAAATCTAGATGATACTCCCACAACATCATAGATTACTAAGAATCCAACACCAACTATTCCCGTTTCTAATACATAGATGCCTTATCATAATGGCAGGGTTGTTATACAACTAGATCGATTCATTTATTTGGGAAAGTCTTTCAAGGCCATTTTAAAGAATCATGAAATCGATTCCACAGATTACGATAAAGTAATGAGAGATGTTGATGCACATCTTTAATAAAAGCTATGGAGGTAGAGTTAGAATCCATGTATTCTAACCAAGTTTAAAAGCTTGTAGAAGCACTTGAAGGGATAAAACCCATAGGGGTTAGGGTGATGTACGAGCCTTAATGGAAAAAACCTGATACACTTATTGAATCCTCTAAGCATGAACAAGTTAACCAGGTTAGTGGCCAACTGGTAGATGGTCAAGTATTAAAGAAGATTGAAAATAAGAAATCAAGCTTTCTTGCTCATTTTCTACTTGGATGTGTTGTAACTTTCACAATCATGTTTGTTGTTAAGAAGTATTTTTAGGTATGCTCAAACGTGATGCAACTAAGCTACACATTCTAGTTGTATTACGTATCTTGAATGCAGTGCTACCTTGATTATTTCTTATGTCATTATTTTTTTTTTGTAGTGTCCAAAAAAAGCTAAAACTACTAAAAACAAAATGAGTTGCAAAATGTGGATGATGACATTTAAGAGGGAAATGAGTGAGTGAGTTATTCTAAATCCTTTAAAATACTTCAAGATAGGTACCCTTATACACCCTTATACAGTTAGCATATTTGCCTTATACACTTAGTGTAAATACCTTATATAGTGGTAGAAGGTTGACATAGGTGTCGAAAGTGTGCATATGGGTGTGTTAACAATATTTCCATTGTCATCCATCAGGGAAAATAAGGAAAAATTGAACCTAATTTCATTTCATATTCATCATTAATGGGGTAGCTAATGGAATGAACATGGACATGATCAAATAATATGTGTAAAGAATGTCTCTCATCCATGGAAAAGGGAAATGAGTGAGTGAGTTCCTCAATATCATTTGAAATCCTTCAAGACAACTACCTTATACACTCTTGTACAGTTAGTACATTTACCCTATACACTTAGTGTAAATGCCTTGTATAGTGTCATAATTTTGACATAAGTATGAAAGTGTGCATATGGGTGTGTTAACAATATTTTCATTGTCATCCATCAAGGAAAAGAAAGAAAAATTGAACCCAATTTCATTTCATATTCATCATTAGTAGGGTAGCTAATGGAATGGACATGGACATGGACATGATCAAATAAAATGCATGCAATGAGTGTGTAGCAAATAATGTGTAAAGAATGTCTCTCATCCATCGAAAAGAGAAATGAGTGAGTGAGTTCCTTAATATCATTTGAAATCCTTCAAGATAACTACCTTGTACACCCTTGTATTAGCACATTTACACACTTACTATAAATGCCTTGTACACTAACATAAATTACATACACTTATAATGCAATGTGTGCATATATGGATGAGTTAACTATGTTTCCATTTTCATGGCTCAGGAAAAATGGTAAAAAAATGAAATCAAACCCAACTATGCATCAACATGTATGAGGTCAAATAAATGCATGGGAGGCACGTGATTTGGCAAATATGTGTGAGGAATGACTCTCATCCTTGGAAAAGGGAAATGAGCAAGTAAGTTTTTCAAAATCATTTCAAATCCTTCAAGACAAGTACCCTTGTACACCATTGTACAATTACTATATTTGCCTTGTACACTTTTGGTAAATGCCTTGTACACTCGCACAAACTCCATGCACCTTCAACACATGAATCCATATGGGTGGTTTAAACATGTCCCAATGTCATGAATGAGGAAAATGTGCAGAAATTGATACCAAATTACGTTTCTATTCATCATTATTGTGGTAAGTAATATGATGAACATGTATGAGGTCACAAAAATGAATGGAATGAGTGTGTGATCAAGTAACGTGTCACGAATGTCCTTCATCGTTGGAAAATGGAAATGTACACACAACTTCTTCAAATTCCTTTCAACTCCTTAGAGATATTTACCTTGTACACCCTTGTACAGTTAACACATTTATCTTGTACACTTAGTGTAAATGCCTTATACTCTTACACAAATTACATACACCTATAATGCAATGTGTGCATATGGGTGGATTAACTATGTTTCCATTGTAATGACTTAGGAACAAGGAAAAAAAATTGAAATCGAACCCAAATATATTTCTCTAATTATCATTTACAAATACAAGGTAATCGAATGAACATGTATGAGGCTAAATAAATACATGGGATGCAAGTGATCAACCCATACGTGTGAGAATTGTTTCTCATCCTTGGAAAAGGGAAATGAGTGAGTGAGTTCCTAAAAATCATTTGAAATCCTTCAAAACAGGTACCCTTGTACACCCTTGTACAATTACCATATTTTCCTTGTACGTTTAGTGTAAATGTCTTGTACAATGGCAAAAATTCGACATAACTATAACTTAACGTGTGCATATGGGTGGGTTAACCATGTTCCAATGTCATGCCTTAAGGAAAAGAGGGAAAATTAAACTCAATTTAGGTTCCTATTCATCATTAGTGCGGTAGGTCATCCAATGAGCATATATGAGGTCATCCTATTCATCATCGTGTGTGATCAAGGAATGTCTATGAGGAATGTCCCCCATCGTTTAGTCTTAGGGAAATGAGTAAGCCAGATTTTCAAAAGGATTTGAAATCCTTCAAGATAGGTGTCCTTGTATAGTTACCATATTTTCCTTGTACATTTAGTGTAAATACTTTGTACAATTGCAGAATTTCGATATAACTATAACTGAACGTCTGCTCATACATGAGTTAACCATGTTTGTAATATTTCGGTTCATAAAATGGGCAAAAACTAAAGTATAAATTTGTTCCTCAACTAATGGTCATCATATTATTAATCTCCTACTCAACCATAAAGGAGTTTCAATCATATGGGGTCCCAAATATAAAGAATTAAGAAATTTATGACAATTCCAAAAAGCTAATAAAAACACACTCAATCATCTACAAACGTGGGTTGCAATTCCAAAAACTATACTAACCCCAAAACCACTCCAATAGGGCATATACCCTATTTAGCATATTTTCATGTTCAATAGAGGTCGTTGGGCTACCGTCGCCACAACAACCACAACTATTACCACTACTGCAACAATTGTAGATCTTCATGGGAGTTCTTGCTTTTGACATCCATTTGACCTTTGTTGGGCTACCGCCACCATGATGACCACATCTACTACCAGTGGTGTAGCGGTTATAGATCTTCATTGAAGTTCTTGCTTTTGACATCTGTTTGACCTTCGCTGGGCCACTGCCACCATGATGACCACATCTATTGCCAGTGGTGCAACGACTTTAGATCTTCATGGGAGCTCTTGCTTTTGAGATCTATTTGACCCGAAGCAAAGGTATACTGGACGAATTGAATGATTTTCACAGACTCTTCTTCCCCAAAGCTTACCCTCTCTCTCCATAAACAATACCCAAATCTTATCTCTGAACATATTTTAAGGACATCTGACATGACAACTTCAATTTGCCGCGTATGGAAATTTGAAGGGTATATTTGTCTTTTCATATTTTATATCATTCCTCTTAATTATGCACGTTTTATGAACCAAACCTTAATTTTTGGGTCCAATTGAACCTAAAACATAATTTTTCCTAATTTAAAATTTTAAAAATGTAATATCATCCTTAATTTTAATAAAAACATTTTAAAGATACGGGTATGTTTTTTAAGCATTATCCAAAGGATTTTTATTTTCGTCAACAAAATTGGGGTAGGATGGTACCTGGGTATCGTAAAACTAGTCCACCTCAATTCTGGAGTCAGCTCTGACTTTTCAACCCTTTCTAGCCTGCTTCATACTTCATTGGGTTCAAACTCGATCAGCGTGCCGGCGGCTTCTGTCATTGACGTGTACTCCTGCAATAAAAAATGTTTTCAAACGAAACCTACAAATTCAAAACGCCGAACGAGTCATACTACCCACACACGTTTTATTTTGACATATGAATATCATTCTTTAAGTCAATTGCCACATGGAATTTACGCGTTAGAAATTCAAATTTGACAAGATATCCAAATTCAATTATGACCAAATTTTTATGTTTACCACTCGCTTTGAATAATCTTTTAAGTCCATTCCAAACCATACGCAATTGTTTTTACTCAAGAAAAAAGAATTTCTTCAATCATTCACTAATTTCCCAAATTAATATACAAAATTTACCCAGAAATAATTGAATAATGAATTCTAAAATACTTCCAATCCATACAAGACACCGGCGTACTTCTCCGTTCCATCTTTCTCAAAGTAAACGTCTCTAATCTTTTGGAATGCATGCCACGTCAGCAAGCTATCGGAACCGGCCTGATGGCACTTCCCAACCGCCCGGTCCACCTCCAGCGTCCTCGCCACCCGGTCCAACCCTCCGTACAAGCTTGCACAGAATTTCATCAGGTGCTTCACGTCGTATACTTTTGTTCCGAAAAACACCCTCAGAATACTTAAAAACTCCTCTAACCCACTCGGCAGAGACCGGCGCGTGAGTATCTTCACCAAGTACCCAAAATCGTACGCGCTGTGAAACGTCACCCAGCTCACTGACTCGTTACACACAAGTCCCGACGACATCATCAACTCTGCGAACCGCGCCGAGTCCACCCCTTCTTCCCGGTTTCTGTCGAAGTCAATCCCTTGACGGCTCAAGAGCTCTATGGAGTCCGGAGCGTGGGCGTCACGCGCCACGTCGAAGTCCCGGAAGTTGAACTCCCAGATGAACCTGTTCCCGGTGCCCAGATCGGGGAGATTGCCGTTGGCGTCGGAGAGCGTGAGGCCTACCTGGATGAGGCAGAGCGCGTCGACGTTGGACTTCAAGAACCGGTAGTGATCCGAAGGGCGACGCAGGCGGAACTGTTGTTCACCGCCGGAGGGACGGAATACCACCCCGGGGAACTCGGTGTCCATGGAGATAAAAGGGTACTGATCGATGAGGTCGCTGATCAACTCGAATTCGGACTCTAAATTCTCAGCCCACACCTCCCGGATCATCACGGGTTTTGAATTACAATCGGAATCTTCAGAAAACATGATGCAGAGGCTTTTTAATATTAGAAATTAGAAATGAGAAATTAGAAATCGAAGAAAAGAGTTGTTGAAATTTTTGAGGATGGGTAGTGATGAGGGAGTGGGGGTGAGGGGGGATGGGTTATATACACAAGGAAAGTGGTGGCGGGGATGTTGCGTGGAAGATGGGAAAATGAATAAATGAGGAGAGAGAAAGTCCAATGTGGGTGACTTAGTTCAGTGTAAGAGAGAGAGAGAGAGATAGCGGGGAGTGGGCGGTGGGTTCCTACCTCCTACATCCAAGTTCAACGCGTTTGGATTTTGACTGGAGAAGTAACGCAGAGGATGAGACTGGGTCCATTCATTTACTTGTACATTTAGACAGTTGCCCAGGTGCCAGGTCATCAAGGTATCCGCCCAATTCCACATATTCCTAATGTACAGGGTCGTGGCCGACGGCAGCCTTTGGTCTTTGTAGACTGTAGACCACGTGGACATGCTTGTTTTGTTTTGTTTTGAATATGGGGAGTTGGAACAAAGGTCGACCGTGGGCAGCAGCATCAATGTATTTGTCATTTTGGGGCCCCCCACTCAATTCTTTACCTCAGGGTTATTAGGAATATTTATTTTTTATAAAATGAAATAGTTTTCAATTAGTCTTAGTAGGAATTAAATTTTCCAATTTTAATTATTTATGCTTTTGTAATGAAACCAAATTCAAAAACTTAGGTTATGATTGGTTTTGAAAAGTATCAAATAAAGAAAAAAATATAAAAAAATAATTTTCTTAGGTTTGATTTTACTATAATTTTTTTTTTAAAAAATTAAAATTTTTTAAAATTATTTAATTTTTATATAATAAGAAAAATTAAATAGAATGAGTTTAAAGAAACACATAAAACATTTATTAATTTTAAATAAATATATATAATTTATATTTTATATTTTTTTATTTTCTTTTCCTCGTATTTTTTATTTTCTTCTTTAACAATTACGACATATAAATTTAACATTTATATCCGATATATAATATCGATTAAGTAGCGTCGTGTGGGTTAAGATGTAAAAGTGAAAAGCGGAAGCCCAGTAGTAAAATTAGGAAAAGACAGAGAGAGGGCGGTGGGTCATGACTCATGAATCATGATGACCGATGAGTGGAATAAGCATGAAAATCGTGGTGGAATGAATGAATATCTTAATATTTGCTTAGATTGTGATATGTCAAAGGCATTAGGTAACTGACAAACAACTATTTTGAGATTTGAGGGCAAGGAAGCAACAAGGAAGCTTTTAAGCTCACTCACCGTTGGCGGTGCGGCGGTGCCCTTGACCACAGTCTCTCTAAATGCAGATTTTGGCACACGCCCAAACGACGAGGTCTTCAACCAACCAAAATCAATTCCAATAAAAGCCATGCTCTATCCGTCCTTCTTTAAGTTTCTTTTCGAAAGATTTGCTTTTAAGCTAAAAGAATAATAATAATAAAAAAAACAAATACTTATTTCAATAGGCTGATAAGTTACTTTCGAAAATGATAATCAATTTTGTTGCTTTTAAAATTTTATAAAAACAAAATTTGATAATTTTTAAGGCCTCTATGGTTGAGAAGTGTTAAGAGTTTTTATCTTTTGGAAATATTAAATTTAGGATAATACCAGGTGGGTCCAATATCAATGGTTTCATATTGGTTTCGTTCTGTTTATATAAGTTTATTCTTATTTCTATTCTAATAAAAAACTTTAAATGAGATAAGTGTGAGAATTTTTTATACATGCCCATCCTATTCTATTTTCTATACAATTTCATCCCATTTTTTTTAGTTTTTATTTATTTACTTATTTATTATTTTATTTATTTTAAATTTGTTATTATTGGTATTATTTAAAATTTTAATTATATATTGTATAGATTAATAATTATTAGAAAGAGAAGAAATTGTGAAATAAAAAAATAGAATGCCAACAAAGAAACTGACAAAAATATTTCATTAGTAAGTCTTCTCCTTTTACATAGAGTCATAAGAAATTTATATCAATATGGATTATTATCCATAAGTTCTCACAATATAATTAATTCTCATTTTATTACTCCCCTTTGGATGATCACAAGAATATTGTCTTACTAAAACCTTATTAAAAAAACCTAATAGAAGAAACCCTTGTAAAATAAAAAAATTGCAATATTCTTCAAATAATTTGAGCATTGTAATTGCCTTATTAACTAGTGGAACAAAATCTAGATGAAAGGAAAAAAAAAGGCAACATATTCATATTAATATTGTTCCCCTCATATAGACACGATTATGTTTTTTTCAACACTTCAACTGGTCTATCTCTTAATTTTCACATTCTAATGTTGTATTTAACTTTTTCAATGAAACTGAAAGTAATGTTTTTATGAATAAATATGTCAGATTATCATGTGATTGAATAAGCTAAACATTAATTTCATTTTTCTTAGAGTTCATGAGTATAAAAGAATTTGAGGAAGATATGCTTAGTTTTATCATCCACTTTAATTTGCTCAAGTTGATTATGATGGAGGGTATCTCACATGATTTCCTAAATATGTTGATTTACTAACCTTAGTCATATTCACGATTTGTTTCATGAAATCTCTAAATGATTTAAAAATGTGACTACTATTGTTTACTTAATTGATCTCTATGGTATTGTTGTACTACTATAAGTAAATATATACCTTATTTGAAATCAAGCTTTGTGGGGGGTTTGAAAGATAGTCAGCTTTCACATATCCCATTAACTAAGATTATGCTCATTTCAAATAAATATAGAGTTATAAGTTCCATAAAGATGTTACAATACATGTTTTGATCCTATTCCAATATTGTCTTTAAGTTGGTGTAGATCTATATATTGCAAGCAAGTTAATATAGAATAATATATATGGTTATGTACAATTTTTAAGGTACATGAGTGCACTAATAGCATTGAGATAAGATATTTTGGATATATTATTTTTTATTTATTTTCTTTAGGATGAAAATAGCCCTTTTTCACTTCTAGTAAATGAGGTATAATTGGAGAATTTAGTTGATGTGATATATCCATATGAAAGCACTTTAGGACATTCTCTATGTTTGATTGATACACTCACATACCATTTGAAAGGTGCCTGATTTGCAAAATTTTGTTTTCCTAATATCTTTCAATTCAAATTCTTTCATTAAATAATTAAGTATTGTTATGAAGTCTTCAAGAGCCAATAAGATTGCTACAATTACAAACCTCCATTTTAATACATACAATAACATAATTTGATCAAGTATATTATCATCATGACTTGATCTACAATATGATTTCAGATTTTCAATCATTGCTTCAATCATTTTAGTACTTCAAGGAATTATTTGCTTTAGACATTTTAATCATTTAGGGAATTGATTGCTTCATGCATTTTGAATCCTTAAAATTTTTTAGCATATCCATGAAAATATATTGTAGCTATATCATAAAGTATATATCAAGTTCTTTAGGGATTATCAACCATATAATTTAGTCATCATAGGAGTTGATACAAGGTATTTGTAGGAAACAAAGGTTATAACTTTTAACCTATTTATAACTATTTTAGCATTTTGAGGCATTAAATTTTAAGTTATTTATATCTAATAGATTTTACATCTTCTGATATTGAACTTCATGTCCATTCGTATCCAATCACACTTACATTTTTAAGTATCAAACTTTAGGCCCTAATATTTTATGCTTCTTTCAACTTGGCCAAGTATTTCTATGTAAGCATTTTGATACAATCCATGATTTGAAATCTTCACATTTCCTTATATGTCAAGAGTCATCTAAACGGAAGATATATTATCCATGACAACATAATTGGTGTCATAATTGGTGAAGATCTTTCTACTTCTAAGTATCTATTCCTTTTTAAGAGTTATTGTTCAAGTTGTTCCTCTTCTAGAACTATTTGTCTAATCTGTGCATGTTCAAGGGCAATCTATGCCTCTATAGGGGCTATTATATTAATCAATTATAGACTGATAAGTTATTCTTATTGTTTTTTAAATGGGTATGACCTTTACTAGAATGTCAATCTTTGCATGCAATATACCATTATAAAAAAATAAAAGAAGTTATGTTACAATATACCTTATCATGAAATTTGATTTAGACGTCTTCAAAGCACTTCTTGTGAAATTTGATCAAGAAGTATTTAATGTAGACAATAAATCTTCTTTTTATTCTACTTGAATCAAGTACATACAAAAACTATAAAAGTCTTCAAAGATTGGGCTCATGTTGATAATGTTTTGTACAAAAAAAAAAAAAAAGTAGAAAGAGAAGAAATCGAGAAAGAAAAAAATAGAATGCTAACAAAAAAATTGAAAAAAAAAATATTAGTAGGTCTCCTCCTTTTATAGAGAGTAAAAAAAGATTTACATTAATACGAACGATCATTCACAAGTTTTCTAATATTTTATAATATAAAATAACTTATTTTATTTGAGACATAAATTTATATATATATATATATATGTTAAAAATGAAAAAGAGAAAAATAAATAAATGATTTTTATAGATTTTTATTATACAAAATAGTAGAGAATATTTTTTTGAAAGGGTGCCTAGTTCGCACCCTGTGCACCATAAACATCACCACTAAGCTCTTAATTTGTAGGAAATGATGAAAAAAGAAAAGAAAGAAAAACCCTATGAGAAATTTAAACAAAAAAAAAACAATAAATTTAGGGTTATTTGGTTAAAAAGGTCAAAATAACCCCCATATTTACAAAAATAACCCATATCTTAAAAGGTACAATAAATCACCAATTGAGACAAAAATACCCCTTCTTTTATTTCCCTCAAACACTTGCAACTTCTCTTTTTTTGCTTCATTTACAACATAACTCCTCATCTCAAAACGACACCTCATCTTTTCCTTCAGAAACCATAAAAAAGTTCTCATCTTTTTCTTTTACTTCATTTTTTTCTTTTGGTGCACAAAACAGAAAGCTCATATTTCCTTCAGAAACCCTTCCAAGACAACTTTACTTTTCCCTTTAATTTATAGCATATTAGGTTTTTATTTTTTTATTCGATCATCTAGTTGCTCATTCTCTTTGTTTTCCTACAAAGAAAAAGTCTAATTTCTCGTAATTGTTTCATCTATCCTTATTATTGGTCAAGAAGAGATGTTAAAAATGCAAGCAACCAACAATTTCTTTTTTATCTTATCATTTTATTTCTTTATGTTTCTTGAAAATTTAAAACCCACTTCACCATTGTAGGTAAAAAACAGAGACTCCACCATCACTCATATCTTCATATCTTCATACTCAAAGTCTATATATCCTACTAGAAATAACAAAGATTGAGTAATTCTGAAAGACTTTTGTTGTAGAGTTGTGCTACCACAAAAAAGTCAATGACCAGAAGGAAGAGCAAAAAAAAAGAAAAGAATTCGTTTAGGTGGAAAGGTTAAACACACAAGATGTGGTAGATGTGGTGATTATAGACATAATAGAAAAACATGCAAACAACCAATCCAATTACATTATAGAAATGAACATAGTTGTGTCAATATTGTTGAGAGCAATATCAACATCTAAGAATTCGCTTTACAACCAGTTCATCAGTCACTTTAATAATGTTAGAATTTTATTTTATTTTATTTTTTTGGGATGATTTAGTCACGTATCTACACTTTTTTTTAATAAGGGCATGATGGATTGAAAGTTTTCTATATATGCTTAAAACAATTTTTTTGAATGATGGATTAAAATTTTAAGTTAATGTTTTAGTTTTATCATATAAATTAATTGGTTAAATTTAACTATGATTAGGTTGACAATCATTGCATTAACTTGAACTTAACTACAGTTGAGTTGCATTAACAAAAAACTTAACTATAATAATTTTATATTTCGAATACAATTCAATATTCTTGAATTTTAAAAAACATTTAACTAATAAACCTAAGTGGACTTAAATACTATTGTATAACATCTCTAAAAATTCCAATAATTTATAAAATGTGAAGACTACACTGATCGCTTTAGCATAATCACTTCCCTCTTTTGTTGGTAATTGGGATTTTTGCTCAATAGTTTTACTTTCCATTACTTCACTTTCCTCTTCTATTCGCAATTGAGATTTTTGTTTTTTCACCGCAATTTTAAACCTCTTTCTCTTATCTCTCTTCAATGAACTCATTTGTTCCTTCATGCTTAAAAATACAATATGAGATAACTTGACAAAAATATAATAAGAATTTTTCCAAGGATTGGGAATGAAACAAAGGATGTGAAGGTGAAATTTTGTAGAGTTTGGGAATAATGGACAAGAAATTTTCTAGGATTTCTGATGAAAATATGAACTTTTTGTTCTGTGTACCAAAGGAATAGAATGAAGTAGAAAAAGAAGATGATAATTTTTTTTTTTCAATTTCTGAAGGAAAAGATGAGGACCTGTTCTAAGATGAGGAACGTTCTATAAAATGAAGCAAAAGAAGAGAAGTTGCAAGTGTTTAAGGGAAATAAAAGGAGGGGTATTTTTGTCTCAATCGGGTCATTTATTGTACCTATTAAGAGATGAGTTATTTTTACAAATATGGAGGTTATTTTGACCTCTTTAACCAAATAACCCATAAATTTATATTTCACTTTAAGAGAAAAATACTAGAGAGAGAAAAAATGGTTAGAGAGAGAAAGTGACGATGTGTTGTTTGTACCCAAACCTTTAGTTCTCTTTGGTGGGTATTGGTTTCAGTCCTGGTTTTGGTTTTAGGTCTGAGTGGGGCTCCAACCTGCCAATGACCTAGTTGAGGATAAGTGTTGTCATTGTTGGAGTTGTAGCAAGAGAGAGGATGATGGAGGACTGCAAGCTGATGATAAAGAAGGTGAACATTGTAGGAGATGGAAGTAGGGATGAAAATATCAATTTTGATAAATATATTATAAAATATCTTGGTTTTATGCGTATATCGAGAAATATTGAAAAACTTCTAAAAATGATATAAAAAAATAATAATAATATATATTATTATTGAGATATAAACAAATTGATATATGAATAATATAATTTATGATATTTTATAATAATAAGATATGATATTGAAAATTTATTTAGTATTAAAATGATAATTTGTTGAATTTAACATTAAAATGATAATTTATCTATTTTATAATATATTTATAAGTATAATATTTATATTTAATTTATGGATTTTTTTTGTTTTCAATAATAAATTAAATGGAATTTGAAAATAAATAATTAATATTAATGTAATTATTAAAGCTTTATTTTAATATTTTATTTTTTAAAATATATATAAAATTTAAGTGTGAACATAGTGTGATCTAACTACCAATAAGGAAGAAAACAGAAAAGCTTGGAAACAAATATCTAACAAAGCTTACCATTTTATCTCTGATTTAGATCCATTTGCAGTAAGCACACAACACAAAATCCCACTCAAAAGAGTCTTGTAACAGAACAAAGATCCAAGAGACAGCAATGCAGCAAAGAGAGAGGGGCAATCATCAGTCTTTTTCCTTTAAAATTTTCACTGGATCAAACACATTGTTTGAAACTATGTACTGGTATATGAGAGATTCAGCCTATGCCGTTTTCATCTTCCACAAGTCGGAATAGTTATCTTCAGGGTGTCATCCCAACTAGAAATAGGTACCTTCTGGAGGTTGGACAAGCTTTCGGTTGTGGGGGGCTGCCATTTCTTTCTTCAGCTGCGTCAATATGTCTTCCATTGTGAACTCCCGCTGCCAATTTGCCAGCATCCCAAACTTCTTTGCTTCAACCTGGCATCAATCGGACTCCATCATTAGCTTTGCAAGGCAACTCGTACTGAGACCTTTTAATGATCCATAAATTTGGAATTCAGGAATATGACAAAGATTTGACATAATTAATGATACTGCCATTTTAGTGAAAGGGAGAGCAACTTCAAGGGATAACAATTACTAACACAACAGAAAAGTTTTCATCCATTTTAAGATCCTGTTCTCACTTAATGCATCGGTATTTTGTCAGTCAAAATATGAACCTTCTTGGGTATGAATGAGATGCAATCTTAGCAAATAACATGTTCAAGAACAGTAAAAGGCCTACTAATTCTACAAATTATAATCATTAGATGTTATATTTCCTTTTCTTTTTTTTCTTTTTTTTGATAGGTAGTTTTTTTTTCTTTTTTGGTCTCCATTGGGATTTGAACCTGGAACCTCCATAAACCCACCCCAACCCTTTTACCACTTGAGCCAAGCCTCCAGGGCTTAGATGTTATATTTCCATGAAGTTGCTTCCACAAACCCCATCTTTCTCTGTCCCCAGTATTTCAGTTACTTGACGAATCACCATTTTTTTTAACCAAGTAAACAAGACGCACATGAACTAATGGAAGCAGGATCAAATGTTGTAACCAGAAAAACAAATTTGAAATTTTAATTACTTCACAAATCAATTAGACAGCAGATCAAATCACAACTTTACCACTCCAGTCTCATGATTCACACAAATCATGTTGATGCGTGAATGGAACCGTACACTAGGAGGCTTCTCCGGATAATCTTTATCACAAAAAAGCTTCAGTTGATAAATGCGACCTTCATGTACAGACTGAAAAAGTAATTAAAATAGTTAATGAACATAAAATCTGTATGTATAGATGTGAGAATACATGATACACGATGGAATAAGCTATCAAACACAAAATCTTCAATGTGATATTTTTCAACTTTTCTTAACAGAAGGTAGCCCAGGATCAGGAGGGAGCAAGATTCTCCATTCCCACTGGACCTAAATTTAAAACCAAAGTATCAAACTTCAAATCAGGAGGCAACAAGTGCCCAACTCTGCTGAGCTTAAAACCTTAAATTAAAATATAAAAATAAATAAATCCATTTCAGTAAATGAAATTATCCAGTTATAAGAATAACATTCTGGTGGGCAAGTCACAATAGAATGCAAATTAAAGCTGGCTTAATGGGCATTCTATGTAGCTCAACCTGGACTACATCAAGTCCACTAGGGTAGCAACTGGCTTCAGAGAGTCAATAGAGCATCTACATCAGAATTAAGTATGGTTGGGTTTAATGTTCTCTCTTTTCTTTTCTCTCTCTCTCTCTCCCGCCCTTTTTTTGTGGGTGGGTGTGTGTGGGCATTCTTAAGAAATGATTTTCCTCCACAAGCAGATTGAATGACTTAAGTGAGGAGAAAAAAAAAAAAAAATTTCCAGTGCAACAAGTACTCAACTCAACCTTACCTCATCAATTTGGGGTTGAAAAGTAAAAAAATGGTCCTTGTCAGCATTTTGGTCTCTAGGGCTCTATTTCCTGATAGGTCATTCTTCTTCTCACCCACACAGTGCCCACATCCTTTAAGCTTTCCTATCGTTCATGCAATGCCTACAACTTCTTGGACTACATTGCAAAATCTTGCTGATGCTGTCATCCTTTTCTCAGTTTCCACTACTTAAAGTCACGACAAAAGACAACGATTTATAGTTACTTTTACTAGCCCATCTTGAGATTCAACATCCTCTATGTTTCCACACTCCACAATGATCTTAGCCTAATGGCCAGAAAGGTATAACAGTCAACACTCTGTACATTAGGCATGGCAGATCATGCACATCATATTCCCACATCAATGGTCGATAAAAATCGATTAAACAACACACATAAGAACATTTTTCTCATCCATCCTTCCTGCTTTAACTCATTGGGAAGTTCCTCTTTTGGCCATTGGTTAAGAAAGAATATAAGAAAAATGATGACTTGAGTATCTCTTGGCCATCACCATGCTCTATGGTTATAACTTATCAGCTCCTTGACTATTAAAGCATCCTCCAGCTTAAGATTTTCATGCCAAAATAACTGATGAAATCTCCCCTGACACATGCCCAATCAGTTCATCCATAACTCAAAAAACGATAGAAGCCTAATGCAGTAATACTGACTCATGTAAACAGTCCACTGTAGGAAGTCACATGTAGTTACTCCATTTTCATGCCAAAATCACAAACACATCAGCCATATCCTTGATCATGAAACAGAACTGGTTAATAATCCTTTAGTCCTTTTATAGGACCCACCATACTATTTCCCTATGAATCAAATCATTAGCTTTCTCTAAGACAATAAAGATAATGTTGTGGAGCAATAATTTAGGTTGTGTAATTGAATGGTGAATGGCCAGAAAGCACTTGCATGGGTTAATCCTCATGGCATGAAGCTAATTTTCATTTTCTTTAAATTATAATACTTCTCAAATATATGAAAATAAATAAAATCAAACTTTAGGTCCCCTTGGATGCACCATGAAATGAATTAATTAACTCAATGCACCAAGTCTACCTAAACTCAAGAGATAGACCCAATGTCAAATCATGAAAGACAACAATGATGGAATTTACTTGCCTTGATTCTGATTGACAATTGTTCTAACACTCATATCACAACCTCAGACAACATCCAAAGATTGCCAACATATCTATTCCATACTCCTCCTGTACAATCTACCACAGATCTCCCTATGTCTTCATCATAAGCTTCCTCCAAGACAATAAAGACAATGCGATAGCATTACATATACTCCAATGTTTAAAAATATACTTTTATGTCAAATGCCTAGAAGTTCGATACACTGAAAAGCATGCAATCAATATCTAAAAGTTTAAGGCACCCCACTGGAAGAGGATTGATCCTTTTGGAACATAATGAATGAATAAGAAATGTTACAGCAAGAAAAATGTTTTAAGGCTGCTTACATTGTGTGGACCAATTATGGTTCCTGTCCAAGACCGCATGTATATGTCATCTCCATCATCCATTCCATAACTCACAGTACCATCTCCAATACCCTTCTCCCCACGTTCAAGTTCCTCCAGCAATCTGAAGTTGCGAGGGACTGCAAGATAACATAAAGACAAAAACACACATACCTTGTAACTTCCATCTAAGATAGTTTCACTTGAGACAAGATACCAAGCATTTCCAACTCCAGTTGTTTCACTAAAAAAATTTCAATTGCCAAGAACACATGGGCAAGTTCAACTTAAATATTGTCCATGTGACAAGACTGTACGAGGATGCAAAGTGTTACATAAGTTAAAAAAAAAAAAAAAAAAAAAAAAGAAATAGCTTGAGCACTTCGATCATAATCAGTAGGGGAAGCTTCTAAATCTTAACAAGTATTTTTCAAACATCTTTGCAGAAAATATGAAAATGTAACATATTGAAACCAAGATAGAATGAGCTATTTTTACAGTGCTCCATGTTTATAATCACCTCCTTGCTATATGTTGATTCCACTTCTTTTCTTGTTTTTTTGTTTTATGTTGTGCTGATAGGTTTGATTCTTAAGCATATCCAATGAAACATTGACCTAGAGCTTCAAATTTACTTGTTTTCGATACGTAAATAAAGCATATCCAATGCATTTTCATCTCTTTGATTGAAATAAATTTGAAGCTCTAGGTCTTCAAATTTATTTCAATCAAAGAGATGAAAATGCAGAGGCAAATTGTTGGTTTGGAGGTTCACAACCTGAGATCCACATGATTCATATCAACTCCATGGGCTCAATTTGGATGAGACTCATAATCCAGCAGCACATAGCACTCAGGAGGATCTTAGAGCATCAAAAAGTGGGCCCCAAATAGGCTATTTAGGTGCTTTGGCTTTATTATCAGTGTTTCACAGTTATTAACCGTTTCATGATTCCATTTGCAGTATATGTAATTGGTGCTAGGGACCCATATTAACTTCTGTATATAGGCTGAATGTCATCTTCTTCTTTCTTCCAGAACTTTCATTATTGAGAAGTTGAATAAAGAACTTGTAGCAGGCTTTTGGAATTTTATTCCAAAGCAGTAGTTATCTACTTTCATGGTGGCTTTTCTGCAATCAACTAACACCATTCAATGAATTTTATCACTCTTGCTCCTCCATAACTTTAGGATTATCTACTTTCAAAGACTTCTAACAGCCCATGGAGAGTGCTTTAAAGTTGTAAGCACTATTTATTCACTGTTATTTCCAGGTTAGAGGAACTCATATGTTGGGCCCCTATTACCACAAAATCCAAAATTCAGAAAACTGAAGGCCTAGTAATCATAGACTCCTCCCTAACAACCAAAGAAACACATCACCCCCTCCCCCCACCACCAAAAACAAAATCAAACAGAATAAAAAAATGTAAACAAAAACAAAGACAAGACAATAAATAAAAACTATAGATACTAGACCATCACTTCGACCATTTCCATCCTACTCAATTTTGATATCATAGCCAGGTCATAAGCTGATCCAGGCACCTCTTATAGGATATATAAATAGCAAACCTCCTTTTAGAATAAGCAAGTTGAATGCCTGCAAGACTTTAGAACCAACTACAACAATTAAACCAAGCTCAAACAGCCTATACATTGAGTCCACGTGACTTGTGAAGACTTAAGACTCTTAAGACAACCTGATTCACTAATGGCATCTCAATAATGTGATTTGAAGAAAGAGAGCATGATACTATCCAACATGACAGTAAAATGTGTTGTGTAACCCCTGTATATATTGTCAGCACAAAAGCAACATATATGTTGGATAACATACTATCCAACATGACAGTAAAATGTGTTGTGTAACCCCTGTATCTATTGTGAGCACAATACAAACATACATGTTGTGGTGTTATCCACATATGCTTGGTTGTCTACCTAACCATGCCATCCATGAAGTCATATGGTTACAGAATAGTAGCAAAAAACAATCATCACATCAACATAGTCAAGATAAGGCAAATAATGAGGAATCTCATTGACAGGAGCTCCTAAAAGACTATATAAGACCAATAAATAACATCAGAAAGAACTCTAATCACCAACCTCTCTAAATTGCACTAAATGTAAAGCTTTCCATTACTTTCCTTCAAAGTCACCCAAAAAGGTGCAAAAGGTTTTTCCTCCAATACAGTACACCTCAACACTTCAAGCCCTTAGACTAACACTTCTCCAATTAATTCTTGGCTATGCTTGCATGAAATATAGAAATGTGAATTGGTCCACACTCTATGTAAGGGAAAAAAAAAACTTAGAAAAAAGTGGCACTTCAGAATGTAACCAAACAACTCCAAACCAAGGTTAGCAAATTCATTATTCTTTCCTATTTTAAAATGTTATAGAAATATAATTGGCTGGGTTTCAGTTAGCATTTGAAACCTTGAGTGTAAGTGGAGTGGTTTGGGTCAAGCAATTTTGCCTTTGATTCAAATCCAACACAAGCCAAACCACTGAAAAATCTGATCAACCCCATTGCAAATATTCCTACCCCCGATCAAAAAGGAACCAAAAGAGTGACTTCATAAAGGGTTCAGGGCATGGGGGGATTTATTGATTACCAGAGCCCCCTTTTGGAGACTTATGTTTAACTTATGTACTAAACAGAACAAATAATAGATGATGCATCAGACCAAACTCCCAATGTTAGAGATTTCTGAAAAAAGTGGCCCCATGAGCTCCAAGATAACCCTTCAAACAGAGACTCATGTGCCAAGATGCATACAAGCAAAGAGATTGATTTTTGATTGAAATATTTCTGGAACAGCATAAAGACCCATGGATTTCAGAATGGTATCCAAACAGTCTCAATAAAGCTTAATTGTTCCTAAAATATGAACAAATGAACCCCTAATTTGGAGGTACCCTTCTACATACTACAACAATGAAGGTCATTCATTTTATGAATTATCCCAAGAATGGATGTACTGGAACCCCTAATTTGGATGCACCCTTCTACATTGTACAACAATGAAGGCCATTCATTTCAACAATTATCCCAAGAAGTCAATACATTGTCACTATAGAAACTCAGCAAAAACCATTTTTTCCTCCTCAAACCTCCGAGGCCATCTCCCACTGAACCATTCTCATGCAACTCAGAGCCTACCATTAAGGAATTTCTTTTTCTTCAGGAGACAACCATCATTCAATCAAGCAAGAAATACTAATGAGAACCACATTTTCTTTCCTGGAAAGATCACTCAACAGTCTTCTGTTTCTTTACCCAAAAATAGAAAAGAAAAGGGAATTGTAAAGAGAAAGAGAAGGAAGCTAGATTATAATAGTTGGATAATGAAATTTGTTGTGAGAATAATCTTTCATATCTTCCACAGTCAGCTTCCATTATACAAAAAACCTCTTCTCTAAGCAGATATCCTCTTCAGACAATGCCCAATTGCAGAATTCCATGCTCATGAGATTCGAGAGAAACTTCCTCAATAGAATGCAAGTAAGTTGCAACAACTGAACCCAAAACCTTAAGGGCCAACTTCAGCAAGCTAGGCACCCCCACAACTCTGAAGGAGACACATCTCATAAAGGTGATCTTCACACTAAATTTGGCACAGAGGACATTATTTCACAGAATGCAAGTAAGTTGCCATGACTGAACCTTAAACCTTAAATTAAGCCAACTTTAGTAACTGGGAACCCTTCCAACTCTGAAGATGACACTTCTAATCTTCATATTAAATTTGGCACACAGGACATTATTTTAACTAGTCAAGAATCTCCACTTCAGCTAACAGAACATCAGCTGCTGATTAGAGGAAGGAGATGAAACGACCTGAATGATCCATAGAAGGCTTTCACAGAAACCACAGTCGCAACCTTGAAATGAGTAACTTAGAACCTCATCTACACAATCAGAAAAGGAATAGATAGTGTCTACAAATCTAGGTCTTGTGAATTATGAGAAAACTTACCCTCTACAAATTCATCAATGATGTGAATATGAGCAACTATATATACAACGCCATTGAACATTTCCAGATCACCCCAAAGTTCATCTTGCAAAGTAGACAAAGACAAAGCCCAAAATCATATAACCATAAGCATGCTCCACATCAGTGAAAACTCCCAACAAATATCATTTCCTTTTTAAAACCAATGCTTGTTTACAATGAAATCATTATCCAAAACATCACCACTCTGGACATTAATTCATCAGGGTGAGCTGGTGAGCTCAACGATTTTCAACAATATTTAACCATTGGCCAACAGTTTGAACAGCATCTTACAACAACTATTCACTAAAATCACTGGCCTGAAATCTGGATACTTTGCCCTCTACAATAAATCATCCATGACAAACCAAACCACAAAAACCAAAAACATCAATTCAAGCTTACATGGATTAAACCTTGAATACTATAAAACTTAAATTGGCACCTAATCAATAAAAAATAATTACAAATAAAAACCCATCAAACTTCATCATCGGGTTTAATACAAATTACCCAAAAACCACGAATTTGTAGTGCAACCTACCTGAATAATTATCAATCAAAAAATTATACACCACTGAATTACACATAGACATCACCCTTTTTTATATAAATTTCTAATGCATCCCACCTCATTAATAGTCAATCATCAGACATACGCAACACAATTGCACATACCCATTGCCAGTTCTATATTGAAATGAAACTAAAACAAATTTCCTTTCTTTTTTTCTTTTTTCTTTTTTTCAGAATAACAATTCCAAAAAGTAAATGTACACATACAGTGCCACAAAACATATAAACTGGAAGGAAAAAACGAAGGAAGCCAAAATGGGTGGAATCTCACCGACGACGCTGGATCCTCCTGAACCAATCGTCATTTGATGGATAAGAGCTTGAGAGTATTAATCCCGAATATCTGAGAAATTGGGGAGGGGCAGAGAAAGAAAGAGGGATTAGAATGAAGAGGCAATAGGGCATGCCCTATTATATACGGCTGCGACGTGCTTGGCTCTGTCCCAGTAACAAAGGTGGGTTGATGCAGGTATTTTTAGCCACGTGTCATGTTCATTCCCTTTTAAATGAGGAATAATAGAAAGCTCAATTTTCCTCCTATGCTGTGAAATGTGCATGCCATGGCTGCCAATTTGGACCCATATTTTTTTTTCCCTAGATTTCTTTGTGAACAAAACAAGGAGAGCTGATATATATATACATGGTGAAAAAGTATCGATAAATTGGGTTAAAACTTACAGATACTATAATCATTAATTTTGATCATTATCAAAGGTGGGTTTTGTCATGGTTGAGATCACACTTTGTGATAAATCATTTCACATAAAAATGAATATTTCATTGCAATAAAAATAGAAGTGATGCGGATTATTCAAGAATCAGAGTCGATTTGTTCTAGAAAAAGAAGATATCAACGAACTTCTATGAAATGGTTTCACGAGATTCAATCAATTGTCTTTATCATGGGATATCATTGAGAAATATGAATATATGTTACCAAAAGATTTCTTGCAATTATTTCTACTATGAGTCAATCATCCACTTTGATATTTTATTGAACAAAAATAGTGATATTGTTCCTCCTTTAATAAAAAAAAAAAATCAATTTTTAGGTGGTATCATGAACATCCAACAAAACCAAGTTTCTTTTTTTTTGTAATTTTTTTTATTTATCTCTAGTATATGACATCATAGTTCTTTATTGTGCAAATCATAGATAAGTAAAAAGAATATTTGTAGGTAATGGTCATGAAAGAGGGCCATTTAGAAAAGGAGGAAGTTAGCCATAGTTAACTACCAATTTTGATCATAGGAAAGAATAGATTTTGTTTTAATTGAGATTGTCTTATGTATATTCTTTTTCTAATTAATAATCATGTAGCTTGATTTTTTATATTTTTATTTTTGTTTAAATTTGATAAGTGGTAATGTTACATCCCAAGGTTCTCTAACGATTATTTCAAACCCAAAAATTTAAAGTGCGAATAACTCAAGTAAATATCTCATAACTAAGAAGTTGCTAGTAATCAAATTCTTGTTTAATGTGAGTAAAAATATACTATATTCCTAAAAAAAATTCAACTTTAAATTTCTAATATATCAAACACTTTCTATTATTCAAGAAATTTCAAATTCAAACAATCCAAATAGTCAATATTTTCTACATTTAAATAACATACCAAAATAAAATTCTAAACCAAAAATCCTAAGAGAGATCAATTTCCTATCATAGCCATCACTCAAGAGAATGCTTGAAAAATAGGCAACAAAATGTCATTAACTCAAAGTCTAATAAGGAATATTGATATAATTTAGATACAATTTAACAATCCTTTTCATAAAAACCTTGAAGTTTGAACATGTTAAGACATTCCAAAATTTATCAACCAACATTTTTTATGCTAATAACGATTCATATCAAATCAAATCAAACTATTTTGATATATTTTAACTATGGCTATTAAATATTAAATGATATCCAATTAAGTGAGACTTTACTAATGAGTTACTAGTCTCAAATACTATTTCTTTTTAAGGTTGATGGAAGTAAACTTTATTATTATTAGTAATCTTTAATCAAACCCCTAAAGATTGCAATTACATTCCTCAACGACAATAATTCCCCTCTTTACTAGGCATAAATAAACTATAGTACTCAAATTATTTTGTTCAACCTTATAAACAACATAACATCGCCATTTTTTTTTATTATAAACAATCAAATATGATCTAATATATTTCTTGTGTAACAATGTATTTGATCCTTGTAGAAAAAAAAATAGCATTTTATATAATTCAAAATAACATATAGAAAATATTCTCTTTCAAAATTTGTATTAATTTCCTTTACTTTGAAGAAGCACTCAAATTTGTTGAATAATTTTTATTAACAACTATTACTATTAACTATTTATCTAAAATTATAATTTGACAATCTAATAATTTTCTATGTGATATTATTATCACTAATATTATTTTCAACTTCCAAACTAATAAAAATTTAATTAATGAGTTTCCAAATTTTCATAAAACTCATGTTTTTTTCAAGCCATATTCTAAGAATCGATTTCTTTAATCTATTTAAATAAATCTTTTTATTAAAAATATGTTATTATTATGTTATCAATAATAATATTATTATTTTCACTTCCAAGTACTATTCTTGAGCATATAATTGTTTAATTGTATTTGTTAAATTATTAGGGTTAAATATTCTTTACGGCCTCAACCTTTGGCCTTTTTTACATTTTGACCCCTCACATTCAAAATCCAATATCTTGTCCACCACACTTGTTAAAGTGTAGCACTCTAATTTTTTATTTTATTTTTGTTGCTCGACGCTTAGTTCCATTAAATAGAGAGGTCATGTGCTTCACAAATAACTTAATATGGGAGGGTAAAACGCCTGTTTGAAATGTATCTAAATCTCTAAAATATGTTCCTTCGTTATTCTTATTTCTCTAAAAACCCTAAAATCCCTAAAACTTAGTGTTAGGAATTTTAGGCTAATCCAACCTATGGTAATCACCCTAGAGGGGGGTGAATAGGGTGATGGTCTCTTTTCGCAAATTTAAACAAGTGAATGCAAGAGACAATTATATGCAAGTATATAATAATCAATATATAGACAATTGCATATAAATTAAAGAGTAAGGAAGAGAAAATGCAAACACAAGAGTTTATAGTGGTTCGGCGCAACCTGACCTACATCCACTCTCCTCTAGCTTCAATCTCGAGCTTGAGGTTCCACTAATCCAAGGCTTCCAAACCAAGCCTTCAAGCAATACAATTGGATTATGGTCCAATTCACCATCTTGGACTTTTGGCTCCAAGCACCCTTTACACTTCTCAAGAGATATCCCACTCTTGAACAACCCCTCAAGTGATACCCCACACTTGAGAAACTTCCTCTCAAAGATTTACAAATGAATGATTTCTCAAAAATCCTAACACAAGAACTTTAAGCTCAAATAATACAAGAAAAACTAGGATTGAATGGTGCACTAAAGATATGCAAGTTTTGAAATAATGGTGCACTCAAAAATATTCTTTCAAGGCTCAAATATAATCAAGAAAGATTTGGGAAGGTTAAGCATATGAAACAATGAAGATTGGAGCCTTTTTATAGAAGAAAAAAGTCAAACTAACCGTTAGGGGTTCGACCGGTCGAGCTAGGGGTTGACCGATTGACTAGCTGTTAGCATTTAATGTTTGGTAGGTGACCGTTGGGCCTCAACTGGACCTCAACCGGTTGAGGTTCAACCTTGACTGGGAAGAGAAGGCCATTGGGAGAGAGAGAAACTTTTTGGCCTCCCTCAACCGGTCCTCGACTGGACGAGCACAACCGGTCGACCGGTTGAACCGGTTGAACCATTTTTTAGCTTAACACCCAACCTTTTTCAACTTAAAACCTTTTAACACAAGTTTGAAAATCATTTAACACAAGGTTTTAGTTGAAAACATGAAATCATTAAATTCTTAAGATATTTAAAACAATATAACTTTTGAATGATTTTGGTGCATAAATAAAAAATGAAATGCATGAAAGTCCTAGTGCACCAACAACCTTACAAAGAGATTTTATGAAGCTTGGGTCTTGAAAAACTCTTCTCTTTGAGGTGGTCTTCTTCTTCATGAGTTCTCTTTGGCATGATTTGTCTTTGTGATTGCCACTTTGGAAATCATCTTGCCTAATCACGCTTGAAATATGATCATTAGTTCTAAACCTTGTTTTGTTATCATCAAAATCAAGATTAACCAAACTTTGGTTTCACACTTAGCTTCGTGAAAAAGAAAATATGCAACTCCTTTTAATGGATTCTTTTGTTTATTGCTATTGTGGTAATGAGACTCATATTATGACATCTTAGCCTAATCTAAATCCAAAGAGAGTTTCTTGGGTGTGATGAACACAAGGTAATGTGTTTGATTTTTAGACTTTCCAAATTGATTGTTTTTGGTTTTTGATTTTTGTAAATATCTTATTATATGTGTTCAATTTTTGGTATAGAAATAGGTAGGATGTGGATTCTTCATGTGGTGTGATGCTCCCATGTGTGATAGGTCAAAGCAAATTATCTTAGATTGTTGAATGGACTAAGAAGGAAGGAGAATAGAGTATTTATGTGTCAAAAATAGTTAAATGTATGTGAGAAAACAAAGGTTATGCTTAGTTAAGAAAAACACCCAAAAGGAAGGAAGGGGAGGGGGGTGAATTGAGTTTTTAAAATCTTTTCAATCACAACAAATTCAAACACAGTATAAGCAAAGTAAAGAGATATAGTTTAGAGAATTCAAACTCGGGTTTATAGTGGTTCAACACTTCTTTGCCTACGTCCACTCTCCTCAACCTCCTAACCGAGTGAGGGTTCCACTACCTTGAAACTTCAACCAAACTTCCAATCTTCTTACACTTGGATTTCGGCTCCAATGGGCTCTTACACAATCTCTTCAAGATTCAAACCTCTTGAAGGCTTTGACACTCAGATTTTTACAAGAAATGATCCCTCAACCTAGCTTAAGGATAGCTCAAATACAAGACAAAGCTAGGATGACACACAAGAGTGCACTAAAGGATATGCAAGTGGTGATTTAGTGCACTATGAAAGAAATGAGAGCTTTTTGATCAAAAACAGGTAGGTAGGCTATTGAATGCAAGTGTTCTCTTGTCAATAAATGAAGTGGAGCTCTCAATTTATAGGTTTTTAAGCTCGGGAGTCAAAAACAGCAACAGGTAACCTCGTTCGATTGAGCTAAGGGTCGATCGGTTCACTAGCCGTTAGAGCATTTAATGTATGATAGGTTACCGTTGCCTCAATGGGACCTCGACCGGGAAGAGAAGGCCACTAGGAGAGAGAGAAAGTTTTGATGCATCCTAGATTGGTCCTCAATCGGTCCTCCACCTGACAAGGTCAACTAGTCGACCGGTTCCTCAACCGATTGAGCCGGTTGGCCATAGCCTCGACCGGTTGAGTCTTTTAGGGCCCGAAATCCTATTTTTTTAATTCATTTCTTTTCTAACACTTAGGCAAGGTCTTTAGGTGAATTATTAAGCCAATTATAAAACATTTTGCCTAAGGTACATTAGTTAAAAACTCGGTTTTTAATGAAATCAAAGTTTTAAAAAATAAACCAAGTTTGCTAAGATGCATGAAACGTGTGAAAATCCTAAGTGCACTCATGCATTCATCTTACATTGGTTTCCAATGATCACAAGTCTTCCAAGCGTCTCGATCTTGTATCTATTTGGTCTTTTGATGAATTTTCGAGTTTATGCCTGAGATTCTTAACCATTAAACCAATTAGTCACTTAACTATGGTTTGTTATCATCAAAACCCAATTAGGAGAACTCTTGGGCTAACAATCTCCCCCTTTTTGATGATGACAAACCTTGGTTATCTAGAAGAGAAAAAAATCTCTTCCTCAAACCAATCATGGATCAATCAAACAATTTTTAATAGGAAACAATGTTAAACACAAAAATTTGAATAGGAAACAATGAATCATGAAAATATCATATCATATATATATATAGAAACCTCACATGTACAAACAAGATAGATATGACAATGGCATGCAAGAGGGTCTCCTAGATCCTATATATTTCTCCCATTTTGGCAACATAAAAAAGAAATGGAGGGGGAACTCTAGATAATCTCAAGACTGAGGGGGTGGAGGAGGAAACACAAAGCGGAGGTAAGCCATCATCTCCTCATGCTGACTCGCCTGACGACTCTCAATGCATTCAATGCTCTGCTGAAGATGCTCGAATGTAGCTTACTACTGATCCATACACTCATTTATGCGCTCAAATCTCTACTGGAAGTGATCAAATCGAGAAGTGACTCCAGTCTGATACTGATCCATGTGCTCCTCCATAGAGTAGAAACGAGAGTCATGGACTAAAGCAAGCTCCTCCATACGAGTCCCAAGGGAGCTGATCTGAGTTGAGACATCCATCCAAGGCGCATGATCAGGAGCATGAGGTGCTTGAGATGGTAGCTCGATAAATGATGGTTGAGATGATGGTCCTGCTGTGTAAAACGACTCAGTCATCATAGGCTTTGAGAAAGTGGCCTCAACATGAATGCCCTCTGACTGAGATGGAGGCGGAATGTCAAGCTTGTGCCTTTTCTGCTCAAAATCCCTCTGAGGGTCTAAGCCATCCTCCATCTCTTTGATCTCGGCCTTCTCCTCTGCTCTAAGATGCATATCTCCCTGACCCCGAGCCTGTTGCTCAGCTCTCCTAATTTAGGAGCTATCGGGTGCCTTCTTAAACTTCATGCGCCCCAAGGACTGCTCATCATACGTGTCATAGCTAGTGGGGGGCTCGAAGTCTGTCTCTTTACTCAAGTTGACCCCGACATCCTTGAATACTCGGGTAAGGAAGCGGCTGTAAGGGAGTACTCGTGTCGTGCTCTCAACGTAGGAGATCATATGCATCATCATCAGATATCCCATGTGAATCCGTCTCCCGGTGAGAATCGAGTCCACAATAAATGCCTCAAGGTAGAAGACCTCGTCTCGATGTCTTCCTCGTGACAATAAGATGGAGAAAATCATGTGATGAAGGACTCGGCTGGGCACAGTCAGGCTGTGTGTCGATGGTTTGCCCATCCCCTAGGCATCTGCGAGTCCACACAACCTCTGAACAACCTCTCTAGAATCGAATCCCGGCACAGTGGGCTACGCCTTAGCCTCATACACTCAGAGTCCAACTGAAGGGATGTCGAGAATGCGGCAAATACTCTCTAGGCTTAATCGGATCTCAACTCCTCTAACTGTGGACAATACCGGTCTTCCAAGTCCATAAGTTGCTCGTGAATAAAAAGCCTGCACCAAAGTTGGGAAGATCGGCTTGGAAATCGTCACGACTGGTAGTCATCCCATCCGACCGAAGAGTCCCTCAAACCCAAAGTGTTGAAGTTGGGAGAAATTGACACTTCTCCCTGGGACGACTTTCCTCTAGGCGAACTTTTGCTTATAGCGCTGATAGTCTTCGACGGAACTGAAGAGGGTGGTGTCATACATTGCCTTTCGGCGAGCCTCCGTCTGCTCAGGCTGAGATGGCTCAGCAGGGCGCTCGCCCTGAGCCCTGGATGTGCCCGTCTCTTGCCTAAGAGCCATCCAACGAACTGAAAGGAGAAGGAAAAGTCCAAAAGGATAATGAATTAAACAAGAAGGAGCAAACACCAATCCAAAGCCTTAGGTGCACGGAGATGAAGCTGAACCAACCTTGAGGCGCGCGGTGCAGAGAGAAGACGCTCCCAAAATCTGAAACCTTGGGTTTCAAATCAAAACCCTAACCTCAAGGCGTCCCAAAATCAAATCCACAGGCTATAATTGGTCCGAAATCCTGCCAAAATTGACTTTCGGAAACAGAGATGTGAAGGGTATTCAAGGTATGGAGGAGAACAGGTGAGAAATGAAGCACGATGGGGCTTTTTAAATTCCCAGCCCCGACGAACCGATCGACCGCTTGGTCAACGGTCAACGGTCCAAATTTTGCATTTTCTTGTCTCGTGATCCTCATACTGCTATTTTCAGTTGAAATCCCCAATTTTTTTATGTTCAATGCCACGTAAATTTTGATTTTTGGTCAAAATTTGACCTCTTTCCTAGGATTATTTCTATATGATGCATATGATATGAATTTTATGCAATCATAAGGTATATTCAATCAAGAATTCATCAAGCAATCATTTGATCATAAAGAAATCACCCCTAGTTGTCTTCTAATATCAACAAATTGCTCTTCACTTAGGGGTTTTGTAAAAATATTGGCAAGTTGATCTTTTGTTCTTACAAATTCAAGTGTAATGTCACCCTTTTGTGCATGGTCTCTAAGAAAATGGTGTCTTATCTCTATATGCTTAGTCCTAGAGTGTTGCACCGGATTTTTTGAAATGTTTATGGCACTAGTGTTATCACATTTAATAGGAACATGCTCAAAAATCAAATTGAAATCACTAAGTGTTTGTTTCATCCAAAGGATTTGTGCACAACATAAATCGGCTACTATGTATTCGGCTTCCGCCGTAGACAAAGCTACCGAATTTTGCTTTTTACTATGCCATGAAACAAGTGAGTGTCCTAGGAAATGACAAGTGCCACTAGTGCTTTTCCTCTCAACTTTACAACCGGTAAAGTTGGCATCCGAGTATCCAATTAATTCAAAATTATCACCCTTAGGATACCATAGGCCTATGTCCATAGTCCCTTTTAAATATGTAAAAATTCGTTTTACAGAACTTAAATGAGATTCTTTAGGACAAGATTGAAATCTAGCACACAAGCATACATTATACATGATGTCGGGTCTACTAGCGGTCAAATATAGCAAAGAACTTATCATGCCTCTATACATAGTTGAGTTGACGGGCTTACTTTTCTCATCCATGTCAAGCTTGATGGATGAACTCATTGGAGTCTTCATTGTTTTGGCTTCCTCCATATTGAACCTTTTGAGGAGATCTCTTATATGCTTTGCTTGATTGATGAAGGTTCCTTCCTTTAGTTGCTTGATTTGAAGTCCAAGGAAGAAGTTAAATTCTCCCATCATGCTCATTTTGAACTCACTATGCATGCATTTAGAGAATTCTTCACAAAGAGAGACATTAGTAGCTCCAAAAATGATATCATCAATGTATATTTGCACTAAGAGCATGCCATTTTCTTTGGTTTTTATGAAAAGAGTTGTGTCTATTTTTCCCATTTTAAAACCCTTTTTCAAAAGAAATTTACTCAATCTTTCATACCATGCTCTAGGTGCTTGTTTCAAATCATAAAGTGCCTTTTTAAGTTTAAAAATATGATTAGGAAAGTTAAAACTTTGAAAACCGGGTGGTTGTTCAACATATACCTCTTCATTTATAAAGCCATTTAAGAAAGCACTTTTCACATCCATTTGATATAAAACAAAGTCTTTAAAACATGCAAAGGCAAGTAGCATCCTAATGGCTTCCAATCTAGCTATGGGGGCAAAGGTTTCTTCATAATCTATTACTTCTTCTTGATTAAAACCTTGGGCTACCAATCTTTCTTTATTCCTTATAATTATGCCATTTTTATCCATTTTATTTCTAAAGATCCATCTAGTTCCAATAACACTATGATTTTGAGGTATTGGCACTAATTCCCATACTTCACTCATTTCAAATTGATTTAACTTTTCTTGCATGGCAATCATCCAATTTTCATCAACTAGAGCATCTTTTATATTTTTAGGTTCAATTTGAGAGATAAAAGCAAGATTATTGCAAATATTTCTAAGAGATGATCTAGTTCTTACCCCACTAGATGGATTATCTATAAATTGATCTTGTGGGTGGTTGATGACAAACTTTCAATCTTTAAGGAGGTCTTGACTTGATTCACCTTGCATTTGTTGAGGAGGAGGTAGTGTCAAAGGTGATTCTTCTTTCTTGGGATCTTTTACAACTTCTTCTTGTTGCCTTCTATCTTCAATTTGTAATTTTCCCATGGAGGTCTTCAATCCTAAATCATTATCAAAGCTCTCTCTTTCTTGGAGAGAATTGTTAGATTCATAAAAAATAACATGGATGGACTCCTCAACAACCATGGTTCTTTTGTTAAAAACTCTAAAGGCTTTATTTGAAGTTGAGTAATCAAGAAAAATTCCAACATCCAATTTTGCATCAAATTTTCCAAGATTGTCTTTGGTGTTTAATATAAAGCATTTGCACCCAAAAACTTTGAAATAGCTAATGTTGGGTTTCTTGTTTTTCTAAAGCTCGTGGGGAGTTTTCTTAAGAATATGCCTTAATAAAATTCTATTTAAAACATAACAAAAAGTGTTAACCGCTTTGGCCTAAAAGTATTTTGGTAAATTGTTTTCATTTAGCATGGTTCTAGCCATTTCTTGAAGAGTTCTATTTTTCCTTTTAGCTACCCCATTCTGTTGAGGAGTTCTAGGAGCCGAAAAGTTGTGGTTAATACCATGCTCATTCCAATAGTCTTCAAAATCAATATTTTCAAATTCTCTCCCATGATCACTTCTTATACTAGTAATTGTAAAACCTTTTTTTATTTTGAACCTTGTTGCAAAACTTTGAAAACTCATAAAAGACTTCATTTTTTTTTACTTAAAAATAAGACCTAAGTGTATCTAGAGAAGTCATCCACAATAACAAAAGCATAAGATTTTCCTCCAAGGCTTGGAGTCCTAGAGAGACCAAATAAATCCATATGCAACAATTTAAGAGGCCTAGTTGTTGAAATGAAATTTTTGTTTTTAAAAGATTTTTTGATTTGCTTTCCTATTTGACAAGCTTCACAAACTTTGTCTTTTTGAAAATTTATTTTGGGAAGGCCTCTAACAAGTTCATCTTTGTTGACTTGGGAAATGAGGTCCATGTTAGCATGTCCCAACCTCCTATGCCACAACCAACTTTGATCATGCATGCTTGAAAAGCATTTATCATGACCATCATATTTTGAAATATTTATTGCATAAACATTATCACATCTATGGCCCATGAAGATGGTTTATCATTTTGAATATCTTTGATGATGCAATGAGATGCTTCAAAAATCACTTTAAAACATTTGTCACAAAGTTGACTTATGCTCAAAAGATTATGTTTTAAACCATCCACTAATAAAACACTTTCAATAAGAGAGGATGTGTCATTACCAATGTTGCCTTGACCAATGATCCTTCCTTTTGAATTGTCTCCAAAGGTAACATATCCTCCTTTTCTCTTTGTAAGGAAAGCAAACTTGGATTCATCCTCGGTCATGTGTTTTGAGCATCCACTATCTAAGAACCACTTATCCTTCTTTGATCCTTACAAAATAAAATTTAAGTTGATTTAGGTACTCATATCTTTTTGGGTCCTTGAGGGTTAGTGACCTTGGATTTCTCAACCCAAACCTTTTTAGCTTTAGCATTTGAAATCTTTTGAAAACTATTTCTTAAGGGACATGTACTACTAATGTGCCCCCCTCTTCCACAAAAGTTGCAAGTGGTGGAATGACTTGCACTTGGGGATTCTTTTACAAAGTAGTTTTTAAAATACTTTTGATTTTTTGAAGATTTGAATCCTAGCCCTTGTTTGTCAATTTTGGCTAGCTAAGATCATTTCAAAAGATTTTTGTCTACAAGAGAAAATTGAAAGAGATGAGGTTAACCATTCATTTTTCTTTTTCAAAATCTCATTTTCACTCAAAATCTCATTTTCTTTTTCAAGATGAGTTTTAGATATTTCAACAATTGAAAATTTTTCTTTCACTTCTTCAAGTTCTTGAATTTTCTTTTTAAGAGAATTATTTTTCAAACTAAGTTTTTCAAAATCCTCATATAATTCTTCAAAAACATCATGCATATCTTCATCACTAAAGTTAGAGTTTACTTCATCAAGATCATCTATTGCCATGAAGCACATGTTTGCCATTTCCTTATCATTTTCTTCTTCAGAGGATTCTTCACTTTCACTCCAAGTGGCCATCATTGCCTTCTTCATTCTTCTCTTGGCTTCACTCTTGTAGAGAGGACAATCATATTTAATGTGTCCTAGTTTTTTGCACTTGAAGCATATCAAATATCTTTTCTCTTCCCATTTCTCCTTGTCACCATGGGATGAAGATTCATTTTTAGAAGGATCCCTTCTAGAGGTGAGTTTTCTTCCTCTAAACCTTTCACCTCTCATGTATTTGTTGAGCTTTCTTGTGATGAGGGCTAAATCATCATTTTCATCACTTGACTTTTCTTCTTCAACATCTTCTTCTTCCTTGGTTGTAGCTTTAAGGGTTATGCTCTTCTTCTTTTTGTCTTCACCCTCTTGTAGCTTCTTTGTCAAATTGATCTCATATGTCATTAATGACCCTATGAGCTCTTCCATAGGTAGCTTAGTCAAGTCTTTTGCTTCTTGAATTGCGGTGACTTTGGTATGCCACTTTGATGGGAGAGACCTCAATATCTTCATCACCTTCTCGGATTTCTTGTAGGTTTTTCCCAAAGCTTCAAGACCATTGACAATGTCGGTGAACCTAGTAATCATCTCAACAATAGTCTCAGTTTCTTTCATTGAAAACAATTCATAGTTATGAACAAGTAAATTGATTTTTGACTCTTTCACTTGATTAGTTCCTTTATGAGTTATTTCAAGCAACCTCCAAATTTCTTTAGCCGATTTGCATTGACATATTCTATTATATTCATTTCTATCCATAGCACATTGCAAAGTAAAAACGACTTTAGCATTTAATTGAAAGTTTCTTCTATCAAGCTCATTCCATTCATGCTTGGGTTTTGGAACCAAAACTCCATCAACTAGTTTAGTGGGAAAAGTTGGATCATCTTCAATGACATCCCATACATCTAAATCAATAGATTGAAAATACCAAGTCATTCTAATTTTTCAATAGGGATAGTCGGTTCTTGTAAAGAATGGAGCTCTATGTTTTGAAAAATTTTCAGCTTGGGATAAGCTTGATGGAATAGCCATTTCCTCTTAGACGATTAAGTCTTTTAAAAAAACAAGAGGTCTAACTCTGATACCAATTGAGAAAACAAAGGCTATGCTTAGTTAAGAAAAACACCCAAAAGGGGGGGAGGGGGGTGAATTGGGTTTTTAAAATCTTTTCAATCACAACAAATTCAAACACAATATAAGCAAAGTAAAGAGATAGAGTTTAGAGAATTCAAACTCGGGTTTATAATGGTTGGGCACTTCCTTGCCTACGTCCACTCTCCTCAACCTCCTAACCGAGTGAGGGTTCCACTAACTTGAAGCTTTAACCAAGTTTCCAATCTTCTTATACTTGGATTCCGGCTCCAATGAGCTCTTACACAATCTCTTCAAGATTCAAACCTCTTAAAGGCTTTGACACTCAGATTTTTACAAGAAATGATCCCTCAACTTAGCTTAAGGATAGCTCAAATACAAGACAAAGCTAGGATGACACACAAGAGTACACTAAAGGATATGTAAGTGGTGATTTAATGTACTATGAAAGAAATGAGAGCTTTTTGATCAAGAACAGGTAGGTAGGCTATTGAATGCAAGTGTTCTCTTGTCAATAAATGAAGTGGAGCTCTCAATTTATAGGTTTCTAAGCTCGGGAGTCAAAAACAGCAAAAGATAACCTCGTCCGATTGAGTTAGGGGTCGACCGGTTCACTAGCCGTTAGAGCATTTAATGCATGATAAGTTATCGTTGCCTCAACCGGACCTCGATCGGGAAGAGAAGACCACTGGGAGAGAGAGAAAGTTTTGGTGAATCCTTGACCAGTCCTCGACTGGACGAGGTTAACTTATTTTGGTCCCGACCGGTTGGCCATAGCCTCGACCGATTGAGTCTTTTTGGTCCCAAAAACCTATTTTTTTAATTCTTTTCTTTTCTAACACTTAGGCAAGGTCTTTAGGTGAATTATTAAGCCAATTATAAAACATTTTGCCTAAGGTACATTAGTTAAAAACTCAGGTTTTAATGAAATCGAAGTTTTAAAGAATAATTTCTAAGATGCATGAAACGTGTGAAAATCCTAAGTGTACTCATGCATTCATCTTACATTGGTTTCCTATGTTCACAAGTCTTCCAAGCGTCTCGATCTTGTATCAATTTGGTCATTTGATGAATTTTTGAGTTTATGCCTGAGATTTTTAACCATTAAACCAATTAATCACTTAACCATGGTTTGTTATCATTAAAACCCGATTAGGAGAACCCTTAGGCCAACAGTATGTTTTTTCTCATATTCATTTCATGACAATCATACTACGAACAAATGGTGGGACAATGCCTCTATACCTAAAGTTAGTAGGAAACTTGTAAATAGGATGAAGGCTCTGTACTTGGTTTTAATTTTGTATTTTGTGTAAACAATTTTATAGACGATGAGTTGTGGTTGTGGGATTAATGGAATTAAAGTGTAAAAGATGTTTTATAATTAATGGAATTAAGTTCATTTATTTTATTTGAACATGTAATAGCCATTCTATTACAAGAACCAAAAACCTAGCTGGCAAATGATGATAATAAATTAATCTTTTGTTCACATTTTTGTACTCATTGTAACTGTTTTGTCTTTGCTTGTAAGAAAATGAGTCTTTATATTAATGACAATGGTGCTAATAAAGTAAGGTTGTTTGTGGAGTGGGATTGTTTTAGGTGACCAATCCAATGACTCTTTTTTAATGGGTAAGAAGTAATGGAATCAACAAATATTAATGTATTAATTAATATAACTTGATTTTAGTATTATATTTAGAATTAAGATAGCTTTTTTATGGGACAAATTTTGGAAACTGAATTTTAATGTACTTTAGTTTGGAGATTGAAATGTGGGGTGATGCCCTTGGTAGGATAACAAAATAAGATTTAATTAATAAATTTATTTATTATGATTTTTGGTTTTATTTTCTATCATTGTTTACATTAATTATTATCTGGGTGAGTGTTCATGCTCATATCTCTTGCATTGTATATAATTTAGGTGTATTAGGAGTTGTATAGAAGATTCAAGTCAAGGATTTCTTATAAGATGATAAGTAGTTTACAATTGGTTTATGGATTTAAACAATCTATTAGAACTATAGGGCACTACCTCCTAAATAGAGAGATGACTTGTCTTGATCCTTAGGATTGTTTTCACGATGAGCACACTAGTATCACATTGGACAAGACCTATGATCAATCATGACATTAGCCATTGACTAGTCATGACTCATTAAGTTATTATGTCGTTTGAGCTCTTACTGTGAAAGAATATTGAGTTAGCATTTAGGTCATTGATCAGAGTCAAAATATATGCTCCAATAACATGTATATGATATGATTTATGTAATATAAAAAGTTCAAATAATCCAACTTAACTCAAATTCATACTAAAACCCTAGTTATGGATTTAAATTCTATTTTGAGCCTAATTTTAGGTTTAAGGGATGGAAAAAATGGTAAGTGCAAAAGTTATTATCAACCAAAGAAGTAGAAATGATTAAACATGCATAATTGAGAGACTCAAGACTTATGAACCATGAAGATCCTAAACAAGGGTATGATGAGGAAGTCATAGACATGAAACACTAGCAAGAGATATTATGGAGTGAGATAGAGGGAAAACAACCATAATGGAGCAGGTTTGAAGCAAATGCAATCAAGTTCACATAGAAATTTAAAACTCAAAATCTAGCAACAATACATACTCTGAATTTGAGGTAAAAGTGAAGCATTTTCCAAGATCAATTTTGGTAAACCTATATAACCTTTTGAAACTTGAGAAGTTAGGAGTCCAATATTTAAAATGGTGCATATATCGGAGTTGAAACGAAGAAGTTATGGTCATTTGAAGATAATTGGGCTAAGTTGAAGTACCATTTTGAAATCCATTTCAAAATGATCCCAATTTTGAAATCACACATAACCACTTTAATGTTTCACCTCCTCCACCTCGAGAATCACGTCTTGGGCACCTATATCCCCTAAGTGGGCCCACATGATTGAAAATCATAATTTTATTATTTTTTAGTCATTTTTAGGTTATTTGAAAAATAAGTGGCCAATAGGAACCTACCACATGTTAGGTTTTGTGGAAACTATAAAAACTCAATTTTTAGGTTTTCTATATTGTTCTTGATTTGGAAAAGAATGGAGAGAGGAAGATTGATCTCTCATCTTGAAATTCTTAATAAAGTTTTAAGTTATTTTATTTTATTTTATTTTTCTTTTTAAATATTTCTATTTTATTTTCTTAGCATCCAAACATGGGTTGTGAGGAGAAATTCTCTATTATAATTGCTAACTTGATTGATTCAAAGATGCTAACATGAAGGAGAAGAATCCAAATAAAAGTAGCAAGAACATGGTAAAGTTATGGTTTTCTTTATATTTTAAAGATTTAATCGATAAGAATAAATCCTCTATGTGAGATCACCCTCGATAAATTACAAAAGATTCTTATCTAGATACTAGTGATTCTTGGGAAGACCTTGATTACTAGTTACTATTATTTGATTCTACTATTAATGAATCTAAGGTTCAAATCTAAAACAATGGATATAGGTTTTTAATTGAATAAAATTGAAAATAAAAATTAACCATCACCTATTTTTATGAATTGCATTAGCGAATGATATGACATATTATTACCCGATACTAGTAATTCTTGGTAACTTTTGATCATTAGTTATCCTGGTCTTATCTATTGTTATCTATCTTATAACAAAGCTATAAGAGTAGGAAGGGTTAGATAGTCAAACTTTTAATTGTTAATTAATCTCATTTATTTAATGGTTTTAGGAATCTATTTTAGAAATGAAAAAATCTAAATTTTGGATGTTACATTGGTCTTAAGATTCAATTTGGTCATGGATGGACTTTAATCTTAAACCTTAGAGTTTATATTCTCTCTCTCTCTCTCTCTCGCTCTCTCTCTCTTAGGGTTTGATACCAAATTGTGAAACTCTCCTAAACATTCTTTCTTTTGTTTGATTTATTTCATTATAGCATAAAATATAATCAAGAGAATAGTTAAACAAAATATTCCCCATGGCCTTTAAATAACTAAAAATAATTTGGCTCAAACTCAATCGTAACACAAAATGTCCTTTGTGCAACCTTGTTTCAATCGGTTATATCTCCCTCATTTCAACTTCAATTTGCAAACTGTTTAAGACCTTAGATTCCTAACTTCTTAAGCTTCAAAACCATATGTGGCTTATCCCAAGAAACTCATAGTAAGCAATCTCGATTTTAAGTCAAATTCAAGGTTAATGTGTTGGAATGGATCTAAAAAAAAAAAAAAAGATTTCTAAGAATCCTTCATTTCTATTATGTTATTATAGGATCTCAAAAAAAAAAGTTCTAAGAATCCTTCTTTTCTTTTTGGGTCACCATAGGATCTCAAAAAAGAAACTTTTAAGAATCTTTTTTTCTATTGGATCACCATAGATGGATAAAAAATAAATAAATGAAATTGTTACAACAATAAAAATTCCTATGCTATTATAATGGAGATTACTACCTATCAATTGGAACAAAAAAAATTTATAATGAAATTAAAATTTTGTACCCTTTATGGTGTGTACAACTCAATCCAGAGAAAGAAACAGTTATTAAGATAAAATAATATCCATCTATATTTAATATATAAATGATTAATAATCATTCTCTGGACCTAAATTTTTCATGTGCATTCCCACTCGATTAGCGACTCATTTTTTATTTGTGAAAAAAAAAACAATTTTTTGAAAAAGTTATAGTGGAAGAAACTGTGACGATTAATTAAAGAATATTTTTTGAAGTATTATTTTTATTAAAAGATGATTATTGAATAGTTTATTTCATTAAAAAAAATTTTCTAATCTATCAACTATTTAATTTTGCATACACCCAATAAATATATACAAAGAATATTTACAAGAACCAATAAAAATGAAACTAAATAGAAGTGATGAAATAAAATATGTACCTAAACAAGCCTTTAACACACTCAATGTCCCATTTACAACCTTCTTGAACTTCATTTTCTTCCATAAAATTTGGTTCTCCATGTGTTGCAAATATACACTCAACCAATAGAATTCCAATGCGAGTAGTGGAATGGGCTCATGTAAAAACAAAAATGAGTCCAAAAGTAAATATCCAAAAATGTACAAAGTCCAAAACAAATATTCAAGCCCAAATTTTGTGGTCTACAAATATGTCCATTTTCAGTAGAGTTCACGAGTATAAGGAATGTGAGTGATGGAGTGAAATGAAAGTGTGAACAATGAGTGGAATTAAGTGCCTTTACTGAAGAATAAAGAAAAAAACCACCAAAATTGTTTTAGCAACACAAGCTCTCTCAAACTAAAACAAGAAAAAAATGGCTTTAAAACCCTATGAAAAGGGTAAGAACAAATCAAGCAAGAAAATAAAACTCCTAAGGTGTCTCTAAAGTTAAATTACATATCCAAAACTCTCTCCAAAAAGCCTCCAAAAATGGCTCGAATATTAGTGTCAAAGTCAAGTAGATGTTAGACCACTATGGAGCACAAGAATCAACCATGCAAAGAAGGAAGTTTGTATGTGTACTATATGAGGGCGCAAGGCGAGGGGTACTCAACAATATGACCGAAACATGTGCTGTGAGCTCAAAAGACTCTATCATGGGCAATAAAGGAGGAAAAACTTCAAAATAGTATGATGAAGAAGTGAGAAACACATATGCAACGAAGTGAGAAGTAAGGTGAAATGTGAAGTTGTGAGGACAAGGCATGTAATGTTGGTGATCATGAATGTCGGGAATTGTGGCTTTGAATGATAAGATCGACTCTAAATGCTAAACAAAGAAAAAAATGGTTTTGGAAGCCAAACTGAAAAGATGAGCCTAAACACTAAACTAGAAGGCCCATAGAGGAAAATCTATGGTGGTGATACAACTAAAATGCCTATAGATGTCAATATATGGTGATGAAACTCTCAAATGCCCATAGACAAAAATTTATGGTGGTGAATCGACTGAAAAATGCTCATAGATTTCCGATCTATGGTGGTAAGAATCACTTAATGCACATGGATGTTCAATCCATGGTGGTGAGATGACTGGAGGGCCTATTGATGTCCAATCCATGGTGGTGAGATAACTGTTGCCCATGGATGTTTGATTCATGGTAGTGAGATAACTAAAGCGCCCATGGATATCTGATCCATGGTGGTAAGATAACTGAAATGCCCATGGATGCTTGATCCATGGTGGTGAGATAACTAAAATACCCATGGATGTCTAAGCCGTGGTGGTGAGAATCTATATCAAATGCCCAAAGATATTTGATCTATGGTGGTAATAAACTCAAAGACCTATAAATATCCAATCTATGGTGGTGATAAACTCAAAGGCTTATAGATTGTCCAATCTATGGTGGTGAATCTCAAAGGCCCATAAATGTCCAATCTATGGTGGTGAAACTAGTCAAATGCCCATAGATGTCAAATCTATGGTGGTGATAATTTCAATATACAATCTATGGTGGTGAATCAATTGAAATGTCCATAGATGATAATCTATGATGGTGAAATAACTTAAACGCCCATAGGTACACAATCTATGGTGGTGAGATAACTGAAATGTCCATGGATGTCCAATCCATGGTGGTGAGATAATTGTAAGAACTGGCCATAGATACATAATCTATGGTAGTGAGATAGCTATAACAACTGCCCATAGATACACAATCTATGGTGTTAAGATAATTGAAGTGCTTATGGATTTCCAATCCATGGTGTTAAGATAATTGAAGTGCTTATGAATATCCAATCCATGGTGATAAGATAATTAAAGTGCCCATGGATTTCTAATCCATGGTGTTGAGATAACTGAAGTGCCTATGGATATTCAATCCATGGTGGTAAGATAACTAAAGTGCCCATGGATGCCCAATCCATGGTGATGAGATAACTGAAGTGCATGTGGATGTCCAATCCATGGTGGTAAGATAACCAAAGTGCCTATGGATATCCAATCTATGGTAATGAGATAACTGAAGTGCCCATGGATGTCTAATCCATGGTGGTAAGACAATTGAAAGAATGGGGACACCCTAAAGATATTGAAGGAAATAAGAATGCCCTAAACAAACGGACAGAAGAAGATGTCTTAAACAAACTGAAAGAAGTGGATGCCCTAAACAAACCGAAGTAAGGGGGATGCCCTAAACAAACTGATAGTAGGAGGATGCCCTAGTTCGGGTGATTGATTACAATATCTCCTATTTTGCAAGTAAATTTGAAATATTTGATCCATGGACTGCATTAATGTTCCTTATTGGGTGAGCTCATTCCTATTTGTTGACTACTTTTCAGGTACCCTTAGTTCGAGTGAGGAGTGATGGCTAGGCTGAGGAATGGTCATCATTAGGATTTGACTTAGGATTTTATGTTGGATTTTGTTTAACTGTTAGTTATGTTCATTTAGATCTTTTGGTATTTGGAAGCTATTTGGATATTGATCCTTTAAATTTTATGTTAGTTCAAAGTTGAGTTTTGGAGATTTTGAAATTTTTTTTAGTACTTGAATTGTTTAAGTTTGCAAATATTTGGACAATGGATTTTGGATAGTGGATGTTATTAGTTTTGAAATCGAATTTTGAGGATTTTAGATTTTGTTCCGCTACTCTAAACAGGTATATGGTAATCGGTAACTTTCGATTACAAGATAATTGTTTGGGTCAGGTTACATTGTTAGCCTTCGGGTTTGAAGTGTGAAACGACCGTCATGCCCTTGGAGTGGGTCTTGGGGCGTGATAGAGTGGTAACTGATTAGGGAGGGAGGAGGTGCCCTAAATAAACTAAAAAAAGGGAGATGCTCTAAACAAATTGAAAGAATGGGGATCCCCTAAACAAAATGACGGAAAAAGGATGCCTTAAACAAATTGATGGAATAAGAATGCCCTAAACAAACTGATGAAAGGGGAATACCCTAAACAAACTGTGATAATCTTACTACCTTTTTGTTTTATCGAATACTTTTTGTCTTTAGTATAAATTTAAGATTTATTGAAGTTTGGTTTAGATTATCCAAAGTCTAAATACAAATAAATAAATAAATAAATAACAAAAAAATGTACAAATGAGAGGAGATAAAAAGGAAACAACAAAATAAGTGAAAGTTAATTGTTTTTAATCATACTTGTCTAATTTTTAGACATTTTTATCTAAACATAGACAATTACAAATGTACTTAATATCTGAAATTTTTTATTATATTTAAATTATTTATCTTTTAAAAAGAAAATTTAAAACATCTTCCTTTTTTTTTTTTTTTTTTAACTTTTTCCAAGATCAAATGAGTGGACATTGGGAATTTAAGAATAAAGTATTGTATCTCTAGAAGTTAGCCTATTTTTGAACAATTATAAACAATTTAAGGTTTGTTTGACAACTATTTTTTAAAACAATTTTTTGTTCTAAAAAAAAAAAAACACATTTGATAACTAGAAATTGTTTTTTATTTTCGGTTCTTAAGAGTAGAAAATATGGTGTTTTCACAAAACATTTTTTAGTTGTTTTTGTTAATTTTACTTGTTATTTGTTGTTTTCACTTGTTTTTTGAGGTATGTTTTATAAAATAATTATACAAACATGTAAAATGATTAAAAATAAAACATTAGATATAAAAATGATTTTTAAAATATATTTAAAAATGTTAAAAACACTTTAATAACATTTCACAATTTTAAATTGACTTTTGTTCTACAAAACAGTTTTCAAAAATTGTTTTAAAAAACAATTACCAAATAGCCCTTAGATGTCTTAACCTTTTTGTTTACCTGTTATGTTGAAATGAACTAATTTAGGGTAGTTTTGAAAGTCGGGGGGTTGGACTTCTAAATTAATAGAATACATTTACTTATTATATTTGCATTTTAAAATTTTGAAAAAAAAAATGTGGGGGCAAAGAATAAAGAAAAGAAAAACTAAAAAATAAATTTAAAATTAATAAATTATTTTTACGTACTATTATAAATTCATTTCATTTTTTTATATTATATATAAAGATTAAATAATTTGAAAATGTATAAATTACTAATTAATTCTTTTCAAAAAACTTTTTTTTTTCTCTGAATGGAATCAAAATAAATTTTATATAATTTTCATGACACACCAAATTTAATGGCAGCAACAAGTAACACCCGTCCCATGAAGATTTGTAGTAGTTATTTTCAAGTAATGCAATTCTTAACTTTCAGCTCATATGAACTCACTTAACTGTTATAAACAGCAGAGAGATCATATTGCATAATTTCATGTAAAACAGAAGCATCTGTTAAGAAAATGCAGGCAGCTGGGTTTAAAAGACGACAAGATCTGTTGGAATAGTCTTGCCACATAAATAGCGTCAGAAAAAAATTTAAATGAGAGGGTCATATTATCTTCTGTTAGTCTATGACTTTGATGACCCACGAGAATGACTTCTCAATAGGTTTCTTTTAAAGGACCCTGCCTGTTTCTTTCTCCTCATTTCCCTACTCGAGCCCCAACTTGCATATTTTGACTCACCTTCCATTAATGCTTGTTTCCGGTTCCTTTTTGGCTTCCAATTAACTTCCATCAACAAGCTTAGCACTATCATCCCAGTACATGTCTCAGATTACCCAAGAATATATTCCGTCAGTAAACAAAAATCTACTAGGGTTTGAAGGCTGGCATATGAAACCTAGCTAGTGGGTCTTTTTCGCCTAAGGACCACACAAGAAAAGCCTCATCTGAATTTAGTTTACTAAAGGATGAACATACCCTCATACTAATAAAATTTACTAGCTGTTAATGTTCGGTTCATATTAGTAAATTTCTTCAACTACGTACACTAAATTTCTATAACAACGTACACTGCCTATTCATTGGGTTCCTTAGTGTAAAACTAGTTGTGAGTATTTTAAAAATAAGATCTAGACATTGAAATTACTTAGAGGTCAAGGTATATAGTTGAGGTTGTAGATGGATGAAATTAAATTAACGAGTTTTTCTTGAAATATTATTTTAAAAATAAGATCAAGACGTTGAAATTCCTTAGAGGTCAATGTATATAGTTGAGGTTGTATATGGATGAAATTAAATCAAAGAATTTTTAAAGAGTTAGGGAGGCTTGGGAAACATTTTTATTTTTATTTTTTATTTTGCTTAACTAAGTGTTCAAGTGTCCTATTTTAGTATTGATTTAGATTTGAGAAAGATTGATCCAAATTTGAGAAAGATCGCTCCATTTTTTTTGCTTGATTTTTTTATTATCTATTGGATTAAGGGTTTTTTTTCCTTTTAAACTAGAAAATGCTTCCTATTTTGTGGAAAGAAACATACAACTGTTTTTCTTCCCTCTTGAGCTCTCACTCTTTATGCCAAATTAAGGGCATTTGGTTGCCAAGAAAATCCAATATTCTCCTTGATTTTCAAAACATCTTCTATATTGAATTTTCTAAAAAAATAGGTTGATTCTTCTCTTTTATTCATGTATCATTTTCTCATTTATTCAGTTTTAAGTGAAAATTCATTTTCTTCTTGTTCGGATTTAAGAAAATGTCAAGATTGTACTTGGCATAGACTTCAAGTGTACTAAAAAAAAAAAAAAAGATGCTAAGCTAAAAGTGAAAAAGGTGTGTGCTAATTAAGTGGTTCGGGAAGTATAGGTAGACTTTAATTAGGTAGAACCTTGTACTCAATTTTTGTTCTTTGTAATGGATATTTTCAATCACTTGTAGATTAGTGGTTTTTTTATTTCTTCAGAGATTTTTCATATAAAATTTGGTGTCGTTGTCTTTCTTTCCCTTATTTTACTCTTTAATTTATTTTCAGTTATTGATATCTTTTGTTATTTGAGCATATATGTTGGATGGATGAAAAATGAGTTGAAGTGAGTTTGATTATCCTTTGAGAATCTTGAATAATTTTTTTGTTAAAATTGATAATGATGTCAAGTAATAATTGAAAATGTATTAAGGAGTTAAAATTGCTCTTATGAATTTGGGTTAGGAAGTGTTGAATCATTTGCATGCAAATTATATTTATAAATTATTAGGAAAATGGTGTTGCATCCATATTTGCACGTGACTTTTATTCTTTATTAAAAAGTTGTTGGAAGATAAGAACTTAAATTATAAAAAATTATAAGAAAAGATAACGTGTTAGGAGACCTCTTATATTTGTTTAGAAACATCTATTCATCCCCTCTATGTTTAGTGATGATATCTTTGCAACAATATTGATCTTCTAATGGTGGGCCATGATTAACTTTGTAAAACAAGACATCTAAGCAAAAACAAAAGACTGAAAACAAAAAAGTCATGTAGGTTCTATTTTCTATTTTGTTTAAGGGGGAATTATGCACCCATACCCCCAACCCAAAACAAATAAGCTTTCTGGAACTTCACCCTTTTTACTTTGAGTGTAAAGTGGAGGAAAAAAGAATACCCCTTCATGCACACCAGCCGTGTTTTTAAATTTATTCCAAAGTTACCCCATCTCCCATTTCCTTCCGTTTTTAATTTGCATCCAGAGTTTGAGTTATTTTTGTAGTCACACGTATATATGTAGTCAAATGTCTGGTGTCAGTCTATTGGTAAGGCCATTGATTCCAGGTCTTGTTTTCTTGCAGAGTTTCCGGTTGTTGATGAGCTTTCATCTGGATTTAATATCGTCTGCAAGGTTTTATGAGATTTCAGGCCATGAATTCAGCGTCATCCACATCCAACAAATTACACAGTTGATATCATTTTGGATGCCTTCCCATCAACCTTTTAGGACCTTGCCACATGCCAATGCCCCAGAAGAAACCCTAGCTCCGGCATACCCAAGGGACCAAAAGTTTAGATTCTGAATTCCACTAATTTAGTCCCCGTTTGGTACATCTCTTAACATATTTTTCTTAGGAGTTCCATTTAGTGTAAATTAAAATGCCTATTTTTATCCTTTAGTCACATTAAAATCAACAAAATCACAAAGCAGAACTCCAACGAGAGACACGAGAACTTCACAATAAAAACTTTTTTTTTCATGGAATTAATTCTCGAGAAAAATAACCCAAACAAGACACATGAAAAATGTTTATAAAAACATTTTTCACGTGGTTAGTTTAATAAATATTTTTACTAATTATTTTATCTAGATAGGATACCATAAATTAAATCCAATTTTTTCAATTTTAATCAACATCATTAATTTATAGACTTTCCAATATACTTGCACGAGTTCAACTCTCCTGACTTGAAGCCTTAGCTAGAAGTTGGTAAATCAATTTACTGACTTAATATGATTTAATGATTTAATTGAAGTTATCATTAAAATTAAATATGTTTGATAAAATAACTTAATATAATAATTAAAGTAAAAAATAATTTAAATATTAATTAAAATAGTTAATTTATTCTTAATTTTATTTTATTTTTACCTCATTTACTCATATTTAATGAAACCTTATTTTATAATTATGACTCGAGATTCACAACTCAGTTTTTATAATAAATATTTTTATAATTATCTTATGTTTTTATAATATTTTAAATATGAATGTTTAATAAATAAATTTATTAATTAATAATCGCTGAAATATAAATATTTATTGAATAAAATTTAAGTTAATTTTATCAAATAATTTTAATATTTAAAATAAAAAAATGAGTAATAAGTTTTAAATTAATGATTTAAGAATTGAAGTCCGTTAAAGTCATTAAGGAATAAATATTAAATTTTACCGAACAGTAAAAGAATGAATTTTCACTGGTGTGCGATTCAAATATTGATTACCTCGCCATTATGTGGTCAGGAGGTGGGAGGTCATCTATTTGTAGGCCATATCCATGAAACCTATTAAAAACGTACAATATTGACGACATGGCGCTGTTGGTGATAAAGACTGCTTTTACCGGTCCATCCAAATATGGAAAGTATTATAAAATAAAATTGAGCTCAGACTTTCAAGCGATTGGAGACCCATCTATATGGCAAAGCTTGGGGGTATTTCAATAGCCACGTATAGGCCATCCTTCAAGTTCACACTTGTGGACAAATTTTGATTGCCAAGTAGAAAAATTCAGAGATATGGATCATGTTTGTATTGATTCATTAAGAATAGAGATTAAATAATTGATATTAGAGATGATGATATAGGTAATGCATATGCTCAATTTATATATTCTACCTTTGATATTTTTGTCAAAAAAAAACATAAAATAAAATAAAATAGAATAGAAGGTTGGTTTCATTAATCATATCAAATAATTAGCATTGTAAAATTAAAAACAATTTTTTTTATAAAAAAATTATGTTTATATATAATAAAAAAATTGGTGAAAACCTTCTTTTTTTTAAATAAAAAATAAAAATATGCAGAAGCCAAATTTGCTGATTTATAGTGATTTCAATTAAAACTTTTTTACTTATAACACTTTTGTTAGTAGCGTTTTTATTAGAAACTCTTTTAAAAACTATTGTTTAATGTTTGTATATCAACTATAAAGGTGATTGGATAATATTTTAAAAATATATTATATAACAAAAAAAAAAAAAGGTTTTTGAAAGAATAATCTATTAAGTGATTACCTAAGAATTGGTTCAAATAATTTTTCAAAATTTTGAAAGTCACTTTCAAAATTTACCAATCACTTAAATTGTACTTGGTTTGGAAAACATTTTCTAGTTTCATTTTCTAAAAACAAATTTTATTCTTTATTTTCCTTTTCTTCAAAATATGTTTAATTAAGAAAAATAAAAACTAATTTTAGAAATAAAACTTGTAAAATCTTGTTTGGTTTTGAGTCTTCACTAACGTGAAAAAAATGATAAAAAGAAATATAATTAAAATTTTTATATAATACATACGACAAAATATTAACAATATTATTAAAAACAAAAAGAAGATGATTTTTATATAATAACGTCTTCCTTTTTAAAAATAAAAAAATAAAAAAATGTTTAAATGAATATTTAAGTTTTAATCTTACTCAAAATGTTGTTAATCTTTATTGTACTCCCATCTACCTTCATTCAACATCTTTTCTTATGTTAATTTTCAAACAACATTAATGGCTTATTTGTTTGAGTCTTCAAGCTAAATTTGTGGTCTAAAAAATGAGCTTATAACATGGGCGTGTTTGACTCGTCAATGCAATTAAAGGTCCATAACCATCCCTTATTAAATGCCATTTTGATGAAACATTTTTCTATATGTATGTTGGTGTCGTCTAAAAGTATCCGACTCTTATTAATTAAGGAAATGAGACTTCCGCCAGACTTCCCTATCGCTATTCAATGTTGGCATACCAAAAATTATTTTATTTTATTTTATTTTCCAAAACATCCTCAATATGAACATGGAAAGTAGAAGGTGGGCAGAGTAAATGTGGATTATATAAAGCCAACCCAGTTTCAAAAGTGAGGCTTGTTCACGTGAGATTCGAGTCTAATATGATATTCAACCACCCTTGAAATAAGGGTAGTATGGTAACCGACGACTGCATTCATTTCAAAACAAACTAGGTCAATGCCCCTCAAAATCCCACAACTGCCAACTTAAATGGCTTCTAACTTACCATTATTTGAAATTTCTTTTCAAATATTTCTCATCAGTAATATGTATGCATGACGATGAGTTTATTTTGGTGATTTTTTTCTGCCTCTGCGCTTAGTTGATGGGAAGATGGAGGAAAAGATGCTACTTGGGATGTTTGGTTAATTCTTAAGGAGGAAAGCATAAAACTAGTTTTGGTTGCAAAGATGACATGGGAAAAGAGAAGAAAATTCTAAAGCTTACATTACCCAACTCAATTCCGACTTTTCTTTTTCTTTCCTGAGTCTAATGGGCAACTAAACCCATGATAGAGAAAAGCAGAAGGAAAGCTCTCGGAATGAAAACTAAAAATTAACAAAAAAAAAAAATCCTAAAAACTAGGAGGAGGTGGAGAAGTCGTTAAGGCGCACCATGAAGCAGGGTCCATGTGAGATCCTCAGTTTCTGGTTTGTTTGGTGTCTTCTTCATTGAGGAAATCAAGCAAAACGGTGCTCTTGCATTTGGGGCATTTCCGATCCACCTCTGATAGCATCACATACAAGAGGCATCTGGGACACCCCACAAGAACCATGGAAGTTGCCTCAGGACTGTTCAATTGGTGGGGGTGGGTCTGGGTCTCTTCCGAGCTCAGCTCCATCGAAACGCATGAGCTCCTGGGCGACACCTCTGAAGAAGCCGACAACTTTGGCGATTCCACTTGGGGATTCGCCCTTGGTGGCGACAGGTTCAGCTTCAAATCCAGCGGAGGATTGGCCTTTCTCTTCATATTTCTCTATCCTCTGCTTTACCTGTCTTGAAACAAAACCCAATAAATTAACAAGAAAGAGTGAGAACAAAAATGCATATATTTGAATCCAGGAGTAACCCAAGGTTACCGATGGAACAGTGAACAATTAACCTTCAATAAGAGATGGTTTTGTGACAATAGAAACAAATTATCTAGATTACCTTAAGAGTTAAGATCAAGAAACTCTGGCCAACCAAATGGAAGAGATGACTGTTGGAGTAATTCAATGGAAGAAGAATCAGAAATAGAAATCAAAAAGAGAAACAGGCTCAATGGTAGCTAGCTACCCCACAATCGACCTGGGGTCCTTGTGTCTGCTGTGATTGGACCTATAAGCCTACTATATATACTGAATCGGAGAGGGATGAGGTTAGCTCTAATTAATTCTTAATTAAATGTATGGGGAGGAGGAGGGTGTGGAGAAGTTATAGAGAGATGAGGATTGAATAGAAGAAACAACTGGTAGAAGACCAGTGTAAATTGATGGCAGGAACGTGTAGTAATTAAGTGATAAAATAAAAATAAAATCACAAGATGTTCTGCAGTTGCAGGTAGGATTGTTCAAAGAAAATTGCAGTAAATTCTACAACCACAAAGGCTATTTGGTAGTCCTCATTCATTGCTGAGATTGTTGGTTTGCTCGCATATAATTGTTCATACGTACATCACAACCCCAAAATGGAACCCCAGAGACACCTAACAGCTATCACAGAATTAAAAGTATACATAATTAATTACCAGTCAGCTAGCTTGGGTGCAGATCCAATTTGGCATGTCCTTCTTTCCTCAACCGAACTAAACAAAAATAGCAACTCAGGCTGCCCGGTCTTTCCGTTTATCTCATGGAGAAGAATATTGACTTTAGGCTTAGCAAAATTGGACTATTGACTCGTGGAAATTATCTCCTAAATCGCTTACAAATCCCAGTCAAAGTAGTTATATTGTGGACGTGGATGTGAATGTGGGTGTCTATATAAATAAAAGTGTGGTTGTTGAGCTGCAAAACTTAGGAGTAATTTGACCATCTAGAGATATTTGGACACGTTTTCATTGAAAACTGTGTGTCTGAAAATTAATTTATGATATGATTTGGCATAGATGCATTGCATTGCGTATCCTAGAGGCTAGATTTCTAATGCATCAATTAAAATTTGCTTTATCCAACTGAAAAAATATGTAGAAATTAAACAGTAGAGGGGGTGATTAAATGAGTTGTAATGGAGAACCTAATAGTGGGAAGCAGTAATAAATAAAAAGATAAATATGGGGTAGCTACAGGATTGGTGGTTATGCAGGTGGCATATGACTAGTTGAGGATGTTATTAATGAATTATTATGAGCCAGTATTTTCAGGCAACTCGGTTCAACCACCTCATTAAATCTTAAAGAAGAAACATCTTTCCTGGTTATGGCTATGGCTATGTTGCCATGAGATCGCCCACATCAACTTCACCTCTTGGACTCAAGTTTTGTGATGTCAATAAATGTTGCATCAAATATCATTTTCATCTTCAGCTTCATCGCTTCAACTCAATTCAGCTCCTTTGCCCATTTAAAAATTTACTCATTCTGAACTATAAAAATAAAAAAATAAAAAGAAGACCTATTCAGGCTGGATTGGCATATTTTTAGTGCTGCTTGTTTTACTTCTGACACGAAAAGTAAGAAATTGCTGAAAAAATATTCCTAGTGTACTAAAAATTAATGGAAGGAGATCTATTTTGGTTTAAAGTATTTCAATTCCTTTATGTGATGAACTGATAATTGCAGACAAAAATCATCAATATCAATTGCAATGTGATCAAGTCATTTGCAGTGGAGGGGAGTGGAGTTCACTTCCATCTCAAACCAATAAATTTCATTTATTGTAATTCTGAATCATTTTATTGACAATTCACCCAAATCATCATAAACCTCCTGTGACTCCAAGTCCATTATGTTGCTAATTAAATTTCAGCAACGTTCCGTAAGTCTCTGCTACTACGGTTTGACCACCGTTTGACCTATTAACACTTCAACCATGTTTCTGCTACTACTTTTTGAGTACACTTTGACCTATTAACACTTCAACCATCCAACTTAAATATTTGTAAGATTTTATTTTTTCATTTTGGAAAATCTTTTTCTTTGTAATAAGGGAATAATTCCACAACTGTAACAATGGACATAATTTATTGAGTGATTTGATTAATATTGAGGATTTTTTTTTCCCTACATTTTTGTGAAAATCATACTTAAAGTTCCAAGATTTTATTATTGAATTTTAATCATTTTAACTAATTTAGGTGAAGTATTATTAGTGTTAACATTAAAAGAATGGAAAGAAAATTTTTATCGATATATTACTTGTTAATTGTAGAATTCAATCTTTTTTTATTTTATAGTTAATTTCATTTACCTCTCCTGAGGTTTCAGTTAAATATATCTAACCCCACAAATTTAAAATTTCATCATGCACATTCCTTATTTTAAACGAGAGAAAAGTTAAAGGGAAAATAAGAAATGAAAAGGATATTTAATGAAATTTTAAATCTATGAAAATTAGATGTATGAAGTTGTAACCCAAAAAAGATGAATAAAATTAACCCTTTATTTTTTTTTTTTATCTCATTTAGATTGCTATATACTTAGAATTAGGGAGAGAAAATCCTAACCCAATGTCTAATTATGTAAAGCAATAAAGGTAATAAAAGTCAATTTGTTTAATATGAAAATAGCTCTATCTACCATATTTATGATCTTATGATAAAATTTAAGTCATCGAATGAAAATACAAAAATTTATTTATAAATTTAAAATGACATGTAAATTGAATATAAAATAATAAAAATAAATTATATAAAAATGTTACATATTTAATAAATATCGATTCGAGACCAGAGTTTTGATCCAAAATAATATATTGAAAAAAAAAATCTAAAAAATAAACTTGTTTTCAAAATAATGTCCAACCTAGTGCGCCTGTGATATATAAGTTCATGTCATAAAACCATAATTGGTGACTACGATTTTGAATTCTTTTAAAAATGGTCAAAACCGTAATTACCAACTGCAATTTAAACTTTAATTTGATATAAAAATATATATTTTTTAATTTTATTAAAACAATTGGCACTATATTTAATATAAATATAATTAGTTAATTAAAATAAAATATAATAATTTATATATATTTAAAATAAATAAATTATAAAAGCCTATTTAGAAATATATATATATATATATATAAATTATTATATTAATTAATAATTTTTTTTATATATTATATGTAAGTGGTATATAATATCACATATATATAAAAGTTTAATGTAAATTTAAAATTTATCATATTTTTATTTAAATATATGAATAAATTATTATCATATCGATATGATATTATAAAATTAAATTAAAATATGATAACTTTTAAACTTAAATTGAACTTATATACATGTGATATTATATACCACTTACACATAGTATATAAAAAATTATTAATTAATATAATAATTTATATTATTTGTTTTTTAATAGGTTTTCATAATTTATTATATTTTATTTATATTTAAATATTATTAACTAAATATATTTAAATTAAATATAGTGCCTATTGTTTTAATAAAATTTTAAAAATAATATTTTTATATCAAATTAAAAATATCAATGATTTAATTTCATATATTATTACTTTTTAAATAATAAAATAAGTTTATTTAAAATCAAAATAATATAATATTTTTATTTAAAAAAATTAAAGTTATATATATATATATATATATATATATAAAGTTAAAACTGCAGTCGGTGACTATAACTTTAACCATTTTTAAAAAAATTCAAAATCATAGTCATCAATTATAGTTTTAAATTTAAAGTTAAAATAGTGGTTGGTGACTATGGTTTTTAACCATATTAAAAAAATAAAACTGTAGTCACCAAGTACAGTTTTATAACATGACAACTTATATGACATGATGTATTAATTGAACATTATTTTGGAAACAAGTTTGTTGTGTGGATATTTTTTTGGATGTACTATTTTGGGTCAAAACTCATGACAGGTCTCAACAATTATCAAAACCACCGGTAGAGGCCAAGCCAAAATACCATCGTGATGTATTCTGACTCCACGTCTGCGTACCAAATATCTCCGGACGTCATTGAATCAGACTGCAGAAAATCTGCTTCTTTAAAATATATTTAATTCGTTATTAATTTTATTACACCAAAATGATCTCCAAGATCAAAGAAAGGCCTGATATTTAATAGACACAATTAATGATAATCTACTTCTATTGAACAAATATTTAGTTCGAATTTATGAAGGCCACCAGATTAAGCTGAGCAAACATGGACAGTCTTATCCACATATGAATGTGATGGACGCATATGATTCGGTTGGCCATTTCTTTCAGAGTATGGTATCTTTGTTAAATTTTTGACAGAGCGATGATTTTCGTAGTTTATTGTAAGCAACTGATCAAATTATTAGTTATTGGCAGTTGGGTAGATCACGTAACCATAAATTACCATAAGTTACTCAACTCTATTCAGTTTAATGAATGACATGTTTGGTGGGTGGGAAAAATGGAAAATAGACCGTTTCTAGAAAGGGTTAAGTTAGCCCAAAAATATAATTTTTTGTCCATAAGTTTAGAGCCCTATGGGCTTAAATTTTGGTTTATAGGCCTTAGGGTATTTCAGATCCAAGATGAAGAGGAGAAGTAATTTTTTTTTTCTTTAAAGATAACGTGAAAAGTAAAAGTTTTATTTCAAAATATATTCCAATACAATTGTTATTTTGGTTTCACAATGAAAAAGAAAAAAAATAATAAAAAAGTATATAAATAAATAAAAGATGTTTAGGTGAATTTAGAATTCAAAATTCTTAAACATAAGGTTATTTTGATGAAGGCTTGAGAAGAAGTAAACCCTATGATGAAAGTTTGAATTTGGTGGAAATATATTGTATTTTTATAATTTTTATTTTTAGAGGGTACGAGCAAAAAATGTGTTAGTAGCGTATGATCAAATTCCACGTTGTAGAATTGTTGTAGGTGAATCCATAGGGCACGTTACATGACTATAGGACTAGTGTAGGGAAACATTAAAAATGGTATAAGGGGTGACGAAAATTTATTATTTTAGGGATGAATAATAATATGATGTTGTTTGGGAATAGTAGGTATTCTTTTTTTAACTCACGGAGGTTGCAGAAAATTTTTGGTGTGGTTTTGAGCATAATAGGTTTTCGTTTATATAGATTGCAAGTTTGAGGTATAAAAGAATTAATATGGATGATTAGATGTCTTAGAAAAGAAGTTTGAGTAAATTGTTTAGAAAATAAAGTTAAGTTGGCCTAAGTAATCAAAATATTGGATATGTTATGAGATGAATTAATTTACCTAATTTTGTTACATGGTTAAATAATAAATAAATATATACTTAGAGTATAAACTTTATCAAAATTTTAGGTTAAAAGATTTTATTAAATCTTTGAAGTGATTCATAGAAGATTTCTACCATTTTGTTCTTTGAGATTCAACCATAAGGAAAATTTGTAAAAATATGATTTTTGCTATAAATGATCAAGTATATTTTTTTTATAAATTGAGAAAAATGTTTAAATAAGTTTGAAGTATTGAAATTGGAAAATTATTTTTGACTTGATTATATTTTTGCGTATATTTTGATTATCTGGTTTTAGTCAATAAGGAAAAAGATGTTGATCTTTATCATGTTGGGTGCGGGCAATGATTCTACTCATCAACAAGTAAGGAACATTTAAGGCTAGCCAGTCCTATAAGTTCAACTATGATTGACACTTTTGTAAGTTTGGTCATTTTATTAGCAACCAATTTTTTTTTTTTTTAATATATGCATATTTATTAAAAAAAAAATGATTTGATACTTTTATAAAAATAGCACATGTAATACAAGTATGAACTTGCAGTTTTTATGTGTGTTTTCACTCAATGACAAGATTTAGTTTTTATTTTTGAAAAAAAAAAAAGTTGAATCACTACTTACTTTAATTTATGTTTTAAAGAGAAAACAAAATTTGGAAAAACTACAAGTTTGAAAACCAAAAAGGAATCTGGGGTCAAGTTACCTGTCGAGAAGGTAATGTAATGAGCCATAACAACCCTCTAAACATGTATCCCCACAGTTTCTACTAAACAAATGGAGGAATTATGACAATTGACCAATTAATCATAGATATAAAAAAGCAGTATGCAAATATATACAACAAAGCCAAATAAAGACAAGTTACAAAAATATACAATATAAACAATGAGAGAATTACATAAAGTGATTTATTAGATTAATTAAAAAAACGAGTTTAATTATTTCTAAATATTACAACATTTTCAAGAAATTTCAAAAGAATTTATTTATATTAAAAATTGTTGATTTCAATTTATTTATTTATAAAAGATTTGATCTTTTATTCAAGTTCAAATTTACTTTCAAAATAACTTTTAGAAAATTTTATTTATTTGTGCTAAAAGAATGAAATTTTACAAATTTGTTTTCAAAAAATATTTCAAATCAAATTTTATTTAAAAAGGTATGTTTACAAATTATTTATTTTTTTTTACAAATTTGTTTATAAAAAAATATTCTAATTTGATTTTATTTGCAAAGGAATTGATTTTTATTATTTTTATTGAAGACAAGATTCTACAATTTTATTCAAAAAAAAAAATTATCAACTAAATTTCTATTTAGGAAAAATGGTTTTACCGATAGGGGTTTTCACTAGTTTATTTACAAAACGAAAGTTTCAATTCAAGTTTATTTATTTATTTATTTATTTTTACCTATTTATTAAGAAAACCTTCAATTCAATTTCCTACCCAATACCAAAAAGAGGTTGACAAATTTATTAAAAGAAAAGTGATTTTTAGGAATTTATTTAGAAACGAAAATTTACAAATTTATTATTTTTAAAAGGGATTCCAAATTTGTTAAGAAATATATATATATTTTTTAATCTCATCTAGAAAGTGAGTTGTTTACCAATTTATTAAAATAAGAATCTTTCAATTCAATTTTTATTTACAAGGTTTTGAAAAGAATTTCAATATTATTTTAAGAAATGTAAAAATAGTCTTTAACTTTATTTTTGTGAAAATAAATTTTTTGAATTTTATTATTCTTGAGAAAAGATTTTCTTGCTTTGAGAGAAAAAGATGATTTGGCAACTTTATTTAAAAAAAGAAAAAAAGGTTTCCTGTTTTTTAATTCAACAAAAGGGTTATATAATTTTATTTTATTTTAAAAAAATAAATTTCCATTTTATTTAAAAGAATTTTGTAATTTCACCTTAAAGACATGTTTGTTATTTTTATTGAAAGGCTATATTTAACCGTTTTTATTTAAAAATCATTTTGGACAATTTATTAAAAACAAATTTATGAATTTTTATGAAAAATAAAAAATAATTTTCTGGACTTTATTTTATTAAAAAAAACTGGATAGCTTTAAAAATAAATGCAGGACTTTATTTTTATTTTATAAAAACGTTTTGGACTTTTTTTTTAAATAAAATAAAATTCTATGCTTTATTTTTTTTTTAATTTAAAAAATGATTTATACATAGATGAACAAACAAAACAACAATAATAAAAAGGAAATAAACTATAATAAGCATAAACAAACACAAATAAAAAAAAACTTAAAACAGTTATATACCAACATAATGTTTAAAATGAATAGAAATCAATAAAAAAATATGTATATTCATGAATAGAATATTCACAAGTAAAATAATGAAAATAAGTAAAACATTCAACCACATATACATATATACAAAAACTATTTACAAGAATTAATGAAAACGATAGAGGAAAAGGGTATGCACCTAGATACGAGCAAAAACAACTCCAATGCCTTCCCAACTCCCAAACGGATAGCTCCCAAATCAAGATACAATATATATATATATAAAAGCTCTCCCTCACCAAAAATACAAAAATAAATAATTAGAGAGAAAGAGAAAAAGAGAGAAATCCCTAGAAGAAAAAAGAGTTGTCTTCCTACTGTCTAAGGTTTTGTGCCCTTAGTCTCTCCGTGCATTAGGCCTTTCATATGTTTGAAGTGTCCATAAATAATTAAAATTAATAAATAAACAAAAAATAAAAAAGTGAAAAAAAATGAAATTTAAAATATTTTCATGAAAATGTAACTAGCATATGTAAAAAAAAAAAAAAAAGAAGGTCAAACATAGTGTTATTAGAGGTAAAATGAAGAAGGGCAAAAAAAAAAAAAGGTGATATGTTGCTTCGCTGTGTGTCAAACTTAAAAGGAATTGACAAGAATGATGTTCTTTTGACTTGTCATATTAGGGTTAAAAAAACACAAAAGAAAAAAAAAGTTGGATTAGTTGGCTTGTGGAAAAGAAGAGTTGGAGGGTAATTTTGGAATTTTAATAATATTACTATTAGAGTGGATGTTTGTTGAATTATTTTGTAAAAGTTCTTTAAAAATCTATATTTTTTAGGGTAGAGTACCTTGACATGATTCTTCCTAGAAAAAAAAAACCATAGGCAACAAAGAGAAGGGAAATCCTCTTTGCAAAGATCGTCTTTATACTCCATCTCACCATGTTTGGTTGACCATATATAGAATGATATAAGGTAAGGGAGGAGATATAATATCTTATCCCATGTTTGGTTGGTGATGGGATATGATAAATTCTTTTCACTTATCCTATCCTATGTTTAACTAAATATGAGATAGAATAAGTGGTATGATATGTTATTTTTATTTATTTATTTATTTATTTTTATCCATTCTATGTGAAATATGTTAATCCCATATTAAGATGTGAGATATGCATATCTCATATATCATAAATTTATTTATTTATTTATTTATTTATCAATTTTTAAATTTTTTTTTATATATTCATTTTGCAAAATATTTTTTTTATAATAAATTAAATTTATGATTAAAAAAAAACTAAAAAAATTTCTAAACTAATATTAATATAATATATAAATGATTTTTATATATTTAATAACATAATATAAATTATTTATTTATAAAGTTTAGATATTTTAATAATGAATATTGTTAAATATAAGAGAAATTTTAATTTTTTAAATAGAAAATATTAGAATGCGATATAATTTTTATTTTGAAAATAACATATATTTTATATTATGTTTTTTTTATTCATTTCACAAATTAAATATAAACACAATATAACATAACATATCCCATTGGATATGTTACCTTAGAATATCATATTCATACGATATGTATATATAAAGATATCATATCCCATTGGAAATCATATCTTAAGATATGTATTTCTTATATAATGAGATATGATATCATAGGATATCCATATCTTATTATATTATTTCCCGTCAACCAAACGTAGCCTCTTTGTATCCTACAAATGGTGGAATAAAAATTCATTTATACATGAGGAATTTGAGCATCTTCATTGGCGTCGTCTATAGGAAAATCTAAACTTTCCTTGCTTAGTTAGAACAAAAAACCATGATGAAGGACCAAGAATGAAGCTTGACAGTCCAAGGGGATTTGAATGTCAAGTCTACTACCATTCAACTTCTAAAATCTTCAATTAAAGAACTATAAACAACAATAACAATAACAACAACAACAACAACAACAACGTGAGCATCAATGACAAATGGAATCCATGATGCATCTACTCACCTTTTCCAAGGGACTTTTCCTTTCATTCTTTTCATTTTTCAAATATTTCTTCAATCATTTTTATCTTGTTTGAAATTCAAGAAAAGATTAGCTTTGAAGTTTCAAGAATGTGGGTAACTAACCTCTCTATTATCTCTTTGTTTTAGCTTTTTGTGACACAACTTGTGATTAGTTATTCCTTAAGACTAAAGAAAATCAAATATGGATTGGAATAACAACTTAAGACCCTTTGTTTCATGTCAAGAGAGCAATTTTTGAATATGATGGAGTTCTAGAGAAATATTTATCCCTAAAATCTATAGCCTTAGGTTCTACGACCTAAGCCTTAGGTGCTACGACTAAGTGCAATGACCTAGTAGATCAAAATCTAAACAAATCTAAAGAGTACAACCTCATGAGCCCTTGATCTCTATATCACCTCAAGTAAATAGGTAAACCCAAAAACCTGACTTGACTACTTATTCTTTGACTAAATGGAGTAAAAAAAGTCAAAAGTTGAAACATCTGAAAAATACAACCTCAAAAGCTAAACAGTGATGAAAAAGTGTCTACTACTAAATGACATATTAAAAGAGGCTTCATTTCACAATTAAGGGAACCAACTTCATTTTTTTTCCAATTGTAAATAAGTTTGTACTAAAAACTCGAAGAGAATCTTTGTATTTTTAGTGGTCATACCTAAAAATATTCACATAACAAGTGAAACAAGTATGGAAGGTGGAGCTTCCAAGTTCAACAACTACTAAATAATAGAAGGTGGTTAGAGACCTAGTTGCAAGCAAAAGGTACAAAAAATCAAATGACCTTTAACTTAAGCATCCAGAGGTACTTCATTCTCAAGACTAACAAAACATCTCGACCTAATGACTTGACTAGAAAGTGATGGAAAAGCTAAAGCATTGCAAATATTGGGAGTGGAGAAAGGCTATAGAACCTAACACCATTGCATCACATAACATAGGGTTATATCTATTTGATACTTTCGGTGGTTGTAAATGGAACGTTGTGTAACAAAGATATGGCTAATGGGTGCATGAAGTGATTATGTGTTCTTCAAGATGGACTATTGGAAGAGGAAAGTCCTCTCTAATGAAACTCTCCATATGAAAACTCTATGTATTTATTTGCATATATACTTGAAAGCTCCAGCAAAACATCATCCATAAAAGACTGAAACTAGTACATTAAGAAGCTCAACAAGTTGACAGTTGATCTTTATCAAAACAACCACCCAAAACATTTTGCATCTTGTTCAGGTTGCTTGGAAGTTTATGTTAGGATAGAACCCTTAAAAATATGACATGTTGTAATAAATTTGGAATTTTTTATTTATTTAATCATGTTCCAGTTTTACTTTTATCTATCCTTATTCCATGTATTATACTTTATGTGTATTTTTGTTTGCATTTTTTACATTGTATCTGACTTGGGTGCATTAGGAGTTGTATAAAAGATTTAAGTCATGGGTTCCTTGCAAATAAATGACTTGTTCACAACTGGTTCATGAGTCTAGGCAACCCATTAGAGGTTGTAGTACATTACCTTCTAATTGAAGGAATGATTGGTCTTAGCTATCGGGATGAATTTTATGTGGTAAGTATACTAGTATATATGGTTACGTATTGGACAAGACCTACGGTGAGTCATGACTTAAAGTTATCAAGTAGTCATGACCTCACCAAGTTGCTTCATTTTGTTGTCTCTCAACCTTGGGAGAATATTGAGTTTATGCTAAAGTAACAGTGACTTTGACTTATGGGTGAGATCGTAAGCTCATCATATATTCCATATGGATTGGATTACTGTGGATGGAAACCGGTAGCAATAGGTATTCTCGATAGAAGCACTATGATATCTCATAAGATTGAGATAGTGTGTCTCATTGGGGATCTTAAAGAGGTGTGTTTATGGAAACTATGGTCATAGTAGTTCCTTAAGTGAAACTTGACATAGGCTCTTTGAGAGTTAAAACATGTCAGTTGAATATATAATAGGAGGATCTACAACTTAAGGATAGTAGAGGTAGTCTTGAAAGGCTGATAGCTTTCACCTTGTTAAACTATAGACAAAAGTTCATGGGGAGATTGAACATAATAGATAGTAGGTCACGAACCTAGACACGTAATGTCTCATTGTTATTTATATAGGATACTAGAATTCAGTTGATTTTCTATAGTGGAATATTGAATCAACTTTAGAATTGGATTTTGAGGGAGCCAATACTCCTATGGGTCCCAATGGTCCTTGTTTTGAACTCATATACCTTATTGGTATGAATTATGAGGGTTAGATTGACTCTAGGTTCACTTTTGTGCATAAGGGAGTTTTGGTAATTACTTAAGGTTGCATAGGGGTAAGTGAACTAGGTATTTGGATTGAGTTAATTGATTAATTAGTAGGCCCTATTGGGTTAATTAATCAATTAGGACCAAATTTGGGTTGTGTGCCAAGAACAAGGTTGAGTCATTGAACGGAAAATTGTGAGTTTACGAGACTTCCAACAACTTCAAGGTCATTTTCAACACTTGGAATTTAAGGTTTGGGAACATCCAAACCTAAAGGTTAGTACTTTAACCCTAAAAGATCAATTTTTAAAAAATTGGTATTGCTTTCGTTGCTTAATCTAAGAAGCCAACAATTTACTTAACCTCATATCTGCTCAACATACATATGTTAGAAATTCCTGATTTTTTCTTTTGGGCAAAACTTGCTCATAGTTTTATGCTTGACCAAAGGTGCTTGTATGGAATTGAGAGGCTATAAAAGTTACCAATAATATATAGAGGACACATAATTTGAAGCAATTCAGGCATTAAAAAATTAGATATACCATAAGAAGTCATCCAATTTACCCAACCTCAATAAGAAGCCATAAAAAACATGAGAATGAAATTAATGTCAGCTCACAAATGCATAAGCTAAACACAAGGAAATCTTATCACCTAAGTAAGTGGTCAACTGAAGTCTAGATAAGTCTTCTCTAACTCATTTACTTTATTTGAAAAAGGAAGATAGTGAAAAGAAAACATCTTATAAATTAGGAAAACCACCCAACTAAAAACCTAAGGCCAAGTTAGTCTTAAAACAAAGACTCTTACTTATAATCTAGCAAAAAACAAATGGTCAAGGTAAATGACTAGAAAAGATCTAAAGATATTCCTTCTAAAAAACTTGAAGGAAACCCTGACCTCAAACTCTATCTTTTTGTGTTTATCCACCTAGTCTAGGATGTCTTTTTGCTAAGCCAACCTCTACACTTTCGGGTATAGGTTGTACTTGTATGCGTTATGTCAAACTGTACCTTCAAGTATGGGTCAACTTTGCACTATACCAATTTTATCTTTGGGCATCGGTTATCCCTATTGCAAAACCTTTAATAATAAAAAAAAATCCTTACATATGCATTCCAATAAAAAAGTTGAATTGTTGTTTAAACCAAAATGATCGTTTCCATCCATTCTAGTATATAGAAAGCTTAGCTTGAATCTTTTCTACTCTTCACTTTAGAAACATTACTAATTCCATTAATTGCAT